>NC_052618.1:41443007-41749542 GCF_016545825.1 Eucalyptus grandis
GAGCTCCATAGCGCAAAAGTTGAGGGGTATCCAACCTACAGTTCGAAAAATAAAAGAGATGAGCCGAAGCCCAACAAAAGAAATTTTTAGTTTTAAGTTAGAAAAATTCTCTTATCACTTCACTCGATATATAAAAAATGAATACATAATCATCTGATAAATATGATACAAACATAAATAGACATTACATTTGTCACGCCCCGATCCTCGAGCATGTGCCCATCCCTCAGTGGTCAATTTAAATGTGACGTCCCGAGACACGTCACCAACTCATTGATTTGAATGCACATGCGGAAGCATATAAATAAATCCTCAGATAGCACAAAGATGGGATAGAAAAGTAAGACCACAATTTCACAATCACAACACACCTTTAAACACAACTAACTAGTTTATATACAATACTAATCTAAATACAAAAGTCTACAAAAGCTCGGTTCTCAAAACGAAATTGTCCTAAGATCAGCTAGCTAGACTCATTTGCCAATTCTTCATTATCCACAAGCTCCGGGGGCTCGAGTCCTCCATCACACCATCAGGAGGATTTAGAGTAGCATCAACTACCGCACCGGGGATTTTAAAACTCCTAAGGGGACCTACCCTGAATCCATTGGTTTCATAGCAAAACCACGCTCGGAAACGATGAGGTGCCCTATGAGGTAGGTCCTCTTTGACCCAAATGGTGGTCACTACCAGTTCATAAACTTCTGGGATCGGAGTAGCTAAAACCCGCTTAGTAACCTCATAGGTCGCCAAAATGCTCTAAAGGAGTAGCCATCTAAGGACTTGAAAGGGTTTAGCCCACGACGGATGAGACAATGTTTTAGCAAGTTCACTTATAAACTCCGACTAGAATGAAATACGCCTAAATGTAGTTTATGCACACACAAAACGAGGACTTACCTTGCCTTAGTTCCTCCCTACAAGTTAATATAATTCATATATTCAACTGATTAATTCAATCCAAATCATCGATCAACTCAGTCAATTGACTCAATTTGACAGAAACAATCTAATCCACACTATATGTGACATCCTAAAATTTCATTCTATTTTCAATTGAATAAATTAGGCTTTTTATTGACGCAACTATAGTGTTGTTCTTAGAGCTGATCACTCTTGAGATAATTAGACAATTTGGGAAAGTCATTAAGGAATTTTAATACAATAGACTTGAGGATTTGACTAAGAATCGACTACTCAACCGTGTTCATCTGTATAGATCATTACGGCATAGTTAAAGATCAACTAGAGATCATAGATAGGTCGACTCAACTAAGATGTGGCTAAACGTGGGTGATTTCACTAAATTGTCAAAAAATTCTGATCAATTCGCACTAAATTGATTTTTCTATTGTTTTTGTGTCCCGTGTTCGTATTTGAATTCTCAAGATTTTCACAACCACTGAGAGTCGCCAATGTATCGAAGAGGTTTATTGTGGCTCAAGAAAATCGACCATAGGTCATTTGCACTAAAAATTTCTAAAAGCCTCCCGATCCTTTTTCTCTAGGTTATGCTAAAATCGCGCCATATTGAAATTATAACAAATTTGAATCCGATTTTAGAAATTGAAATTTTTGTTATTTCACAAGTCATTTTAGGAATATCGACTCGCCTCCGAAGATTTTTCTATAAAACCAAGACTTTTTGGGAAAAAAAGCCGAGGTATGGTCGTTGGCTCGGAAAATTCAGAGGACGTTTTTGATTGTTAAATTTGGGAAGCAAGACGGTTCTATTAGCGAGAAAATGTCAATTTGATCAAGGACTCCGACGATTAGATTTTCAAGGCCGAATTGAGTTGATTCATGAAGTAATGGAGTCCAATTTGGGAGAAATTAATTCAAAATTCGTGTGCCTCCCATGGACCCAACTTTGGACCAACTCACTCTTCTAGAATAGGGCTCTTTAGTCTAGAAAATGGACAGTGGTGGACAGAAAGCAAGGTGAGCTAAGTTGGAGGGAGTAAAGAGATAAGAAAGAGACATGGTGGCCCCCCTTAGCCAAAATTGTCTCCCCCTCCCTC
Organism: Eucalyptus grandis; assembly: GCF_016545825.1. Lineage (NCBI taxonomy): Eukaryota > Viridiplantae > Streptophyta > Magnoliopsida > Myrtales > Myrtaceae > Eucalyptus > Eucalyptus grandis. The sequence goes on from NC_052618.1 coordinate 41,445,032, forward strand.
TCTCCTCTTCACCGGTTGATCCCCTCTCTCCTCTATGCGTGCGAAGACCTCCAGCAGCCTAGAACACCAAACTAGCTAGCCCCCAAGCCGCCATGCCACCTGTTCGAGCCCGCCTGGCTATTTAGAACTGCCACACGACGCCACTCGCACCAAGCGTCCCCCACGTGTGACATCTTGATTTTCAAGTTCTGATTTCGATTAGATAAGTTGGGCCTTTCATCGACATGCCTATAGTGTTGTTCTCTGAGATAGCCACTCATAAGATAAATCGACTTTATCGATGAAGCCATTAAGGGATTTTAACACAATAGACTTGAGAATTCGACAAGAAATTAACCGCTCAACCGTGCTACTTTGCAAGGATCATTACGGTGTAATTAAAAATCAAACCGGAGACCAAAGATAAGTCGATTCAACTGAGATTTATGATCAAAGTGTGAGTGATTCCACCTGATTGTAAAATTCTTATCGATCGGCACGAGACCGATTTTCTGTTATTTTGGGTACCCTATATCCGTATTTGAAATCTTAGTTTTTTTACAACTATCAAGAGTCGTCAATGTACTGAAGAGGTACGTATGGTTCAAAGAAAATCAACCACGGGTTAATTGCACCAAAAATTCCTAAAAGCTATTCGATAAGCCAAGTCACGCTAAAATCACGTCTGATTGAAATTAACCGCGGATTTGAATTCGATTTCAAAATTTTAAAGTTCTTTCGTATCATAATAATTTTATGAACATTGACTCACCTTTTCAAGGAATTTTCATCGAGTTTGGGATTTTTACGTGAAAATTGATGCGAACGTTTCGAAAAACGAACGGAAATTCGAATTGGTCATTTTGAAGAGATTTTTGCATCTCGGTGTGAGTGAATAGGTGAAGGGAATTTTGTGGGCTTTTTTTCCTCAACAAATCGGACCTCAATCGGAGAAGTTTGTTCAAAATTTGGATTATGAGAAAATGAAATAAAATTTAGATTTGAAAGAAATTCGTGGGATTGAGGGACCATCTTATTTTGGTCTTCAATTAGACTTCAAATCATGCAATTGGTGAAGAATTGGCCCTACGATGACTAATTAACAAGTTACTTTGAAGTTGAGCAAATTATAATCTTGGTTTTAATTTATTTTCCCTTTTTCCTTGGTCCCTCTCGCACACCCCCTATCTAACCATTTCTTTTTCTCTCTCCTCCTCTCTTCCATTCTCACACGTCTCTTATTTCCCTTTCTTTTCTACCGACACTTTTCTTTTTCCTTTGTTGACTTGGACTACTCTATCTCTCAACCGCATGTCTCTCTCTCTCTTCTCTCTTTTCTTTTTCTTTCATTTGGACGATCACACTGCAGCAGCCCACTAACGCTTTCTCTCTCCTCCCATGATCTCTCTTCTTTACCTCTTAATTTCTACACGCTCATCCCCTTTGGTCAATGTCACTCCCCCTTACTTTCTTCAAGCGTGCAGCTCATTCAACCTGGTCTGCTTCTATTTTCTTTTAAATTTTTCCTCCACTAAATGCTACAGCTCGCCCATGTATTTCACTCAGTCAACACCCCACCAAAATCCCTCTCAACTTTGGTTTCGCTGACCCGCAACTCTTTCTCCACGTCCGCAAAAGCCGATCAAGCGACTACCCTCCCACTTCGCAGCCCACACAGCAGCTCCGCCGCCGAGCCCTAGCCACCGTTCCTCACCTCCACCTCGCTTTCCTCTCGGTCCACTCCATTCAATCACAAGAAAGCCCATCTCCATCAAAATAGCAAGGTTAGCATCGCAGGGCAAAATTCCAGCCAAGTTGCAGACTTGCATGCCCGATTTCGCCCGATTCGAGCCCCCCATTAGTGGTCCTACTTGGGGTTTATCGGCCACTGTCACATCCCCCATCATTTTGATATAAGCGGATCGTTAATTAGGTGAGTTTAACTCACTAATCCTCACTTAGTAGGTTAATGGTGCTTAGTTGATTAGTTTAGGCTAAGATAAATTATGTGGTTAGATTATATTAAATTAGTGAATTTAATTATTTGCTTATGCATGCTATGAATAGTTAGTGCAATTAGAGCTTAGACAAGCTCTAGTATTTTACTAGAGTGGTTCAATAATTTTACGAGCTGCCTCAACTTCTAATTAGACTTTTTTTAGGCCTAAGTCTAGTTATTGGTATTTATTATTAATTTTCATATTTATTTATTTATTTCGAAAATTCAACTAGGACGGTTGGTGACCGAATTTCATACCGATTGCGTAATGCTTTCTATTTATTTAATGGAGTACCGATTTATGAAAATTGAACGTGATCGCTGAATATGGGAGATATCCCAAAATTGAGAAATATTGGTATTTGATGGGAAAATGACCGGGAGAGGTTGTGAGTGGACTATGCCGCTTGAACCGAAATTTGCCACAAAATTTGGAATCGATTGTGTGGGCACCCCTCGACGGCCCCCAACTGTTAGGATCGTCACGCCGCTTACCTTTTATTGGTGTTTCATGAATCATGTATAAGAAAAATAAACGAAATGAACGCAATGAAACAAAGATATCTTTACATGATTCTAAGGCGTTGTTCGTGCGTTTCAATCAAAAAATATAAACATAAAAAGGGAGTTAAACGAAATACCTCTCGAAGCGCGCTGAAAACGAGCCGGTTCGGTTGTTCTACAATTCGAGTCCCACAAGCGTCGGACCCTCAGTTCGACACACCAACAACGAACGCCGAACGGAAGAGAGAACCTTCGATTTCTCCACTTCGATTGTGCTAGCAATCACGTGAAATGATCCAACGATCCTCAATGTATTATAGTCACGGCCCGAATGAGAAAACACTCTACTTTCTCGTGTTCTCAAAGAATACAAGAACACAAGAACACACACATTTCTCTTTGTTTTCAGCAACTCATTTTCTAAAAACAAATAGCGCACGCCCACCTTTCTTTGTATTTCAACCCTTGAAGTGTCACCAAAAACAAGACGCACACCCACACAAAATCTCTTAGTTGCAACCTTTTTTGCAGCCTATCTTTTAATATTTATACATGAATCAGCAACGGTTGCCGATCGTGGGATCAGCAACCGTTGCCGATCTCGGCTCATGCACGATCGAGCACGATCGTGCATGAATGGAACAACCCGCTGACCGCTTATGCATTTAGCCGTGCACGATGGCCAGCCGGTTGCTGACCATCCATGCACGAATTGCAGTGGGTCAGCAAAAATTTGCTGACCATTTCCACATTAATTAATCAATTAATTAATTAATAATTAATCAATTTCCTTAAAAAATAACAATAATAACATAATCCTTATATGTACAAATGGAATCCCTAGTATGTACATATTACATAGCAGCTTTAGAGCATATATCTAACAATCTCCCACTTGCACTAAAGCCAACTTGTTTGGTATGTTAACATATATCCACTTTGGGCATGCGTGTGCATCATATGCAAGTAGGCTCGTGACTATGATACAAATTAAATTAAATCTCATTTAATTTAATTTCAAATCGACTCAATTGATTTGTAGTAATTGCAAACACATTTGCAATAATATTTCTCTCTTGTTCCATGTCATCCTAGTTGTTTATGGTGTGTGACATCCTTAGGTTCATCACTAAGCTGGTAGTAAGACTTGTACTAACACATTAGTACTTCCAAAAGAATTAATTGTCCCGATTATTCTTTTAGGTCTTATTAAGCCACGATTGACATCTAGCAATATGTCATGGCTACCTAGATAGTGTGAATGCTTTAAGAACATAATGAACCTCGTTAGCTTTGGCTACAGCAGTAATTCAATCCTCTATCTTACTATGTCCCGATCAAACAAAGACCATGGAATATTTGTCAAGTCATTAATTCAATCGATGCACAAATCTAATTGACATGCATTTTATTCGAGACATAAACAATTTATTCTCGATTACAACCCCGCGAGGATTTCAATGCAAAGGTCACAATTAGATCGCATAGGACATCATTATCATACCTTGCATATAACAAGGAGACAGATTCCATATTGCGCACACGTGTAACTTCGTATATGAACAAACTATGACCATCAAGTATAAAGACGGATCGACGACTCCGGCATTATGTGCACCGTGAACTATAGTTGTTCGATACACAAGTTAACACCGTGCCTCAGGTCTAAGGATTATTTACACAAGACCAAAGCATGAACAATTAGGCATTGACCACGTTAAAGCTTCCATGTCGCTAATCGTTCCATATGCGTCACGCTCGAATTTGTCTAATACAAACACCTGTGTTCTAACTCATCATCAAATACCCAATGACATGTGACTCATCATTCCCTTAAGTATCCAATACTTAATGGCGAAGTTAAGAACACACGGTCTCAACAAGATTATTAATATCCACTTAATAATCTATCGACCGGAACAATTTAAAGATTCAGTCTAACTATGAACCTGCCACATATATTCTTGACGCCTCAAGAATAGGTCTAGTTGCAACTCGATCTTATGGAATCATTCATCAATATAAAATAATTGGACAAATGAATGAATACGTCATTGCCATTAATTAAATAATAATAATGAAAGTACAACTGAAATCCCTAATATGTAACTATTACATAGTAGCTTTAGGGCATATATCCAACAATTTCCTGCTTACACTAAAGCCAACTTGTCTCGGGTACCTCAAACCCATTTTGTCAATATGTCTTTCAAAAGAAGACCGAGGTAAGGCCTTAGTGAAGGGATTCTGACGTTTCGCTGAGGCAATTTTCTGCAAGGCGATATCACCTCTCCCAACAATTTCCGATGAGATGGAAGCGTCTCAATATGCTTGGACTTCCGTGAGACCTTGGTTCCTTAGCTTGAGCTATCGCCCCCATTGTTGTCACAAACAATGTGATCGGTTGTTCAATTGAAGGAACGACTCCAAGTTCAGAAATAAACTTCTTCATCCAAGCTGCTTCCTTTGCTGCTTCGGTGGCGCCAAGCATACTTCCGCCCTCGCAGGGGAATCGCGCTATGCTTTGTTTGGAACTTTCCAACTAACCGCACCACCATTGAATGTAAAGACAAACCCTGCATGTAGACTTATAATCATTAGGGATCCGATTGAAAATCGGAATCAGATAAGCTACAACTTTAAATTCTCCTTTTCCATATATCAAGAATAAATCTTTAGTCCTTCGCAAGTACTTAAGAATATTCTGATTGCTATCCAATGCTCTTCTCCCGGATCGACCGATATCTCGCTGGTAATACTTACAAAGATGCGCAATATCAGGTCTAGTACATAGCATAGCATACATTATGCTTCCAATAGCGGATGCATATGGTATCTTTGCCATCCGCCTTTCTTCAGAGTGTTGGGACACATCTCCTTAGAAAGACGGATCCCTTGCCTAAAAGGCAATAATCCTCTTGGAACATTGCATGTTAAACCGTGTTAACACTTTGTCTATGTACGTAGATTGTGAGAGGCCAATCAATCGCCTCGATCTATCTCTATAGATCTTGATACCTAAAATGTAGGTTGCCTCCCTAAATCTTTCATGGAGAATTTCTCAGACAAGAATAGTTTTATTGATGATATCATTGGTACATCATTTCCAATCAAAAGTATGTCATCGACATACAAACCAGAAATGCAATTGCACTCCACCGATCTTCTTATATACACAAGGTTCATCCGGATTTGAAGCCAAACGATTTGACTACCTCATCAAAACGAATGTTCCAACTTCTCGAGGCTTGTTTGAGTCCATAAATGGATCTCTAAGCTTACACACCTTATGTTTTTCACTATTGGATTCAAAACCCCGTGGTCACCCATATAGATGTCCTCACCGAGAAAACCATTTAGAAAAGCCGTTTTGACATCCATCCGGGAATATCTCATAATCAAGGTGTGCAGCTATAGCCAATATAATCCGAATGGATTTTAGCATGGCCACAGTGAGAAAGTTTCGTCATAATCAATTCCTTCTTTTTGACGATATCCTTCGCCACCAGCCGTAAGCTTTGTAAATTCCAATTTGATCTTCAACATTCATCTTCCTCTTGAAGATCCATTTACAGCCAATTGGTACAATACCATCAAAGTGCCACCCAAGGTCCAAACCTCATTGGAATACATTGAATCCATTTGATTTCATGGCCTCAGCCATTTTACTGCACTGATGTCCAACATCGCTCCTCATAGGTTTTAGGATCACCGGTTGATTACTATCATTCACAAAGAATAATGGTTCAATATGATCAACCGAGTGTCTATAACGAGCAGGTGGGCGAGACGTTCTCGCACTTCTCCTAAGAGGTTGTGTATCAGAAGCTCCCATTGAATCAGAGATTGGTATCTGAACTCGGTTGTTTGGCACTTCATTATTTTCTTCTTGTAAGACTATTTTCCGCCCAAAGACCACTTTCTTTGGACGAACCGATTCTCCAAAAAGAAGCGTGCTTGCATACCAAAATTTTTTGGTTTGAATGAAAATAGAAATAATATCCAAGAGTTTCCTGGATATCCAATGAAGCGGCCTTGTTCAGATCTTGCCTCCAATTTTTCCATTTTCACTTTTTTTCACGAAAGCCGGACAACCCCAAATCTTAATATGATTAAGACTAGGTTTCCTACTATGCCATATCTCATAAAGCGTGAAGGGAATTCCATTTGGACGGCACTCTATTCAAGATATACAGCTGTCTCAAGGGCATATCCCCAAAGGATATTAGCAATCGGTGTAACTCATCATAGATCGTACCATATCTAATAAAGTACGATTTCTTCTGCTCGTATACACCATTATGTTCGGAGTTCCAGAGGTGTCCATCAGGATAAAATGCCATTCTCTTTAAGATAGTCCGTGAATTCAGTACTAAGGTATTCACCTCCTCGATCCGATCGAAGAGCCTAATACATTTTCCTGTTTGTTTCTCAACTTTCAGCCTTGAATTCCTTGAACTTTTCAAAGGATTCAGATTTATAAATAACCATACCGTGACTGATCATCTATGAAGGTAATGAAGAAGCAATTATAACCACCTCTAGTAGTTTCATTAATTGTCCACATACATCTGTATGTATTAATTCTTAATATAAGTCAGCAGCTCGCGCACTTTGTCCCACAAAAGGCGCTTTAGTCATTTTTCCTAGAAGACATGCCCTCACAAGTCGAGTATGACTCAAAAATTTGAATGATCAATGTATCCATCATTACTCAACTTGTTAATTCTGTCTTCTCCAATATGACTCTAATCGGAGATGCCAAACATACTTTTTATTTGGACCGTCTCTAGGGCGTTTATTAGTTATGGCATTATATCAATTCTATTTTGCTTATTGGCATTGGTAATCGCATTACCGACATTGTAATGGTATAAAGATTGCTGGTTAATAAGCTAGAACCAACACATATTCTATTATGATAAATAGAACATACATCATCAGCAAAAGAAAATTCATAATTCTCTTTTACCTAAACGAGATATAGAGATGATGTTCCTAATGTAGCATTCTTATAATGTAAACAGTTCTTTAAAACCAATACATGTCCGTATGGCAAACATAAACGAAAAGTCCCTATAGCTAATGCAGCAACTTGCTCCATTGGCAAACGTCGGACAATCTCATTTCGCCCTAGCATCCCCGCTTTATTTCGATTCTGCAAAGACATACAAATATGTGAAGCTGCAGTTGCATCTAGAACCCATGAGCTGAATTCAGCACAACCATAAGATTGGTTTCAATAAGCATAGACACCATACCTTCATAAGGTCGGTTCTTGGGCTTGACCTTCAAGCTCGCGAGGTACCTCTTGGCGCTTCCTCCTCCAAAGGCTCCTTTGACACCACTCTGCAATGACATTTCCCTTTATCAATCATGGGTTTTGGTTGCACAAATGTGCTCTAAAGCCTTCTTCCATTTATTCTTCTTTAAAACGGCTTTACCTTTGAAGAAGAAGCCTTAGCCATAGCCACTACATTTGGCCTCGTGTTTACTTTCCTTCTCATAAACTACCAGCATGCTATGTAACTCAGCAAGAGTTTTCTCCATCTTATGCATGTGGAAGTTTTGACAAACCAGAGAAGGAATCGGGTAAAGATTGGAGGATCAAATCCACAACTAACTCATTGTCCATAACGAGATTCAGCCTAGCCAATTCTTCAATGTGCCGATCATTTTCAAAGCATGATCATTAACGATGATCCTTCAGCCATCCTCATACGGTACAATACCTTAGATATCTCATATCTAGAGGTTCGACCATTCTCATCAAAGTATTCCTTTAAGTGCAAAATGATCGACCCAAAGATCTTCCATAGATTCATACTTCTTCCGTAATTCATTATTCATAAAAGCAAGCATATATGACCTAACTTTTAAGTCATCATCACGCCACTTATCATAAGTGACACGCTCCTTCTGGGTCCCACCTCAGAAAGGAGGTTGGCATCTTTTTCATCAAGCATACTCAATTTTTTCTGAATTGAGAACAATTCTCAAATTCCTCACTCCAAAAGGAAATTGGGTCCAAATAAACAATTCTTGTCAAGTATAGAAGCGAGTGGGTTTGTCGTCACCATTTTTTAGAGTAATAATATATCTGTTGCAGAAAATAAATTGTTAGCTGTTGTACTTTTTCATAATAACTATTTCATTTTTGGTCTTTAAATGAAATAGATCCTCCCACTAAATTTATATTCGAATCTCATACCCTTTAAGATGGGAAGCGGTAATCTTCGTTGGGTAAAGATTACTAGTGGGGATTGAGTCCCACTAGCCCAAAGTCCACCTCACCTAATGCTTATTGGTGTCCTATGAACTTAGTGAGTGAACCAGCTTGTTCAACGCATCATATGCGAGTCCCAATCATAATTCGGCCTTCTAGACCATGAAAAAAGCCTCACCTAACAGTTATTGGCATCATGATCATAGTTAGTGCCCAGCCCATCGTCTCATGCAAGTATTGAAAACACAAATAATTCCTCACCTAACGGTTATTGAAATCATTTGGCTCCAACCCACAAAGATCATATGCATAATGGAGGGTCCAATATTATAAATGGTAATTAACCCCTATGTATCCATAACCGATTAATTAACCACTATAATATTGATCAAAACCACGACGATGGAAGGCCACGAGTCCGAAACCCGTTTCGACTAATATTCTTTGTAAGGAGATTTGGGTCGTTATTAACAGTCTCACTTTGCACATTAACCGGCTTAACATGCACGATATCATAAACACAATAAATAAATAGATATCACATAATATCTATCCTATGTGTGATCATGGAATTATGGTTCAATGGGTCTCGAGCCAAAGAGACCCATTTAGCCATTTTAATATTTTAATAATATGACTCTGCTCTTCACTTTTTCTTCAATCTTTGAACTCTTCAAAGACCGGGCCCGTAGAGCTCACCAGTTTAATGGCTCCTCTCTTGTGTATTTACATCAATAATTGAAATACTACACTATACTTAAAATTACATATCAAGAAAAATTAAAGTAAAATAAAAGGAAGGACGCAGCCTCCATTTAATAATTACATCCCCAAAAAAGAATACCTGTAATCATCATACATTCATCCATACAACAATCACAACAATTAGGATTTTTTTCCATGATCACCACTTCTTCCTTACGAGCCATAAATTCAAAATTTAAAGCCTGAAGGCATGCATAAAATTCCTATATCATTTGCAAAATATAAACATCAAATATAACAAGCTACGGATTTTTGATTCAGATATCAACATCAGGTATCACTTCATTCGAAATGTCTTAGCTAAGGGCAATGTTATTGTAAAAAAGATTGCTACAGCAGATAACTGGGTAGATATGACGACAATTATTCCTTGGCGAAGCTCAAGCTCTCTATTCATTTAGGAGGAGTGTTCACCCGTCAAAGTAGGGAAAGCAACATGGATGATGAACACTATATCCTCTGGCTTCAAACATCGAGTCAAGGAGAATTGCTAAATTAATGTCTCGAGTTTGGAATTCGGATATTGATTTGTTACACTGAATTTGTCGAGAAGGATTTCAAGTAGATTACGACCGGATGGAGAAGTTTTATTATGTTGACTTTTTTTTTAGATGAACAAAGAAAGCAAAGAAAAAGTTATCTACAACTATAAGAAAAAGAGGAAAAAAAGAAAAAAAGTTTTATCTTTTACTTGCAAAAGAAGAAACGATGTTGGAGTTTCACAAGGTGGGGCCCGAGGTCAAATTGTTGACTTTGGGTACCCACGTACAAAAACAAAACTTCGGGTTTTTTTTTTTTTTTTTTTTTTTTGTGTGGAGCCACAAAGCTAAGGAGTGCCGCACGAGAAAAGAAAAACTAGAAAGGAGTCGCCGTACAAGCCACTCGATCAAGAGAAGGAAGAACCCTAATTCGTACATAAGAAAGAACATGGACGAAGTTTTTGGTTTTAGTGTACATAGAGCATTTTACTTTAAGCTATAGAACGGCGGTGATTTTGAAGCCGTGAGTTTATGTTCAAGTGGGTTGTTTATTTATAAACACTTTGAGTTTGGGCTTAAATTTAGGTGTGGGAAACACTGAGCATGTGAGTGATTGTAAACTCTGATTTTTCGTTTATAACAAATTATTTATACAAATTTCCTCTCCGCGGACATGTGTGCCGATACCTCGCCTGAATCACGTAAATTTCTGGTGTCCCTATTATTTATCATTTATTTCTCAAATAATTTTGTGTTGAGGTAAATTGCAAGTCATGTCATTTCCGCGTATGATATTCCAACACTTTTGGGGTGGTGACCAGGAGGTCAAAATGGTTCACATGGTTCAGGGATTTTCGAAGGAGGGTTTGATTAAGGTGGTCTATATGAGACCGTGAATTGATATTTTCCTCCATCTTCACCAAGTGATTCGATAGTGGGGTCTCCATCAAAGTATCTCTGATAAAGTCTACCTTTTGACCGTGTCTTTTTCTGGATGGCCTATCATCGTTTTCTTCATCCAGAGAATTTGTACAAAGAGAACACTAACAATCAAGATCTCAAAACAATGTCCTGTGTGGGTATCATTGTAGTAGTGAATAGGGCATCCCCCTAGTCAAAGGACTCAATCATGGATTTTGGATTTGATGTCCAGTGGGTTGCATCATAAAAATAGTAGGAAAAATAGAGGAAGTGGTTTCTTCCTTTTTCTTACTAAATTTGATGACAATCATGGTCTGAATGATACCAATGCAAGTTGGTAGTCTAAAATGAGTGTCTAAGAGAACCATTTAAGCAACCATGGGTAAGTCCTTCTTCTGCGGAAAGGAGAAAGCAAGTCTAATAGCATTAAAGTGAAGGTGCATATATCCATGTTGTATCCATTTTCGTTGAAAGTCAAGATATTTGAAGGTTGACAAAGTGTGTTGAGTAGCTGAATAATAATGTCAAATTTTTGAAAACTGACATATTCTTTAACTTTAGGAATATGCTTTAAGTCGTTAAATTCGTTTGGTTGTGTTTTTTTTTTTTTTTCTGTTTTTAAACACTTTTTCTGTTTTTTGTTCTCGGGAAAAAAAAGGAACAAACGCGTTATGTGCTGCTTTCGTTCCTTTTTGTTCTTTTTGTTCCCAGAACAAAAAAAGAAAAGAAATAAGAAACATAAAATTTGTGTTTCTTATTTCAAAACACATTTGAGGAACAAAAAGGAACAAAATAAAAGAACAAAACCGAATACTGGAGGTGGGTCTGCTCGTGCCCGAAGGCTTTTGTTCGTGCTCTCCCTTTCCCGGAGGCTCTCCCCCTCCGCTCCCACTCAGCCGACTCTCCGGCGACTCCCTACCCGCCGACTCTCCGGCGCCTTCCCACTCGATCGACTCTCCTAGCGCCGACAGTGGTGCTCCTTCACCGCCGAAGCTTCCTGCATCCAGGTGGGGCTTCGCTCCTCCTTCTCCGTTCAAGAGGGCTTCGGCGAGAGCCACCTCGCAAATCTGCCGCAGATCTCGTGAGCGCCGCCGGAGCCGCTTCGCCGAGCGAGCAACGCCGCCGGAGCCGCCCGCCGAGCGAGCAGAGCAATGAGCGACGCGAAGGCGGGCTGCTCGCCGAGCGAGCAGAGCAAGGGAGGACGCCGACGCCGTCGGCAGCAGCGCAGCGACGCCGAGCGAGTCCCTGCTCGCTCGCTTGGGAGAGCAGCGAGCGATGCTCGATCGAGCCATTCATCAGTGTGGATCCTTCGATTCCGCAGGGGATTCGAGTGATGTTGTGTTGTTGCTTGATTCAGTTTTGGAAGGGGGGAATTTCAGTTCATTGATTGGATTGGGGTTTCCTTCGATTGTTGCTTTGTTGCTCATGGTGCTGTGGAATGGACAGGCTGGTGAAGCTCGTGGCGAGGGCGTTCTACGACGATTTCACCACCAAGGAGAACCAGCCGAAGTTGAGGCGCAAATACAACCACGGCATCGTAAGAAGGTAAGAACTAAGGGTAATGCTGCCTTGTGTTGGCTGAATTTCATGGTTGCATATTATATGTAGCATTACAATGAAATGCTCAGGCTGATCATTTGGATTTACAGCTCAAAAATAGGTCGAGAGAGTATTTTGTTGACTTCACACCTTTGTTGGTTTCTGTTTACTAGTGGTAACCATCTGAAGAAGCCAACTTTACTGAATGCCAAATCGATGTCACTATTCCTGCATTAACAAGACTTCTGGACCTTAATGCTGAAGTCTCATGATGTATTAGAAATTACTCTGGGTCTATTAAGAGGTAACTATGAATTTGTTCCATGGACAAGGGTCTCCAATATTCAGTAATTGATGTGATACATTCTTTTTGTTTGTTACAAAGTTCCTCTGCCATCTCCAGTGCTGATCTTTTTGGCAACAGTTCAGATTCTGCTTTTGGACATTTCTGCAAGTGACCTCATCAACAGGCCTCTCTTCCAGGTAATGTCTTCTACCATGCCGCAGCATTTTTCGTTTAATCGTGGTACTTATTTTGGGCTGATTTTTTAGGAATATATACTAAACTTAATTGCAAGGTATAGATTTGCAACTTGATGTGTTTTCTTAAGGCCTGGGCACTTTCTAGCTATTGAAGCAGTAGTCCCATCCTTGTGATGGGGATCCAAGCTCCACACCTTGTGATTGAAATCATGTTCCCATGCCACCTCACTCTGATTTCTTTGGCTTCTCCAATTTAATTACTGTTTCCTTTTTGTGTCTTCATGAATTTCATCTGAGTTTTCATCTGCCACTAGTTTCTGGTTTCTTTTGGCTAAATCAGGTGGGTTTGTACTAAGTTTAGTTTTTCGCCTTCTGATATCACAGGCTCAGCAGGATATCTCTTCCCTAAGAACATCGCGGGAGAGACTGGAAAGAATAAGTTCCTTTGCGTCCTCCTTCATAAAATGATCTCCAAGACAGAGTCCTCTAATTTGCAGGTCCTCTTGGTCCCGGAGAAGTGAAGTCCGACCCATCATCGCCCGATTATGTAATGGATGTGAAGGGAGAGCTTTTAAGAAATTCTTTTTCAGGAGACAAATAAAGAATTTACTTTGATCTAAGACAGTTTGAGAGTATTTTGTAGCACAGGTATTGCCTTAAAGAATGATATGTCGCCTTTTTGTCAGTTACAACAACTGAGCTTTTTGTCGAGCCCCTCATTCTATTGTGCATTGGCTTGATAACAAGTTTCTGATAAAGCATTGCCCATAGGTAGCGATTTGCTCAATTGCTTTGTGTGTAAAAGTGATGGTTTTTTGGCGGGCTTATGATTCGCGACCAAAATATTTTGTGCTTCTATCTAATTAGAGTTTGTCGTCAATCCGAACATTAGGCGAATGGCTTTGAATATGGTAGTGACTTTGGCCCCCGTCTCGTCAAAGCTAAATTATGAAAAGAGGAAAAGGCAAAATGTCTCTGTGGATGTAGAAACTAGAGCTCATGACCTTTTTTCTTTTACAATTAACAAGGGCGAACTACAGACCAGGGCATTTCACATTAGAGCTGGAAAAAGTGTAGAAGGATTGAGGTTTGTTAGTACGAATGCTTAATCAGAGACACCGAGTTTACTTCCATCATTAAATTGCTTTACTAGTGGAAGGGAGGAAGGCGATCACGATGCTCGTCGATAATGCCAATCAAGAGTCCTAAGTCAACCAAGAAGAGAAGATTAAGCACAAGTTGGCGTTTATCGTGTTTCCATCCTCTGTTGAGCAAAATGATCATTTTAGGGGGAACACTAAATACGTTTTTCGCTTTTATGAAATGGTTGTTTAAGCGAAACCTCCTATTGAATATACTAGATAGTCTTTCCCAAGTAAACTCATTTGGCATATTGCTTTAAGGTTTGGACGTGTTTATGGTTTTTAATTGGCTGGTGCTTTTAGGTGAGAATAAAATTTTGATTTATAGATGGCAATTCTGAGAAGAAAAATGACATTTTTGTAAATAGAGACTCGAGGATGATTGATTGATGCAAAGACGTAAAATTAATTAGCATTTCGTGAGAATGATCATCATATTCAGAATGTTTGTCTTCACTCACCATGAACAAAATAAAATTAATGAGCATTTCATGAGAATGAGAATTTAATATCAAGTTTAAACTTTATTAAAAAAAGGCATTTTTTGAAAATTTAAAACATAAATTTTGTACAGCTACTAAACGCGTTTCTGCTTTTTTCTATTCTAGGAACATAAATTGAGTGCATTTACCAAACATGTTTCTATTCTTTTTTTTTTATTTCAAGAACAATTTTTTTACACTTACCAAACGCGTTCTTTATTCAAAAATTGTCCTGTGAACAGAAACACTTTTTTATTTCTCTGCTCCTAACAATTTTAACATGAAACAAGTACTAAACGCGCCCTTAATGGGGAATTGGATAGTGGAAAAGAGGATGGTTTAGCAAAAGAAAAATACGGATTTATAAGTGAAAGGCGAGTCTATGAAATTTTACTATCTTTCTTGAGTAAAAGAAATCTCATAGAAAAAGTCAATCTTAGAGCATTGGAAGTGCAAAGCTCTAATCTAAAGGAGGCCAGGGGAAACTAGGGCATTTATAGTGAAATGTGTGGAAATTCTCAAAGGATTCAGTCGTGGGATGACAAATCTCCCTTTTTGCATTGGGTATCCAATTCAAACTAAAATGTGCCGGAAAATGCCATGGCACTAATACTAGAACTCATTACTTCATTAGTTTACTCTATGTATCAAATCTCTTTCTTTACAATATCAAAGAATTTATCCTCTTCCTTATTATACTAGCGAGATACCTTTATACGAGCATGTAAGACGTTAGATCAATATATAGAAAGCACTAAAAACATTATGCACAATAAGATATATTGATGTTGTTTTTGACCAATTCATAAATGATATTCATTTTCGTAATCCAAAATAATGAGATTTCATTGGCATTTAAAAAAAATTCTTATTTATGCAATGTTTTGATTTAATTAAATTTCATTTGCTTAATAATATATGCATAAAAATAATCGACAATGTGATAAAGAACTAGATTTTTAGGAAATTTCTCTTTCAACAAAACAAATTTTTATGGAAGTAATATTTAACAATAATAATAATAAAAAAAACATAGTGCCTACTATAGACATGTACAATCTATAACAAAGAAAACCTAAACATATTAAATCCTTAACTATGGTAAGTAGATCCTACATAGATATTGAACAACTAAAAGAGGAAAGTCCAATTTAAATTGCAACTAAATGATAGATGATAATTTTATTTTTTGGTAGAAATTGGGTGGGACTTAGTCATATAGGGGTGTAAATAGTGTCGCCAAAAAAAAAAGGAAAAAAATAAGGCTGCAAATTCTTGAGGCCTTCTTGGTATAAGAGTCAAGTGCTCTATTCACTCCAGTAAAAAATACATGGACCGGTGGAAATGGGAAGTAAAAATTTTGTCAAGTCTGAGCTCTCGCAGCTAAACCTGAATGACAGAGGAGACATTGGAGTTAAGGCTTCCGTTTGATCCTCATTATGTACTTTGCAATTCTTCCGGATTTTTGTGGCAACTCCTTTGATGGTAATTTTTCTGAGACGAATGATGAAGATTGTCTCGCGTTTATTAGGATGCGTTGCATGTGTTTGTAGATATAATCGTTGATTTTAAGAGACCGATACGCTAATTAATTCCTTTGCGCAACGCGCTTTAAGATCTTGGAAGCATTGATTTCTCTCCCGGTGTCGGATTATCGCAACCATCAGCTAGATTGCTGCGTGCCGGAGCAGGCCGTTTTGGTGATGGTGAAGGCATAGATTAAAAGAGTGGAGGCGAGGAGAGAGGTGATGCCAAGAGAGGAGGAGGTCGTGGGGTGACAAACATAGTTGATCTGGAGTGACGATTTCTTTCGATAGCGACGATGAATGCTCATGTAAAGTCGAGGATAGATTGAGGTCTAGGCTCACTCATTCTCTATGAAACAATGAAGAGACGAGGCGGGGGAAGTGCTCGTCACACAAAAGCCCAGCAAAGACCACCCTTGGGTCCTTTTTTAAAAAAATAACAAGAGACAATATTAAAAATTGGAAGAATTGGTAAGGTATTTGGCCAAATGTTGAAAGTCTTCAATACTGGGCTTTAGGGCTTTCAAACTTTTCTAATCTAATTTTCACTGAAAGCTTCTTTTAAAATAGTTGCCAAATGGTACATATTTCAATGGGCTTAAGCCGAAGTTCTACTGCACGCTGAATCAAACGCACCCGCATAATTTGTTCTATCCTTTAGCCAAGTTGATCTCTAAGTGTCTAATCGCAATAGTTTACGTAGGATGCACATGATCAAAACACAAGCGTGCATCCTACTAAATTCAGCTATATTTTTTTTTTTGAAAATTATCAAAAAGTTCTAAACATATTGTAATTTTGCCAATTTAGTTTTAAAATTTTCAATTATGTCAATTCAATTCTAAACCTTTTTGTACTTTGTTAATTAAGTCTATTCGGCTAATTTTGGCTAGAAATTGCCGACGTGGAGTCTAAGTATCCTATATGGCAACGATTGGTGCTAACGTAGATCATTTTTAATAGTATTCTAATATCTTTTCGGAATTTTTATTTTATTTTCCTTTTTCCTTGTTTTTTTTTTTTCTTTTTGTGTCCGCGAGAGTCAATGGTGACCCTCATTGATCGCGAAGGCCTCACTCAGATTGGGTGAGGTGTGCCTAGATTTCCAGGAGAGCCTTCACACCCTTGCCCATGGCCAACAGGGCTACAAAGCCTTCACCCAAGGCCATCATAGCCACATGCAAGGGTAGGAAGGCCCTTTGCCCAGTCTGGGTAAGGATTGCCTTGCTCAGGCCTTTCTAGCACAAAAAAGGGCAAAATAATAATAAATAAAAAGCAAAGAAAAGAAGGAAAATAAAAAAAAAATATTAAAAATCTATTCATGTTAGCACTAGCCGTGCCAAATAAAACAGCTGACATTCATATTAGCAACTTCAAATCAAAATTATTCGAATGAGCTCAATTAGCAAAGTGTAAAAATATTTATGATTGAATTAACGAAATCAAAGATTTAGGACGAATTAGTGAAATTGCAATATGTTTAGAATATTTTGAACAATTCTTTTTTACTTCTTCACCCCCAGAAAACTCCGACATTCCACGGACTTGTTTACGGAGACCAATATTTATAGATGTTTCAAAAAATTGTCAGCAATTTTAATCATCTATCAAGATATATTTCTTGGCTTTCCAACGCATTGGGAGGTACTGAATTTGCAAAGTTACCGATCTAAACTTGATGGTGTGCCAACATTTATGACATTGTTAAAATTTCCAACAATTTTAATAATATATCAACATTTGTTTTTATGGTTCAACAACGCTATGAAAGTTACTAAGATTCATATGAAACCATGGACCTTAATTTGATAGTGTACCAACATTTGTCACACGAAGATTCTAACTATTTCGAGTCACTCACCAACTTTTTTTTTTGTTATCATGATAGAACTTGAAGAATACAAACACTTCTTTATACTTCTAAGATTATCAATTAATTTAATAATCTTCCAACATTTATTTTTGTGGTTTACCAACTCTTTTGAAATTACTAATTTTTATCCAAAATTACCAACCTTAATTTAGTTGACATATCAACATTATTCACATCAAAATATCGACTACATTTGGTCATTATCAACTTTTTTTTTATCTTGCTTGGTTTGCAAAGTCTAACATTCTTTTTTACTTTCAAAATTATCTACTTTAATAATCTTCCTAACTTTCATTTTTTGTGGCTCACCGTATATGAAGTTACTAAAACTTAGTTGGAATTGCTTACTATAATTCAACTGATGTACCAATATTCGTTTCATTAAGATGCCATCAATTAAATTGAGAATGAAAAATTCCGAAGAAAAATTGGTAACTTCAAATGCGTTGGTAAGACAAAATAAATTATTAAGGTAATCTTTGAAGTATAAAAAAATGGCTGTACTTTTCAAAACCAAGCAAGATAAAAAGTTTGTGACTGGCTAAAATTAGTTGGTATCATAATGTGATGAATATTGGTACATCAATAAGATTAAAGTTGACAAATTTGAATAAAAGCTAGTCATAAGTCATGAAAATAAATATTGATAGTTTACTAAAGCAGTTGGTAATTTTAGAAATATAAATGAAAGTTGTCAATTTTCAAAACAGAGTCATAAAAAATGTTGCAAGTGACTAAAATTACTATGCCATCTTTACCTAACAAATGTTGGTATATCAGTCATATTAGGGTTGGTAATTTCAAATGAAAATTATAACTTCAAAGGCGTTGGTAAGTCACAAAAATAATTATTGTTATAGTAGTAAAGTCGTTGGTAAACTTGGAAGTACAAATATTGGCGTTCTTAAAACAAAAGTTAGTGGGTGTTTTATGTGTGAAACGTAGATACTCTAGTCAAATCAACTTGAAAAGTACGAGCGACAATAATAAATATTTGTCCTTTCTGAAATCAATCAAAATTAAAAATAAATATTAGGGACTAATATTAGTTTATATCTTATTTGGCGTTTGAAACTTATTCAAAATAAGATAAAATTGGATATGGGAGGGATATGACATTGATAAAATTATTTTATGAGGAAGATGAGATAAAGATGGATGTGATTTTTAATATCCATAATAAGAAATTATTTTTCTCAAATAACAAACTTCTTAGATTAATAAAATTAAAATTATATTTCATTAAAAATAATATTTGAAGTCTACTATATAAAATTCAAAATAATGAAAAATAACAGTATAGCCTTTTTAATTTAATCTTATTTTTACTTATATATATTTGAATTTAATTCTATCTTATAATGCATATTAAATATATATACATATAATTATGTTTATTACGTATTTTAAGGTATTGTAGTACTTTAGGTATATTAGTATAGTTTACTATTTAATAAAATTTTATTAGAGAATGATGGAAAGGGAAAAAGAAATAAAAAGGAAAATACTTTAAAAAAAGAGAGGAAAAATTTTAAAAAAGGAAAATAAAAACAAAGTAGACAAGAGTGTCGCGAAAGGTTCATGAATTTTTACATTTATTTACATTGATATACAGTTTATGCTAAATAATGTACATGCCATAATGTAAATATATCCGACTTTGTTATTATGATTTATCAAATGAGTGATAGAATATGGCAAAATTCTTGGATTTCATACTATATCTTTAAAAATCCAGATGACCAAACATAACCTTAATGTGATGTTTGTTGATATAAGATTTATTTTGACCAAAATAAAAAGAAAAAAAATAAAAGTTACTAAGTTCAAAGGCCCTTAAGCTACAAGAATAAACTATATTCGTACTTTACAAAACCAGATAGATCAAAAGTTGATAAGTGATTAGGATTAGTTAGTCTCACAATGCAATGGATATTGTTGCATTATTCAGATTAAGGTTATCACTTCGAGGTAGCAGGTTCAATAAGTTGATAACCCATAAAAGTAAATATTGGAAGATTATTGATATAGTTGCTAAATATCAACTTATGGTGTTTACAAAATCTATTGATAAGTTATTAACGTGTTATCAAGTAATTATTTTGTCAATAATTTTTTTTTTATTACAGATGGAATTTGCTGGTTACTATTTTCATGATGAACCAAAGAACTCTATCTCATTATTAAGATTTCTTTGTTTCGTGAAAAAAGAGTAATTTGTAATATAATTTCCTATGACAATTTCACCTAGAAGGTAATGAGTAATTTCTACAACTTGTCCTTTATACAATGCTCAAGGCTTTGGGCCGAAATAGTAGGAGCAGCTATTCTCAAATAAACTTATTTTTAATTATTTAATCATTTCATTTTACCAAGTTCAATATTAGCCAAACTAGTCAATATTTATATGTTTCCATGCAACAATAAAATGTTATTTATAACAAGTAGTTTTATTGGTTGATTAATAGGTCACTTTTTTTTATTTATGAAATGTGTTAAAACGATTAAATTTATTATTTAAAATAATTAGCCAACGAAAAATTAGGTATTATCAACAACAGCTTGTGTCTAAATATTTTCATCATTTTCATGAAGGATGAAAATATTTTTGGACGATCATTTTTAGCAAATATTTTTAGAATGTGAATTTTTTTGTCGATTAAGAGTAAAAAAAAAGAAGAAAAGGAGTTCGATTTCAACACATGATGTTATATGCCACGTCATTATTTTCAGGAGACCCCCTGTCAAACAGCGTATAAAGAAACGGCGATCTCCGTTTCTACCGGTCTCCCCTCCTTCTCTCTCATGGTCGGCGGCGAAGGAAGGATGAGACACCACCACAGAGCACCGTCGTCTTCCTCCTCCTCCGGCAGCAACGGCGGGCGGCTGGCGGTCCCGCATCTGGCCTGCGCCGCCGCATTCCTCTGCCTCTTCGTCTTCGCCACCCAATCTTCCTTCTTCGCAGGTCGCCTCCCGTTTCCCGCCTCCCTCCCGCATCGAAACTTGGGCTCGGTCACTTGCCCATTTCGATCCCTTTTACCTTTCCTTCTTTCGCTTTCCTGGGTTTTTCAGGGGACCAAAGTTCGGATCTCGACGGGCGGGAAGTTCGGGTCTTGTCCGGTTTCCAGTCCAGCGTGCAACAATGCGTGGTTAGTCCCCGAAAACCTTCTCGAACCGATCGGCGTTACCCATCTCTCTGAATCGCGTGACGATGTTTCGAAGCTGTTGTGGTGAACATTTCGCAATTGTGGTTGCTAAGCTTGGCTTGGCTTGGCTGACTTTGGTAGATGGGTCGCGTTCTTGTTATTTGGGCTTTGGGAGGGAATTCCGTCCCTTTTCTGGTTGATATTGCGAAGTTAGTCGCTACTTATAGCTTGGTATTATAGCATTTGCGTGCATTTGCTGCATATGCGCAACGGGTTTTGATGAATCTTCAGTGCTGAAGTATGCTGGGTGCTGAGTCACTGATTCTCTGATGTAGGCCAAGAGAGGGCTTGGGCTTTCCGCGCACATAATCGATCATTGCAACTTAGTCCTGAAGTTCCCAAAAGGCACTAACAGTACTTGGGTCGGATCCCTCTCTCCTTGTCATTTAGTCCTTCATCCTGATGGTTTATTATTCTGAGTGGCTGACCTTTATAGTCTTTATTTATAGTACAATGCACAGTTTAAGATCTTTGAGCCCTTGGAGTACAAGTATGATGTCTGTGAGGCCATCTTGTTATGGGAACAGGTCAGTACCATTGTACTTTTGTCTGGATCACTGGTAGAGTCTTTGGGGAGATAATTTGAGCTAATGTGTCTAGGGTGCAGTATCGTAACATGACTACCGTGCTGACTAGAGAATATCTTGATGCTCGGCCAGATGGATGGCTGGAATATGCAGCAAAAAGAATAGCACAGCTGTAAAATCTCTTGCTGACTATCCTTTTTCCCATTCATCTGTAATAGTTTAATTTTGGAATGCCTGGCAGCTGCTAACTTGTGCTTATTGACTGGTTCTAGGGGTGTTGATAAATGCTACAATCGAACTCTTTGTGAGGAGCATTTGAATATGATTCTACCATCAAATCCTCCCTTTCACCCCCGACAGTTTCACAGATGTGCTGTTGTCGGAAACTCTGGAGATTTGTTGAAGACAGAGTTTGGAGAAGAGATAGACAGTCATGATGCTGTAATTAGAGAAAATGAGGCTCCTGTTAATGAGGTACATGAGCTATAATGCTTCCTGTCATTATGTATGAAACTTTATAATTACTAAAGGACTGAGTTTTTTTTCTTTTGGTTGCCTTTTCTCTCTTGAAGAAACATGCATTTACTTTCTTGTCTGTTGACTTTTATTGTATACATTATGTGGTTATAATCGTTGAGTCTGTTTCTTCCTCGCATGAATTTCATACATTGAGTGATGTTTGTGAAGTGGATGCTTTATTCCTAGTTCTTGCCAAGTACCTTCCTGTTGATTAGATTGCTGCAAGCAAATGGAATTGTGCTTATTCTGGCTTCCTTTTTTGGCCCTTTTTTTCTGGCTTCTCACTTAATACAGAAATATGCCAAATATGTTGGCATGAAAAGGGATTTCCGCCTCGTGGTTCGTGGTGGTGCTCGAAACATGATTGCCATACTGAATGGGTCTGGTATGTTCTGATCTTTTGAAACAAAGTAGAAATTGATCAAATCCTGGTTTTCCCCAAGTACTTGTTTCCCTTGCTATTTGCCAATTTCTCGATACATAATTGACAAAATCAAAGCTGTATCTGCTTTGGTTCTCGGTCTATTTACACTTTTTTTCATCTGTTCTGTTCTTTTAATGGTACAAATAATTTGAATTAACCACCGGCCGTGGTGGCTCACTGGGTAGGCTTCGTGATCCTTTGCGAGAGAGGTGAGGAGTTCGAATCCTTGCAACGCAAGGAGGCTGGTGGAGTTACTTGGTGACTTACCTGGTGGCATGGGGTGATGGTTTCCCCATGTTGCCCCTAGGTTCTTCCCGCCGGTTGTCGGCTTACGGGGTTTCCTAATTCATCAAAAAAAAAAAAAATTTGAATTAGGGAAAATTTGTAGACACCCTGTACTTTACCGTAATTTGAAGGACATCCCCTCCTTCAATTAATTTTTTTTTGCACGTATTGTTGAAGGTAAGTGAGGTTGACCCCAAAATCGTTGACATAGAAAAGGGGTTAATGCTCTCGAAAAGGGGTCAGACCTTCACCTCTGATGGGGGTGTAGCCTTTAAAGGAGGTTTTGATGATTATGGCATGTTGATTGAGTTTCAATATAGTAAGGAGTTGTCTCTGAAATTTTCTCTGAATCATGCATTGTTGATGGAGATTCTCTGCATTTGTCATTACTCCTAGTTTTCTCCTGCAGATGATGAGGTACTCATAATCAAAAGTGTGACTCATCGAGACTTCAATGCAATGATAAAGGTGAGCATTTTGTTCATGTATTCCAGTTCCTGGGTCAACTAATAAATTAGTTGAACAAATCTTGATGGCTAGTTTCTATGCTTTCTACAAAAAGCTCCTATTCCCACAGCTGCCTTGTGCTTATTCCTGATCCAGTTAGCATTTCTTACACTAAATGCTTGCCCTAAACCAATGGACTGTCTGGATTTTTGCTTAATGTTGTCAATCAAGTTATTTAGAATCAGCTGTCTCTAGATCAATGCAGTTACCTTTTTTATTATATCATACGCAGAAAGTTCCAAATCCTGTCTATCTGTTCCAAGGGATTGTGTTGCGCAGAGGAGCAAAGGGGACTGGAATGAAGTCTATTGAGCTAGCACTCTCTATGTGCGATATTGTTGACATATATGGTTTCACTGTTGATCCAGGTTATACAGAATGGTTAGTTCCATTCTTACTCATAATGTTAGCTTCCTTGGATGTTTTTGATGATACCCAACTTCAGTAATGTATTTAGCATTTTGATTGTATGATCATGTGCACTAGTCATGTTCTTTTCATGCTTTTTCTTTTAGTTTCTATATCTGATGACTACTGATCTCAAAAGAGATTTTTTAACTGATTGTAAACTTGAGTTGGAGTGATCTAGGAGTAGGAGCTGGGATTGCCTGGGACATTTAATGTTTCTTACCACAAGTGTGCAAAGTCATTCCACTTATCTTCAATTCCCTTTTCTTATACTGCTTGCAATGATCTTTTCAAATATGTGATTTCCTCTTATTGTGAAATTGTATGCAACTAACTGCATATATGCTTACTCTTTTATGACAAATTTGGTAGCAGATCTTTTAATATGTGTCGTTGAGGATCAGGGACATGCTTCCTGTTTGATCTGAGATAAAAGCCAAAAAAAAAAAAGTGTAGTACCTTTGTGTAGTGACTTTTGCAGAAAATTTATCATGGAAATGATTTGAATAGATGATAAGTACCTAGAACATCACCATAGCCACCAAAACGCCATCATCTTCTTCTCCTAAATGAACTGCGAGCTTACCTGCTCACTTTTATTGGGTGGTGAAAAGTTGTAGATCCATTTGTGCTGCTGATCAATTTTCAAATCTTTCTTGCAGGACTCGTTATTTCTCTGAACCGAAGAAAGGTCATAATCCACTTCAAGGGCGGGCTTATTATCAGCTATTAGAGTGCCTTGGTGTATGGAATAGATTTTGAGTTAATTATCTCATGCATGTAGTTCTTAGCGAATTTCTTCTTCACGGTTTATCTAACTTGGTTTGTCTTGTCAGGTTATAAGAATCCATTCTCCCATGAGGGCCAAAATGAAGCAAGATTGGTCAGATGTGCCTAATCGCGATTTGATAAGAAGTGCTCATGCGGCTGCATTGCGCTTAAAGAAGAGTCAAGCTGGTCAGAGTGGTGGACAGGGACAGTTTGGTAGTTGTAAGGTTTGGGGCAATGCAGACCCTAAAAACAATGGGCGGGTCTCTGGTTCTTCAGACATGAGTGATCTCAGGAAATATTCGAATTACAGCAAATGGGAACTCATGCCTCTAGAGAAGCTAAGGAAGGAAGCACGAGATCATTTTATCCATATGGAAGGTGTATCCCTGTACAAAATGGATGGAAACAAGTTGGATGATCTTGTCTGTGTACGGCACGCTCTAAGATCAGAGGCATGATCAATACCTTCTGGCGACTTAATATTGGTTTGGTGGGAGATTTCACTTAAGTATTCATCTCACAATGTCGTGTCTTGGTTGATGAGGTTGCAAGTGCAGTGCTCCGCCTTTTAGCATGCAGTTTTGAGGTATAATGAGCATCTGCACTTTTGACATGGTCTGCTTTTAGGTTTTCTACATCAGAAGAAACCAAGAGAATACCCCATCACTTGTTGCTTCCTGCCACATCTCTACGTTTAAATCATTGAGGAAATATACATGAACTGAAGCCAAATCTTCATGCAGCTTTGTTCAAGTTCAGATCAACTTGAGTTCATACTTCATGCCTTGTGGATTATTATCTTAGCCGGGTGTTAGGATCTAGGTGGCATCGCTTGAGATGCAGCTTTGTCCCGAGCTTTTGCCATTTTGTATCTATGTTGTCATTGAGGGTGCTGACAAGCTTTTTAATTATATTTTAAGTGCAATGAGCACTAAAAGATATGAATAACAGTAAACATACAGACAAGGAAAATGAAGATTCTACACGTAGGCCTCCATTTTCCTGGAGAGGTAGATAAGATATCTCAACACGGTGGCATACTTACACGTCATTATGGATCGGTCAACGGAAATCTTGGTAGTGTAAAGCGCCTCTCCATAGCCCGTTTTCTGAGCTTACTATATGGTAAGCAGTGATATTTCAAAAGGATATTTATCTTGACAAATTCTGCCTTGAAGCCGACGTGCGATCCAAATGGCGATAACCGTCGATGAAGCGGGATTTCACATTTTCTGATTGTAATCGTCTCCATCGGCTACACTAGCTAACAGTATGCCAACGTCATGCAACTTCAACATCACTGATCGAGTCCCAGCTGGGCTGTACCAATTTTGTATCTTCCTCAAGATATTTCTCTCGAGGGTGATAGAAGAGAAATTTCCAAGCGATTCGTAAATATCTCCGAAACGATTGGAACTTGCTGAAGTTTCTCCATCTCTCAAAAGCATCTCAGGCAAAAAGGGTCATACCTTATCCAAAGTTTCACAAATATCTTCACTTCCCAACATCCTATCCATCCCCCCTATAAATTGGGCTTCAATCTCTCTGCGATTAACACAAAACACGTTATCATCAAATCTCACAAACACTCAAAACATTCAAGATGCAGGCAGCTCTGTTCCTCGCCCCGCCCCTCCTTCCGGTGATCCCATCCAAGAACCTCTCCAAGCCTTTGGCTTTGCCTTCCAAGCTCTCTTCTTCAGTTTTGTCTCGAGTCTCCCCGGCGAAAGCTTCTCTAGCGGCCTATGAAACTGCGACAGTCGATTACAGCTCCTCGTTCTCGTACGACACCAGTTTCCGTTTCTTTTGCAACTGAATTGCCATTTTTCTTGAAGTTTTTCCCTCATGTCTACATAGAAGTGTCTCTTGATAAGTGAATGTGTGAAAAGAGTAGACAAAGCTAGATGCTAAATGTGACTTAACAAAAGTCTGGTCATTGACAGAGTGTTCCCAGCAGAAGCCTGTGAAACCGTTGGTGGCGAAGCATGCTTAGCAGACGCATACCCTGAAGCCAAGCTCAATCCCGTGGCCCGAATCAGCACGGCAGCGCAGGCTGCGGAGGCCATCGAGAGGGAATATCTTGAATACACCGGTCCTAAAACGTAAGCCCACCGATACATTATTTAAAGCGTCACCGGCAAAATTCCGGTAATTTGTCTGAGGAAAATCTATGAACTTCTTTTGATTTCTTTTGCAGGGTTTTCCCAGCAGAGGCTTGTGATGATCTCGGCGGCGAGTTCTGCGAACGTCCATACCAGAGAGGTGTTTACTAGAATCGATCACGAGGGCCAAAATCAGCAACAAAAGAGAGACTTCCTAGGCGTGGATATGTGTATAGATAGTTACCGTGATGTATGAATGTAAATAATGTGCTATATCGTAAGGGCTTCTATGGCGCGGCGGGGTTATGGACATTTCTTGTGGGTTGTTTCACCGGTTTCGTGGCCTGTAAACCTAGAGTTACTACGACTTATTGGATCGATTTCACGGTCATGGAAGGAATATTAGCGGGGCTTTTTGTCTTTTAATTTTTGCCATGTAATTTATTTGCTCTGTTATAGTATGTGGTGGCTTCCTTTGCTCTGTGGCATATCAAGGTTGATGCAGGTATAAAGGATTGAACTTTGATAAAACAAACTAGAGCCATTCAAAAAGCCTGTGAAACGTGATCTGCTGTCAACTGATTCAAATTCAACGGGCCAAAGAAAAGGTTCAATCTTAGAGCATTGAGAGACTGACATGAAGTGAAATTAATGGGTTAACATAATTGCTATCGAAAAATTCTACTTTCTATGTTTGCACTTCAATTAGGGGTGAGCATCGGTCTAGGGTCAATCTTGAACCAATTATGGATCGGTCTAACCCTACTGGTCTTGGTCCGGTTTTTAGAAAGACTAGGTTGGTTCTTGGTCCTAGGATTTTTGGACTAGCACCGTGCGGATTGGTCTTCAATCTTGGAAGCTTAGGGTCGGTCCAACCCGGATATATATATTATCTCATATATTTTTAATAATTTTTTTATATAAAGAAAACCTTAAAATAAATGATGTTAACAACATTAAATATCTCTTTAATGAGAAGTTCAAGTAATTTTACATTATTCTTTAATAACTTAGATTTTTAATGTCTTTTACAGTGTTAATAATTATAATTTATGAATGAGAAAAATATTTTTTTGAGGAGTTTTTAGGGCGTCCAAAAGGGTATAAACAACTCCTTAAGACATCTTCATCTAGTACATATACTCTTTTGTCTTATATGTCTTATAGTTTTCAATTTGCTAAAATCGAAAGAAACAACTTTTCCGCTCATTACTCGACACTCATCTTGCTCGCTTTGGGTCACTCATGCCGTTCGCCACTCGATGCTCGCTAGGCTTGTTGCTCTCCACTCGACACTCATGCTCACTCTGTTCGACGCTCACCTTACTCAATCTTCATCGCTTGCATTTCTTAGCTGACCTTACTCATTATCGAACCCATTAGGTCGGTCCGGTACTCGATTGCCCTTTCAAGGTGTACAAAAAATGAAATAAAAAATTATTGGTTGGTTTCGAGTTGACCCTATAACCGAACCGAATCTATTGAGTCAATTCGGTTCTCAATCGCTTTTTTAAGGAGCACAAAAAATGAAATAAAAAATTATTGATTGGTCCCGGGTTGACTCTAGAATTGGACTAAACCATTGGGTTGGTTCGATCCTTAGTCCCAAACTCAATAGGGTCGGTTTTCGGTCCCAAAAATTATGGATGAGCATTGTGCGAGTTGATCTTAAGGTTAAGGGTAGACTGGCCCAACCCGTACTATGCTCACCCCTAACTTCAATAGCTATTTGCTATATCCACTCTAAAAGTTCCTCAATTGAGAATGGAAATTGTTGACACTGAAACACTACATATATCGAGATAATTATTGAGATAATTATCGCCTGAAATGACTATCACAAGAAACTATACGACATCCTTTAACATGAGACTATAGTACATACAACCCTTCATGTAAATCGAGTAGTTACGATTAAAAAAGCCTAGATTTACATTAGATTTACATGAGACTATAGTACATACAAGGCGAGATAAATCATACATCTAGTTACAAAAATGATGGAAGATGGGATGCATTATCCTTACTCTCTACAAGAGTACGGTTACATGTTCTTTATATATACATAGAACAAGATTAGCACTCTTGACAATCCAATTGACTTAACAAGCTAACACAAATTCAACCTACACCAAGCACCAATGTTAATAGCATCAACCAGAGAAAATATTCAGATTGATAATAAGGACTCAACTCCCATTCTAGCTAGGTATCCAAAGATGGCATCAATCCCCATCTTTGAAGTGCAACCGTTTGTCAAACGCCACGTTAATTTGAAATTTGAAGAATTCTAAATATCTCTTAATAGATATTTAAAAAAAAAGGTAGATTTTCATGATATTGAAAAGTAATGAGTAAAAGGTTGACACGGTATACTAAAATTTGAAAATATAAATTGTAGCACATAATTTTTTATTTATTTATGAAAAACCTTCATATAAATTCATTACAAAAATGATTGAACAGCCAAGCCCCATTTGGACATTGGGAGTAGAGCTAGTGGAACGAGAATGAGATCATTATTGCCTTAACAGTTGAGTTTGGTAGCGTAATATGTGAAATGACCAACCTATCCTTACTAGGAGGGGACTATGGATGCGTTTGGGAAAAGCCTTTAAGGAAATGCAAAGAGCTTTGATCTAAAGAGTTTTGATGAAATGCAAAAACTGTTTAGCAAACTATAATTGAA
This sequence comes from Eucalyptus grandis, assembly GCF_016545825.1. Taxonomy (NCBI): domain Eukaryota; kingdom Viridiplantae; phylum Streptophyta; class Magnoliopsida; order Myrtales; family Myrtaceae; genus Eucalyptus; species Eucalyptus grandis. The sequence goes on from NC_052618.1 coordinate 41,474,388, forward strand.
AAGAGCCTTGAGAAGTAACTTTGGGGAAATGCTATTTGGTAAACACATATTTGGGAAGTCCTTTAGCTAAATCAATTTAATTTTTTAATTTTTATTTTTTAAATTGAAAAAAAAAAATAATGACTTTTTTTTTTTGCATTTAGATGTATATATAAAAGAGATATATTAACAAGTTCAATGACCTTTATATATATATAGAGATGTATATATAAAAGAGATATATTAACAAATTCAATGGCTTTATATATATTCGCACTGAGATGTATATATATGTTGACACCTAAATTTTTGCATAATTTTTAGGGTTAATTTTTACTAAAAAAAAAAAAATCACATGGCATATAGTTTAGAAACATTTTATTTTTGTTTTATTTTAGGCCGCCAAGAAAAGGAAAGATTTTTCACATATTCCGTTCGGATTCTTCACACATTTAGGCAATATACACAAAATGATGTATTTTCAAGCAAAAAGGAAAATTTTGGATGGGATATTTGATAAATACAAAAGAGAATATCACGTGTGGTGCAATGATATATTTAGAGAATTATGCGCAAATAAAATTGGAAATAAAATACGCCTCAAAGATCTAAATTTTTTCCCTATAAAAGGCGTTGTGCACGTACGGACAAAAGGGGGGAAAGGGATTTCGAAAATTTTGGAGCGAAAAAAGGGGGCCACACACCTTGGATATACGGCCGAAGGGGCTTCTTCTCGGATTTTCTAGGGTTTTTCTTTAAATCATTCGGCAAAATAGGCTTCCTTTCGTTCTTTGAAAAAAAAAAAAAACACACAAAATACAAAGGAAAAAGCTTTGGAGGAAAGGCTGGTTTTGCTGAAAAGGTTCTGCAGAAAAGTGAAAGAGCAGAGAAGAGTCAACAGAGAGAGGGAGGTGGGAAGCGACGTGCAGCAGAAGAAGAAAAAAGGAAAAAAGAAAAACAAAACAGAGAAAGAAGAAGACCGGCGCTCCCTACTGCCCAATCCCCTCACCGGCGTACCAGCAGCCAGGCCACCGTTGCGCCGGCCACCTTGCCGCATCACCGCGCCCGCACTGCACCGCCGCTGCATTTCCGCCACGTCTCGCCTCGCTGTCGCTGTTCACGTGACCTCTGCCGGAGTCTCTACTCCTCCTCCGACTCGACACCACCACCGCTTCGGTGCTTCCTCGAGCAAAGCCCTGCAGCAACTCATCCGAGCTGATCGCGCTCGAGCCGACCACCTGAGTCTCCCTCGCCGCGACACCAGTAGCCACCAGCCCAGTCGTCCGCGACCTCCCCTGCCGACGCCGCTCCTGCCCTGCTCTGCCACTCACCCGCGATTGCCCAGCAGATCTCGCCTTCGCTCGCCGTTCGTGAAGCCCGACGCCGACGGATCTGAGACCCTCATAGCAGCCGCGACGCCCTGCCACTGTCTCCGAGCGCTGCTGCTCCGCACCCCCGAAGTCGCGAGGCTGCCTGCACTCGCGCGCCTCCAGCTCTGCTCCGCGCCTCCTCCTCTGTCGCTGCCCGATCTGCAGCTCCGAACTGCTGTCCCCTCTGTTAGCAGCCCGCGGCGCTAGCACCACTGTCGACTCGCCGCACCTCAGCCTCGCCGCGACGCCGCTCCGGCTGACTCTCCGAGCGAACCAGTCACAGTAGCTCGCTCCCTGCTGCCCTGCCCGTGTCGCTCCGACCAGCGACCCGACGCCCGCGGCACACCACCCGCGACCTGTTGCTGCCGTCGGTCCACCTGCTGCCACCGGTCCTCGCCGGAGTTCCGACGCCGGCGACCCATCACCTCCAGTGACCAGCCTCCCTTGTGACCTGCCACGAGCACAAGGCCTGGAAGGAAAAAGGAAAGAAAAACAAAAGGAAAATCACATTAGGTAGTTTTCTTTATTTTATTTTACTTGTTTTTTTAGTATAATTATTCCTTAATGTAAGATTGAGATTGCCCGACATGAAATTGCTTCTGAAATTTGAGATTGACAGTTTGATTTTCGCGCCCGAAATCCGATTCGTAATCTCAATCGCTTGAAAATCATTAATCCGATCTCCGCCCGAAATTCGATTAATGATTTATTTAAAAATTGGCAATCCGATCTCATGCGTAAGATATGATTTGTCAATTTGTGGATATCAATCTTATCTTATTTGATTTGCTGTCTTGTTAGTTGAATTAATTTTATTTTTGTAAAATGAAAAATCCAAAAAAATTTGAATTAGAATTAAGTTTGTTTTAAAATATTCATCGTCTTAGGATTATCTTGCATATTTAGAATAGGGATTTTATTTTTAATCATGAAAAAGAAAACAAAAAAAGAAAGTGCATTCATTTAGGATGTTAGTTTTTATTTGAATTGCATGTTTAATTTTAATTTCGAATTTCATAAAAGAAAAGAAAAAAAAATAGATTTAGAGCATTCTTTGCACGTCATGGCATATTAGAATAAATTGCATGTTCATCTTAAGTTTAGATTGATTTTTGCATCTTAGGTTAGAGCTTGCTAGGTTAAGACAATATCTTAGTTTAAATTAGGATTTAGTCTAATCCGATCCTTAATATAAGCTAGATAGAATTTTAATCTAGATAGTCATGTTTTGCATTTCATAAAAAGTTAAAATTTGTCTTAGGATAAATTAGTTGCAATTTCTAGGATAGATTGCATTTTTAGAATAAAAAATCATGTGCACGTCATATAGAATTAGGTCCATAAAATGCACGTCATTTAGCGATCGTTGTTAGATTCATTTAATTAGAAATTGTCTGTCATTAGGTTATGTCATTTAATAAATGTCGCGTGACACGTAGCTCGCATATTAAATTGCATGTTGCATGTCATTTTAGTTAAAATAATTTTGTACGTCATTGCATTCATCACACGTCATTAGAATTAAGTCATTCTCGTTAATTTAGATTGCATATTTAATCATTGCATGTGCATTAAGAAATCATTAGTTTTTTTTTACGCATTCATATAGTTTAGGACATATTGCCATGCCATATCATTTCATATTAGATTAGAAGTATTGCATTGCATATAAACTAGATTTTTGTTGAAAAAGAGAAAACAAAAATTGAGTAATTGCTTGTTAATTAGAAATCATATTTAGGGTTGATGTGAATTCTGATCTAACATTGCAGATGCTTTTTTGCTATGAGGTAAGTCTTACATTTTATTTATTTGCTTTATTGGGTGTTAAATTGGTGGTTTGTGTACCTGCATGATCACCTTACATGTTAGGAAAATAGACTTAAAATCAATCCAAACCGCCTGCAAAAACATTTTTGAAATTAAAAGAATGGTACCGAAAAGGCATTAGAGAAATCTAGTGTAACCAAGTCCTCGTACCCATAATCTCTGGTTCGTAGGGTAAAGTAAATCTCCTATTACTTTGCTTGGGTTTCTAATCGACCTACTAAAAATAGATTAGTGGCGACTCCTAATTGAAAATCAATTGCATGTCAAGAACTTGAACCGAAAGTCGCGAATTGGTATGGGCTTAGGAGAGCCTGAGTTAAGTCTAGGCTTAACAATCCATTAACCAAACCCTAGGTGGTTCACACCATGAAAAAAATTGGTCACGACAATATAAAATAGATATATTAACAAGTTCAATGACTTTATATATATATATTGCACTGAGATGTATATATAAAAGAGATATATTAACAAATTCATAAGTTAAAAATACATCGAAGTGACTTTTTCTCAATTAAAAAGAAAGAGTAATTTCATTATAATAAATATGATTACATATACATCAAAGAAAGAAATAGGTTTTTATTGAAAATTACAAACATTCTTAAGTATTTACTAAACTCATTGCTATTTGATCATGTAAACGCGTCATGTCATAAGATAAATTGTCATTTGAAGTACCGGCATTCTCATTTGTATTATCAATGTCAATTGAATATCCATAATTTGGATCAAATTTGCTCTTGCAAAATGTCTATCATTGGTGGCGTTTCGTCGCATATAATTATGCAAAGTCATTGCTGCTATAACAATTTTTACTTGCTTTTCAAATGGAAAACTTGGTATATGCTTTAGAATTTTCCATTTCTTCTTCAAGACACCAAAAACTCGCTCAATTTTCGATTGCAGCGATGAATGAGCACGATTGAATACCTCTCGATAGCCTGTAAAGGCAGGATCTTGTTGAAATTCTGATAAATGATATCTAACTTCTTTGTACGGTCCCAAATAACCCGTCGGATTTAGATTCCAGCATTTACTAAATAATATTTACCTGCACAAATATAATATAAATTTAATTAACATAGACTACATTAACACATATTAATGTACAAAAACCATTAATTAACAAATCTGGAGGAGGATGAAGAAATTACACATCACGTCTCCCTAAATTTTCATAGAAAATATGAGTATTATGGGCTTGGCCCTCCTAACTAATCCAAACATAAGTGAATTCCATATTTAAATTATACACCGCTAAGATATTTTGAGTCGGTGTACTTTTTCGACCAATAAAACGAATATGATCTTTTACAGGTATCACCGTTGGAATATGAGTGCCATCAATAGCTCCAATACAATCCTAAAATAAAAATACAAATATTATTATATAATCAAAATTTGCTTTTAATTCCTTCTTCCTATTGTATAATCAAAACATACCTTAAAATATGGAAAAAATCTTTGATAATTTTTTATCTTCTTTGAAACATCCGTAAATTCCCAAATCAGCTGGTTGGATCGAATCTTTTCCCATTTCACATACTTTGTCTAATACTAAGCTAAAGTACATGCTTATAGTTTCTCCAGAACGCTGAAAATGCTCTTGTGTTAACCTATTACCTATACCATGTCCTAAAATATAAAGAAATATTCCAAACATTTCTATAACATCAATATTCCTAGTTCCTTCAAGACCATAATGTGTTACTAAATCATGCATTAAATTATTAAATACAATCTTATCCATTCTAAACATTTGATAACACTTTATCGGATTAGCATTTTCGTCCATCAACTCTCCTACCCATGTATTTCCTGTATATGATGATGTCCTATAAGATTTTTTGTCATTGTATATTGCTTAATAAGCGATTGTGACTTTGAGTAATTTCCAAAAGTTGCCAATATTTCTTGTCCTCTTTTTCATGAATTTATCTTTCATGAGAGTCGTCCATATCTGTTTAAAGTAACAAAACAATAAGAAAAGTGATGGGTAATCATCCATCAATAAAACAATTATCATCCATAATATATATGCAAACTCCATCCAATCAAAAGAACACAAACTAAAAACACAAGTCTAAAAAACATAATTAAAAAGAGAGTTCACAAGTAGTGCAAATCACTAATCCAAAATAAGTTTCACATTACAACATAGATTAATATGAAAAGCTCAAACAAGTAACTAGTATCCTAGCGACGACTATTATGCTCCTCCAACTTATACTTCAGCCACTTGATTTTCTTTTCATCTTCATCTAAGTTCATAAAAATTTGCCTATTGTCTTTCTTTTTAGAATGATGAGAGAGTGCTGTCTTCCTTAATCTCAGGAATTGCTTTCAATGTTTGCATAATCTCTTTATAAGGGTCAAATTCCCTTGCAACCGATGTTGCATTGCTCCTACTTTCAACTGCTGAACAAAGTCTGTCGATTTGCAATGCTAACTTAGAAGGTCCGTTCTTTTATGGCTCTTACTTTGACTTGGTTGGGCATTCATTTCACCTATGTCACACTTTAAAGTATCATCAGTAGATCCTACACAATCACCAATATCAGCTTGTGTGGCCTCAAGATTCTCAGTATTGCATAAACCTTGTGCAGGATTCCAAGTAATACTTCCAGTTGCAACCGTACCCTGGAACATTTTGTCCAACAAAACTTCCATATCCGGATGTATGCCTTTCGTTCAAAAGACTCTAAGCTTAGGATTGGCCTGTTATAATAAGATATTTTCATTAGTTATATCACAAAAGATGAACTTATAAAAAAAATGTGACAGAAAAAAAGATAAACACCTGAATCTTTCTCTTCCACCATTCATCACTCGCATAAATGGTTTTCTTCCTTTAATTCCATCCTAGTCATGTTTCCTTTTGAATCAATTGCTTCCATCTTTTCCATTCTTCATTTAGATTATCCCACTTATTTTTCGTTTGATTTTTATCATATTTTTTGCCCCTCAGCTCTTCAAACTTGGTAATTATAGCTGTCCATCCATCTCTTTTGTTGCTCGTAGGATGATTGCCTTTTTCAATTTGTTTAATGCACAATCGACAAAACGTTTCTACATCTTTCGGGCTTCAATAAGCCTTTTATTTTGATGAACTCACCATCTTCCAGTAGAATAAACACAAACACATTTGAAAAGTGAAAACAAATGAGATTAACTACGACCCAATTCCCTATAGATGAATGAACACATATATAGATAGAACTATGCATAGCACAAAAGGTTGAGTTCAGGATGTTCATTATCCATTTTTAGCTAATTTCCTCTTTTAGATGGAAAGGATCCTTATAACTACGGATGCATTTAGTCTCCTATAAGATTTTGCAAATTCACGATCTATTGAGCACATACCTGAAAACCATATGGGTGACAGGAAAAACATTGCGAACAAGGGGAAGAATCAAGGTTGTTAATTGCATTAAACAAAAAAGAGGCAAAAAGCTTCACGGCGAGGGATAGACAACACTGATACCAAACTAAGACGTTAACGGGAGAATTCTGATTGCGATATCTAGTGCTAAGCATGCCTAGCTCTATCACTGTAGCAATCTCAATGATCTCAAACACAAGTGTTCCATAAGATTCAGACTTTACTAGCAGAAACAAAGACTCCCTCAGACTAACCGAACCAATGACACATTAGTCGAACCCAAACAACCCAAGAAAATGAACCTAGAGAGCAATTCTACGACTAAAGAAACTCTATGCTGCAATCTCACGCCAATTGCTAGACATCATCATATCATTGAACAAGGTGGATTTGCTTTTTAGATGATCATAACCCAACCAGGTCCGAGTCACTTTGAGGACCCATCTCTCACCTCAGCTTTCATTTCGCCTCTTCTTTTCTAATATCCCAAGTTCCTATAGCTGCACACCACTTTTAAATTTCCAAAATTCCTCATCTTTACCGAACCATCCTTGCCACAATTTCAAAGCAAGCCAACCCAGCAAGTCCTCGCACACGTTTCAGTGAAACCCACTCGGACTTTGACCTCTCCCCCACACACCCAATTAAAAAAAAAAAACAGAGTAGCCCAAACCCAAAAACCTTCCCTAGTTTTCTTTGCATTTTCCCACAACATCCAAACAGAGAGCTTACGAGCGAGCTAAAAAACACATCCGAGAAAGAAACCCAAATTGATGAACACATGAACAAGGAAAAGGGAACATGCTCGGGCACTACACGATGAAAATTCCCAACTCACCTAAAGACCAGACCTCTTGAAGTTTAGCTTCGAAGTATGTCGGGAAGAACAAAGATTGCTTTACCAAAACCCGGCTTGCTTTGAGTTCTCTCTCTTTGTGTCATCAAGGAACCACAAACACCTTCTAACCAAGGGGTCCTTAATAATCTGTACAATCTGCAAACGGTATTTAAGGAGGAGAATCATTCATTTCATGGCTTATGCATGACCATTAATTGGGACTCTTGTGGTGAGTGAAACCTTTTAGCTGAAAGTTAAATATTATGAACCAAAGCAACTCTTTATCAATTAATAGAGCAGAAGGTAGACGTAACCATGTTCGTCTGCAGATGGCAAGGAGTGAGCCAATAAAAGCAAAAAGAAAAATAGAAGGAGAAAAGACTCATCAAAAGATGCCTTGTCAAATTTATGTTCCTGCTTAGGTCCCTTGCTCTATGGCTAAAATTCCAATGAATATACTGAGGTCCTAGAGGAGAAAATGCCGAAGAAATCTTCCGCTATAATGGTCTCTCTCCCATCTATATTTGCAGTTTTCTATAATGAATTTTTGACATTTCGCTCGATTTTCATCTCCCCAATCCTCTATAACTCTTTCTCAAAAAGTTTCTATTACTCGAGCATCCATATATATACTCATCAAACATGGCATCAAAAGTATCATTCACAAAATCACCACACACTTAACAATCACAACTAGAAAAAGCATAATAAGAAGGAATCAAATCAAAAGAACTTGGATTGGGCGAGACGAGAAAGTATGTTCTCAACGAAGAGGGAGGCGAACACGAGAGAGCTGAATGACTTGATTCAGCGAAGAAAGTAGACACCAAGAGAGAGGCGAGCACTGGGAACTAATAAGCGAAAACGGAAGATGACCAAGTGGTGACTAAATAGCCGAGCAATAAAGAGTAGCGACACCAAAGGCGTAGCAAAACTAGAGGCACAGCTGAAGCCAAAGGCGTATTCCACAGGAGCGTAATGAGAAGATGGTTTTCGAGTTGTATGGGGAGCTCGGTTTGATGACGATCGATGAGCGAAGACAGAAGATGACCAAGCGGTGACCAAATAGTCGAGCAAAAGAGCAACGGCACCAAAGGTGCAGTGAAACCAGAGGCGCAGCGAAACTAGAGGCGTATTCCACAGGAGCGTGAGAAGATGGCTTTTGGGTTGTATGGGGGAGCTCGGTTTGATGATGATTCTTGGTACATGCTCGTGGATTTGAGAGAGAAGAAGAAGACGAGAACTTATTGGTGGGTTAGGCTCGTGGATTTGAGAGAGAAGAAGAAAAGACGATAACCTGCGGGTGGGTAAGGAAAGGAAGAGGAAAGCAAATCTAGGGTTTTCAGAAGGGTCAAACTTGGAATTTCGTTAAGTTATGAGGGCAACAATGGCAAAACGAACAAAAATTCATTAATCCCCAGCCAGCTTATCGAGAAAGCTGAAATGCCCAAGGCAGGGTCATCCCTGCCTTGGGCTTTCAGCCTTCAAAAGGAAAACTTTAAGCAAAGGATCTTTACAATTTTTTTTGCCAAACGCTCATTTTTAGCTCAAAGGGCTTTGGAAGCCTAAAGTGGCTTGGAAAAGCCGAATCCAAACGCAACCTATTTCAACTAACTAAATTTATCCCATTATCATTAAAGAATTCTCTCAATTATTCAATTGCAATTTAAAATAGAGACCCTAAAATTGTATACTTTTTTTTTTTTTATCTTTTAATCTTTTTTAACTTTTTATTTTTATGTAGAATCTAATTGTCATGATTAAGAATATCACATATTTTGTTTTTTTTTTTTCAATTATGAGTAAATTGTTTATGTTAGAGGTATTATATTATATTTTTTGCTTTTAAATTTTACTTCTATAGAAATTAGCTTTGCCGAAGAGAGAATTTTCAAAGAAGCCCGACTTCTTTTTATGTTGTCAATCAAATCTATAGATTTATTATCGAGTTGAATCTAAAAGAATTTTTACAAGAACAACCTTTTAGCACAATTGCGTGTTTCTAATGAGATGATTGGATGCAACAAATAAAACATTCTTGGAAGATTTTCTAAAACTAAATCATAGTTACGTTTTCCTTATGTGAAACTTTCAATGTGAAGTACAACTAAATCAAAGCTTTGCACAAATGCCAAAGAAATTTCACCGGACTCTCCCAAAGGTGCGATTAGGCTCCTGTTCATCCCGCTTGGTGGTCTGCTCATCTTGGTGGTTTTTAGGTGTTCGTTTGAGGCAAGCTTTGGAGGGTAGGGTTGTCTGCTCTCCCTCCCTCTCCCCACCGACTCGTTTCCCTTGATTCGGCTTGCATTTCTAGCTCTGGTTCACTCTAGGGCGTAATATTGTTCCTGCATCTTCTCGCCTGGAGTTCTGTTCATCTTGTGCAGTAGGGCCGGTCATTTGAGCCAAGCTTTGGAGGATAGGTTCGCCTCACCTCCCTCTCCATCCTTACCGAGCCATTTCCTCTATTTTGGGTTGCAAGTTTTTGGCCCTCCCTGGTTCGCGGTTGAAGAACTATTCATCCCGTCCATATGCCTACTCGTGCTGGGCATTTTAGCTGCTCGGTGGGCCTCAGCATTGGAGACCAGTCTTGTTTGCTCTCCCTCCTCATCCCATCGAAGTCCTCCTAGTATGCCCATAAACTATGTTATGGCTTTATTGTGTTAGGTTGAGGGCTGTTTATAGGGCTGGCTGAAGGTTTTTTGTTGCATTTATGACTTCCTCTACTGCTGATGTGGGAGGCCCTTTAAGTGAGGCCTAGTTTGAAGCTGGTAGATTAAAGAAGTGTTTTTCTCATACCCTCGTTGCCCATTCCTCTATGCGTCTAGGTTAGGCCGACTCTATTGAAGTGGCATTTGCTATGCCGTTGGAAAACCAACAGTTGCCTCCTAAGGTTTCAGTTCACATGGGGCGCTCTCGAGGACGCAGCCACACGCGGTCCTCTTCCAAGCAACCGCAAGCCCCTGGCCAGCAGCCAGGAAGCTTGAACCCTCTTCCTGCCCATTCTTGGGCTAATATTGTGCGACTCGCTGTAAAAGAATATGACCTATCTTATGTCCCCCCCTTCCTTTGTTGACAATAAACCGGTTGTTATCTTACCTGAGGAAGTGCTAGAGGCTGTTGATCCCAAGTGGCATTGAGTGCCTCGTTGGATATAATGTAGGGAAGAAACTCCCATTCAAGCTCACGGAGCAACACTTGATGCATGCTTGGGGGCCTAAGCTCATTGAAGTAATGGCTAACGATTAAGGTTTCTTCTTCTTTCATATTTCAAACCCCGTGTTCCATAGAAAGATTCTTGAGGATGGGCCCCTAACGGTTGCAAGGGTTCCCCTCATCCTTCAACAATGGTAGTCACTCATGGAGTTAAAGAAAGACAATCAATCATTGGTTCCAATTTGGATTAGATTGAAAAACCTTCCCTTTGATCTTTGGTTGACGCTAGTGATAAGTGCCATTGCAAACACCATGGGGAAACCCCTCTATGTGGATCAACGCATGGAGCAAATGAAAATGATTTCTTTTGTTACGGTGTGCATCGAGATTTATGTAAAGCAGCCAAGATGCGCACATCGGTTGATGTGGTTTTGAATGGGGTGTCATGCTCGCTTCCTATTTAGTACGAATTGAGGCCGGTTGAGTGCCCTAGTTATGGTACATTCAGCCACAAGTGTGCCGATGTCCCACCCACCAGTGCCCGAGTAGAGCTACGCAGCAAGTCCAGGCCAATCTTGCTTCCTCCGTCCCTATCTAGATCCTCGACTCTGCTCTGGTGGTGGTGGTGTTGGAGAAATCTCTCTAGAGTGTTTTGAAGCTGACAAAACGTTTTTATCGCCTAGTCCGGAAGGCATGCACCCTTGTACTTAGAGTCTCAAGACTTTCGGATCACCGGACTCAAAGCACACAAGACTCAAGACTCAAGACTATTCTCATTGACAGTTTCTAATCCAGTGACGAAGGTGATCCAGAGCTAAAGTGTTTGATTAAGGATTTGGTCTTATCAACTGGAGAAGATCTCTTGGCTGGATTTGTTAAACGGATTAATTATTCGAAATCAAGATCATTTGAAGATCCGATGATTGACTAAATATTCTTGGAAGGTTCTATTTTTGGAAATCAAGATCCCGATTGTATGGGCGAACATGATTGATGGGCTATCGACATGTTCCTTTAATAGCTCGAATGACCTTCTTAATTGATTCTGTCCAACGGGAAGATTGGAAGAATTCATTTGGTAAGTGCCAACGAGTATGATGGCATAAATGAGTATAAAAAGAAGACGTTCCAGTTATTCTAGTAAGTGTGCTCGATAGAGAAATTCCATAATCTGAAGCTCCTTGATTATTAGTCGATTCATATTGAGCGAAACTGTATACGCAAAGAGAGTCTATACTTAGTGATACTTTGAGAGAGTGTGGTAGATCTTCTACACCAAGAAATCAAGGAAGAACGAGTGCTGTAATATCTCTTTGTTCATAGTGGAATCTAGCTAGTGGGTCGGTGCGGAAAGAGTGGACGTAGGCTTGAAATAAGCCGAACCACTATAAATCTCGTGTTTAATTTTCTCTTCCCTACTCTCGCCTTACTTTGATCGTTGTTTGTTTATTGACGAAGAAACATTGTCTCATTTCTATCATCTATCTAGTATTGTGCGATTATCATTAGAAATTACTCGTTATACCTATTCACCCCCCTCTAGGTACTTATACTAGTCATATTAATTGGTATCAGAGCTCGTGTACTCACTTTATTTGAAGTGTTTTACTTCAGAGTAAAAGATCCATGGCTAGTATGCTAGCTCCAGGGCTGGTGGAAGGTCAAAGCAATACTAGACCTCCTTACTTTGATGGAAAGGACTACAACATCCGGAAAAACAAAATGAAAGCATTTCTTCGATCAAAGGATCCTCTCGGAATGGGACGTTGTAGAAAAAGAAATCACTCCTAAAGTTGCATCCGTCTCGAAAGAGGAAAAGAAACTGATGTGACCAAATGGAATGTCTCAGGAAGAGATAATCAAGAGACAAACTCTTGATGCAAAAGCTATATATTCTTTATATTGTGCATTGTCACCTACTGAATATAACAGAATATCCTCTTGTGTTACAGCAAAAAAGTCTGGGATAGGTTACATATCACCTATGAAGGAACTGATCGAGTAAAAGAGACTAGAATCAACATCCTTCTCGGTCAATATGAAGCCTTCAAAATGAGACCTGGAGAATCTATAATTGACATGTTTAGCCGTTTTACAGAAATTGTAAATGGTCTTGAAAATCAAGGACAACCAATTTCGATCCCATGAAGGTAAACAAGCTACTGCGTGGACTCTCCAAGGATTGGAATCACATAAAGACTTCAATAAGAGAGACGCAAAGAATCATGCTACTATCTGTCGATGAGCTGGTTGGAACTCTTCAGTCTTATAAAGTGGAACGAATTGATGAAGACGAAGATCCAAAAGGTAAGAAATCCATTGCATTAAAATCGAATAATGATTCTGATGCTACAGATTCTGAAGATGATATGGACAATGAGGAGCTTGCTCTCATGATAAGAAGATTCAGAAAGCTGAATAGAAAAGGAAGAAGATTCAACTCAAAGAAACAAAGCTTTCAAAGACAAATGACCAAGTCTCGTTGATGATGATGAATCAAACAAAGATATAGTTTGCTTTGAATATAAGAAAAAGGGACACATCAGACCCAACTATCCCCTTCTAAAGAAGAAGAAAGGAAAAACTGAAAAGCCTCGAAAGGCTCTCAAAGCCGAAACCTGGAGTGATACAGAGTGTGAAGGAAGTGATGATGAATATGCCAATTTGTGTCGATGGCGCAATCGGACTCGACTCAAACTCGAATCGACTCGGACGGTGAACTTGAGGTAAGTAATTTTAAAATTCCTGTCAAGGTTTCTAAGTATATTGATGAGCTGTGTGTTAGTCTTAAGACTTTTCTTAAAAGGATTTCCGAACTTAAAAAGGAAAACGCCGTTAAAACAACAGAAAATGTGTTGAAAGAAAGAGTTAAATGTTTAGACATAAATGTTTCTACTCTTAAAGAAAGTGAAGAAAATCTTTTGAAAGAAAATGCTCTTTTAAAAATTGACTCATCAAATATTTCAAAGAAATTTTCAATAGGGTCCGAGAAACTTGAAAAAATTCTTTCAGCTCAAAGACCTTATTTCAATAAGTCTGGTTTAGGTATGACTGTGGAAACTATTCCCTTGATTGATTTTCCTAAAGTAAAAGAAAGAATTAAGCAAAGACCTTCAAGAGAGGCCTACAAAAATCATTTCAAGAAGGTTTTTGTAAAGTCTGTAGGTCGAACTGCTCTCAAGTGTTCAAAATGCAATAGCCCGGATCACTTTGAAAAAGAGTGTCCTATGGTTTGGAAACCTGTCAAGAAAACATGGGCTAATACTATTTATCTTACTAACACCAATGGACCCAAGAAAATATGGGTACTAAAGAAAACTTGAGACTCTCTTTTAAATGCAGGTCTCCATCAAAGAAAATGTAAAGTGGTATTTGGACAAAGGATGCTCAAGACATATGACAGAGACTCAAATTGCTTTATAAAGCTCATTCAAGTAAATGGTGGAAAAGTCTCATTTGGTGGAAACAAAGAAAGGAAGAATTGTGGGATTTGGAACTGTGAAAATTGAAAATCTCACAATAAGTAATGTTTCCCTAGTAGAATGACTCAATTATAATCTTCTTAGCATAAGCCAACTATGTGATACTGGTTTTAAGATATTCTTTCAAGAAGGAATATGTTCTGAATCGCAAAGACTCTACTCGCCTTTTATGGGTCGAAGGCATGGAAATATCTATCTTCCGGATATGAAATCGGATGAATCGCAATGCTTAATTTCAATTCAAGACGAAGCAAGCTTGTGGCACGAAAGCTTGGTCACATCAATATGAAGCGTATAGCCAAAATCTCATCAAAGCAGCTTGTTCGTGGTCTACTCAATTTATCATACCAAAAGTCTGATCTATGCACTCCATGCATATTGGGAAAGTAGGTAAGAAATTCATTTAAGCCAATAAATAATGTCTCTACTAATCATGTACTGCAGCTGCTGCATATGGATATCTTCGGACCAACCAGAACCCAGAGCATTAGAGGTAAGAAATATTGCCTAGTAATCGTGGACGATTACTCCCGATTTACTTGGGTATATTTCCTTGCAAGTAAGTCTGAAACCTTCTCGTATTTTGAAAAATTTGCTAAAAAAGTTCAAAATGAAAAAGGATATGTTATCTCAAGTATAAGAATAGACCATGGAGGTGAATTTGAAAATCAAGATTTTACAAAATTTTGTGATGAATCTAGCTTCAAGCATGCGTTCTCCTCTCCATACACTCCTCAGCAAAATGGAGTTGTGGAAAGAAAAAATAGATCTCTTCAAGAAATGGCTAGAACTCTTTTAATTGAAAGTAAGATTTCTTCACAATTTTGGGCTGAAGCCGTTTCAACAAATAAGTGCTATATCATAAATAGAGTCTTTTTAAGACATATTCTAGAGAAAACCCTTATGAGTTATTCAAAGGTAAGAAGCCTATTGTTTCATACTTTCATGTGTTCGGTTGCAAATGCTTTATTTTTGAAAAATGCAAAAGATCAAGTTGGTAAGTTTGAAGAAAGATCGATGAAGGCATCTTCCTTGGATATTCTACATCAAGCAAAGCCTACGAGTCTATAACAAGAAGAGTAAATCAGTGGAGGAATCAATGAATGTCAAATTTCAAGATTCAATGCAAAATGAGTCCAGTCAGACTCAACATGAAGAACCTGAACCTGCTCCAGACTCTTCAAAGCTTACGTCTCAAGAAGCATCTCAAACTTTGGAAGACCAGCATCAAGTTGTTCGTGAAGATCCAAGTAAAGAAAGAGATCATCAATCAGACAAATCAACTAGTCATCCCAAAGATCTCATTATTGGCGAAATTAATGAAGGAATTCGCACCATCCAAAAGGCGTGAAGAGTCTAGTCTTTGTGGCACTTGTTTTTGAAATAGAACCCAAAAGCATAGAAGAAGCTTTATCGATGAAAGCCGGATTGAAGCTATGCAAGAAGAGCTCGTGCAATTCAAGATCAATGATGTCCGGGAATTGACTCATAAACCAAAAGGTAAATCTGTTATTGGAGCTAAATGGGTTTTCAGGAACAAGATGAACGAGAAAGGAAAAGTTGTAAGAAACAAAGCAAGACTCGTGGCCAAGGGATATACATAAGAAGAGGGGATAGACTATGATGAGACCTACGCTCCAAAGAAGGTTAGAAGCTATTCGATTATTATTTGCTTTTGCTTGTTATAAAAATTTCAGGTTATTCCAAATGGACGTCAAAAGTGCCTTCCTGAATGGATTTATCCATGAGGAAGTTTACGTGGAACAACCACCAGGGTTTGAAGACCCAAAGAAACCAGACTCAGTCTTTAGACTGAAAAATGCCTTGTATGGTTTAAAGCAAGCACCTCGAGCTTGGTACGACAGACTAAGTAAGTTTTTAATACATAATGGTTTTGTTAAAGGTAAAGTAGATACTATTCTATTTATCAAAAATGAAAACAAAAGCTTTCTACTTGTTCAAATATATGTGGATGATATTATTTTTGGATCCTCTAATGAAAGTCCGTGTAAGAAATTTTCTAAGTCTATGCATGATGAGTTTGAAATGAGTATGATGGGAGAGTTAACCTTCTTTCTTGGTCTTCAAGTAAAACAATTGAAGGAATGAACTTTTATTCATCAAGAAAAATATGCTAATGATCTTGTCAAAAGGTTTGGATTGGAAAAGTGCAAAAAGACCGACATACCAATGTCAAGTTCTTTGAAGATAGACAAAGATGAAGAAGGGAAGAAAGTTGATCAAAAGCTGTATAGGAGTATCATCGGTTCACTTCTTTATCTTACTGCTTCTAGACCTAACATTTTGTTGAGTGTATGCATCTGTGCTAGGTTTCAATCAGACCCTAGAGAATCTCATCTCAGTGCTGCGAAACGGATTATTAAATACATTGCTTCATCTTCAAGCATCGGTCTTTGGTATCCTAAGAAGGGAGACTTTAATCTTTTGGATATTCGACGCATCTAGCCGATTGCGAGTTGATAGAAAGAGCACCTCGAGAACTTGCCAATTGCTTGGGAACGGGACGGAGGTGTCTTGGTTTTCAAGGAAACAAAACACTGTGGCTCTCTCTACAACGAAAAGAGTATGTAGCTCTTGGAAGTTGTTGTTCGCAAATTCCGTGGATAAAACAACAGCTACAAGACTTTGGAATTGAATACTCATGCACCGAGATTAGATGTGACAAAGACCAAATAAGCAATCAATCTTACTAAAAATGCAATCCTTCACTCAAGGGCAAAGCATATAGAGATTCGCCATCACTTCATTAGAGATCATGTACAAAATGGAGAAATCTCGATTCAATTTGTTGAGTCAAAGAGCCAACTAGCGAATATATTCACAAAGCCTTTGGAGAAGAATCAATTCGACATCATCCGTTCCAGACTCAACATTTTGAAGCTTGAGGAAATCAAAGTCTAGAGACTCTCAGACTCTCAGATTCAATCATTCACGGGTATAGACTGTAAGTTGTTTTAATATTCAATCTCGAAAAGGTACGATCATTCGCTCAGTTATATTTGATTTATCTTTAATTTCCGAGAAAAACGGAATCTTGTCTTTTCAAAAAAGATAACCTCTATTAAAAAGGCAGTTATCGTTTTTAAAAAGGGACGACTGTTCACTTTCCTTTGTGTCGATTGGGTTTTTCCTTTTCTTAACTGGGTTATATACAGTAAGTTGTCTTCTTCGTTTAACTCCAAAACCCTAAAAAGGCATTCTCCTCCCAATCCTGTTTCAATTTCGTATTCATCTTCGAGAAAGTTGTCATCTTTTCTTGGGAAAGCGAGTCAAGGAATCTTTCAACGACAAGAAACGATGTCTTCTTCTAGAAGGTCTTCAAGAATCGCAAAGGGGGACCACAGAGAATGAGGGAGGGTCCTACCCATTTCGATCTCACCGAGGAAGAAGAGTTACCGAGACAGAACAGAGCCCGATTCACTCTCGCCCACGTCAATCTCCATTATCTACCCCACGAGTGTGGACCAACTATCACATGAAGAAATAATCGAGGAAGCAGACCCTGTAAGAGTCTAAAAACCCTCTTTTATTTATAAGCTCTATCATGTTTTGAAAAGCATAGGAACACCGCTGAACTATGTAGATGATTTCCTTAAAGACAAAGGGTATGGAAATGAGTATGTCTTTTTGCGATGGATGGAGGATTTGGGAATTGCTCCCAAAGGAAAGGCTGAGGAAGCACTTGCGAACATTCCAAGTGACCCTCGTGTAGGGGGATTTAATCCGACTGACGGGAATGACGATGATAAACTTTTAGAGAATTCCAACCCGATGGGTGTTGCTGCGAAAGTGAAGGGAAAAAGAACGGAGTTGTTCAAATCAAAGGAATAGGAGGATCTGTTCTTCAAATTGTTGAAACGGGGGGTAATAAACCCCAAGAGTGTTGATTTTGATTTCTGGATGCCATCAATGTGAACTTGAAGGAGAAGTTCAATTTGCTTCAACTAGAGCAATTTTGCTCTGACATCACAGACGGCTATGCACAATTGACAGCATATTTCTATTCGAATCTTAGCTTTTAGATGCGAATAGAATATCCTTCAATGTTCAAGACCAAGACTATGAGGTAGATGTGGACATGTTGGCGGACATAATTGGAGTTGAAAGAGGACGATATCAACCGATCAAGGTTTCAATCGCTCGTACCACACCGGAACTTGTCAAAGACAGGAGTACGAAGGAAGAGTTACCTACTCAAGAATGAATGCCATCAACATCTTACGCACAAAATCGTGATCAACTATCTCAGCCAAAATCAACATCAAAGACAGACGTGTCTAACTCGAGGCGAAATTGATGTACGCGATCAATTCAGAAAGAAGTTCTCTCTTCCCCCACACCATTCTCTTCCACATGTACAGAGCAATGGTAAAGGATAAGGGCCAGTTGCCTTACTCAGGACTTGTGACTAAGATCTTTAGACACTTGAACATTAAACCTCCACAGACTCTTTGTGTTCGACCATGCGACAAAATGGTGGTGGGTTTGAAAATGCTGACAAAAATGCGTCTGAAAGAGCTTGATAAGGCAATGGAAAAGTTCAAAGTGAAAACTCCAGTTAAATCTCATCCAGCCTCTCTTCGCGTCGAAAAGGAAAGGGAAGGAGCCCATGGGTGCTCCATCCAAAAAGAAAAGAGCTCTAATCTTAGAGGATGAAGATGAAGAGGATGAACTCACTATCTCTGCCTTGGCATTGAAAAGACTCAGTCGGTCTGTATCCAAATCAATGGATCGACAGGAGAAAGGAAAAGAAGCAGAAGAACAAGAACAGAGAGAAGCAGAGGAGAAAGAAGAGAAAGAAAAAGAAGAAGAGGAGAAAGAAGTTGAAGAAGAAGAAGAAGAAGTAGTCAAAGAAAAGTCTCGCAGATGAAGCCGAGAGAAAGGCAATCAAGATTCTACTAAGCATGACCATCACTCTTCCCCAAATGAGGCCTTAGAAACAGGGGAGATGTCGAGCAAGGAAGGACTACACCATTTCCTAATCACGGTGAAGGTGTGAGTCGCTTGCAAGCAAATCCAGAAGATATTCATGCTTCTCAAATGCCTGAAGAAGGACATGACACCTCAACGCCAAATTTGCGCGATTACACCGAAGTTCCATCGTCTGCCTTCACTCCATCTGATAGAGCAAATGCCAGCACGCAGACGGACAATACCGCAAATTTTCGTCGTATCCTTGATCTTCTTCTGGCAATGCAAGGTCAAATATATGCTTTGGAATGTAAACTTCAAGTCCTGAAGAAATCTGGACAAGCGTCTTCTATTACCCTGTCGGATCAAATGCAAGACCTCGCTCTTCAAATTCAAGCAAATGCCAAAGGAGTAGAGGTGGCACGTCTACGGGAAGACTTGAAGAGGCTGGAAGGCGTCGTACTGTCGATGGGAGATTTCCAGATTGTGCGCATTCCCAAGCAGACTTGACTCTTTCTCACCTTTTTAATGATGACAAAAAGGGGAGAATTGCCGCTTTGAACCGAATCCGAACTTTGATTTTGAATCTATTTTTTATTTTAGTTTGTTTGGATATCTACTTTTGAGTATGACTTGGGTGTGGTGGACTTGGTGAAATTGATCGACTTGAGTGTGTGGATTTGAAATTGACTATTGCATTATTTATATCAAGTGTTATTGTATGGCATTACTCATGAAAGACTAACCTATTTTCTGTGGATGCGAGTCTAGTTGAGTTATTAATCTTTAAGAGATATCCATACGCTTGAGTAATGTTTTTGCGGGTCAAAGTTGTTCAAATCTACAGAAAGTTTTGTCACCATAAAAAATGGGGAGATTGTTGGAGAAATCTCTCTAGAGTGTTTTGAAGTCGACAAAACGTTTCTATCGAGTCTAGTATGGAAGCTGTGCAGACCCTTCTACTTAGAGTTTGAAGACTTTCAGATCACCAGACTCAGCACACAAGACTCAAGACTCAAGACTATTCTCATTGACAGTTTCTAATCCAGTGACGAAGGCGATCCAGAGCTAAAGTGTTTGATTAAGGATTTGGTCTTATCAACTAGAGAAGATCTCTTGGCTGGATTTGTTACAACGGATTAATTATTCAAAATCAAGATCATTTGAAGATCCGATGATTGACTAAATATTCTTGGAAGGTTCTATTCTTGGAAATCAAGATCCTGATTGTATGGGCGAACAGGATTGATGGGCTATCGACATGTTCCTTTAATAGCTCGAATGACCTTCTTAATTGATTCTATCCAACGGGAAGATTGGAAGAATTTCTTTGGTAAGTGCCAACGGGTATGATGGCATAAAGGAGTATAAAAAGAAGATGTTCCAGTTATTCTAGTAAGTGTGCTCGATAGAGAAATTCCAGAATCTGAAGCCCCTTGATTATTAGTCGATTCATATTGAGCGAAACTGTACACGCAAAGAGAGTCTATACTTGGTGATACCTTGAGAGAGTGTGGTAGATCTTCTACACCAAGAAATCAAGGAAGAACAAGTGCTGTAATATCTCTTTGTTCATAATGGAATCTAGCCAGTGGGCTGTCAGTGCAGAAGAGTGGACGTAGGCTTGAAATAAGCCGAACCACTATAAACCTCGTGTTTAATTTTCTCTTCCCTACTCTCAGTCTTACTTTGATCGTTGTTTGTTTATTGACGAAGAAACATTGTCTCATTTCTATCATCTGTCTAGTATTGTGCGATTATCATTAGAAATTACTCGTTATACCTATTCACCCCCCCTCTAGGTACTTATACTAGTCATATCAGGTGGAAGTCCATGAAGAGCTCGAGCAAGTTTGGAAACAGGTTAAGGGGAAGAAGAAAAAGCCCTTACTGTCGAAGGACGGACCCCTTCTCGTTCGGTTAGCTCCAACGAAGAGGGGCAAATCTTGAGGCCAAAGGATTCCGTCTTCAAGAAGGGCTTGCCCTCCACTTCTTCTCGCAAGCCTATGAAGAGACCTAGTTATCCTTTGAAGTCGGTGGTTTCCTTGTTTAGCCTTGTGGCGGATAAGGTTAGGCCAAGTGAAGCTTCGATCTTGGCCCCGATCGACTTGCAGATGCGGATGTCTCTGCCAGCCTATCTAGTTGCTAAGATGAGGACTTGTTCTCTTCTTGTTTGTCCACAAAAGCCTCTCCTACTACTAAAAGGGGACATCATGCAAGATAAGCTGCTGACCCTTGCCCCGAATCCACCTCCTGCTACAACCCCTGCTGCTTTGGTGGCCTATCGACGAAAGCCTCCCAAGCGGAGGTAAGCTGTTTCCTCCATCTTCTTCCTATATTAGTATATATTACAATGTACATAGGCTTTTCGAACATTAAGGGTCTTGTTGACCCTCTTAGGCAAGCCAAGGTCCGTACCTTGGTGTCCTCAAATGGTCTGTACTTGGTTGGTCTTCTGGAAACGAAAGTCCCGGAGTCTCGCTTCTCTACCATCTCTAAAAGTCTTTTGAGAGATTGGTGTTGGCTGGCAAACTACATCTACTCACCTAGAGGTAGGATATGGATTGGTTGGGACCCTGTTGTGCTTAGTTTTGAAGTTTCATCGATCGACACTTAGGTGATCCATGGGAATCTCAAGATGCTAACATCAGGAGTGGTCTCTTGTATCTCAGTGGTCTATGCTGAGCACACATTCCCTTCTCGAAGGCCGTTGTGGGAGAACCTCATTCTCAAGAGTGCAATTTTGCAAGACTCGCCTTGGCTAGTGGCGGGTGACTTTAATGCCATTAAAGACCCGTTCAATAGACTGGGGGGCACAGACATTTGGATTCCTTACTTCGATGAGTTTGGTCAGTGCTTAGCCCAGGTGGAGCTTGACGATTGGAGATATGTTAGCTTTAGATTCACCTGGGCAACTTCTTTTGGTGCTGGGCGGAAGCAAATGAAGATTGACAGAGTTCTGGTGAATTCTAAGTTGACTCAAGTCTTCTCTTACTCGGAGGCTACCTTCCTTCCCCTGGGTATTTCGGATCATTACACCGATGACGGTCAAGGTTTTGAACTCGGTGGTCTAGATAAAACCTTTCAAGTTTTTTTATTATTGGATGGAGCATTTAGATTTTAATACTATTGTTTTGCAAGTTTGGGAGGAACTGGGAGAAGGCGTTTCCATGTATAGACTAGTGTGCAAACTTAGGTCTCTTAAAACCCGCCTCAAGCGGCTTAATAAGGAGTCTTTCTCCATTATTTCTTCCAGAACTGCTGAGGCGAGGACTATGATTCGAGTTACCTAGGTTAGCCTCCAGCAAGACCCAACCAATGTTGCTCTTGCAGAGATGGAGAAGACGCATCGAAGAATCTTTGCGGACCTTCGCCGGTAGTAAGAGTCCTTCTATAGGCAAAAGTCTAGAATCAGATGGCTTTCTGAAGGAGACCGAAATACTAAATTCTTCCATCACTATGTCAACATTAGACAGATGCGGAATAGAATAATCTCGGTCATGGATAGCTCAAGGAGCCTTGTCACAGATCCAAGGTTGGTGCAGCAAACGTTCGTCACTTATTTCTAGGACCTCTTGGTGTTGTGGGACATACAGGGTAGACCCTTGGCTCGGGAAATTTGGGAGGCTATTCGTCATCCCCTAAATGAGGAGGTGGTTGTTTCTCTCTCTCGTCCCATCACTGATCTAGAGATTTGGGATACCTTGTTTTCCTTAGCTCGGAATAAGGCCCCTAGGCCTGATGGATTTAGTGTCGAGTTCTTCAAGGTCAACTAGGAGACTGTGGGGAAGATGGTCACTAATGTAGTGAAGGACTTCTTCACCTTCGGTAGGTTATTACGGGAGATCAACAACACCATCTTGGTCTTGGTACCAGAGGTCCCCAATGCCACTTCGGTGGCTGATTACAGGCCCATAACCTATTGTAATACTATCTATAAATGCATTATCAAAGTTCTTGCTAATCGGGTCGATGCAGTCCTTAAAGATGTGATAAGCCCGTTTCAAAGTGCCTTTGTGAATGGTCGGCGGATTACGGATCACGTCCTCTTGGCACAGGAACTTTTTATTGGGTTTCACCTTGAGCCTTACTCTACTAAGTGTGCAATCAAAGTGGACTTCCAAAAAGCTTATGATACAGTAGATTGGGATTTTCTCGAGTGGGTTCTCTTTGGCTTTGGATTTCCCGAGCACTTAATCCAACTTATCATGGTATGTGTTCGCACCCCTAAATTCTTAATTACTTTAAATGGAGAATTACATGGCTTCTTTCCTAATGGCCAAGGGTTTAGGCAAGGAGACCCTATCTCCCCTTACTTGTTCACCTTGGTCATGGAGGTCTTCTTGGGTATTCTTTATAATCGCACTCTAAGGCCGGAGTTCAATTTCTATTGGAGGTGGCTTATCATATTTATTTTTTGCAAATGACGTTTTCCTATATCATCAAGTGACCTACCCTCGGTTTGCATCCTTAAAGAAGGCCTTGATATTTTTTCCTTGTGGAGTGGTCTCTTTCCTAACCCTCGCAAAAGTGAGGTTTTCTTGGTTGGAGTATCGGCGTCTTCAAGGAATGAGATCTTGCAAGCTCTTGGGTTTAATGAAGGGAATCTCCCGGGTTCGCTATTTAGGGTTCCAATCATTACCAAGAGGCTAAGTAAGGTCGATTGTCATGCCCTCCTCGGCCGTATTATGGCAAAAGTACAATCCTGGACTCACCGTTTCTTATCCTATGCCGGTCGCTTCTTACCCACTGTTGTCTTGGATCAGGTTGAACGAATCTTGTGACAATTTCTTTGGAAAGGCCCGCAACTGGGAAGAGGAGGCGCTAAAGTTTCCCGAGAGGAGGTTTGCCTTTCAAAAGAGGAAGGATGGCTTGGCATTTGGAGATTGTAGGATTATAATAAAGTGGCCATGCTCAAGCACATCTGGATCTTGTTTTTTAACAAATAGGCCTTATGGTGCAAGTGGATCCATTCAACCTTTTTAAAAAGGAAAAACTTATGGGTTGCTAGTAAGCCGACCTATTACTCTTGGGCTTGGAAGAAGATCCTCCATCTTAGGAGGGATTTCCGGAACTCTTTCTTGGTGGAGTATAGGGAACGGCTTCTCTACTTCCCTTTGGTTCGACCATTGGCACCCAAGGGGGCCTTTAAACCTTCTTTTTTTTTTTTTTTTCAAATTCCTTCATCTTCAAATCTGGGTTAGCCACACAAGTAATCGTTGCTGATCTCTTTTCCCCCTTGGGCTAAGCTTTAAAGGATATTTTGGATTCCTGGCAGATCCCCCTTCCTAGCCTTTCTCAGGACCTAGACCTCTTCCGTTGGGATGATGGCTCCTCTAGGTGGTTTACGGTTGCATCGGCTTGGGAGGCCATTAGGCGGAAGAAGGATCGAGTTTCGTGACATGCATTCATTTGGAATTCCTCCATTTCTCCGAGGTACCAATTCTTTTTTTGGCTTATCACTAAACACAGACTTCCTACCCAAGACCTTCTACTATTGTATGGAAGAATTGATAGCGGCTCTTATGCCTTCCGCAATGACACACCGGACTCCATTGATCACCTGTTCTTCGGTTGTCGTATCACTGTCGGCCTTGCTTTCCTTTGGGCTGCTAGGTGCAATCTCCCTTGGCACAATAGACCTTGGGCAGATAATCTTAGGTGGGCTATGACTTTACTCTTAGGTAAAGAGTTCTATAAATAAATTGCCCGATTCTCCCTTGGGGCTCTTTGTCACATGATTTGGAAGAACATGAATGCCATTCTTTTTAGAGAGCAAACTCTTGAGGTCCCGACCTTGAAGAACTACCTATTCAAGGTTGTAAGAGACAAGGCTGTGACTTTCAAAAATGTTGAGGACAATGCTAGGAACAAGAGATTCCAGCATGCTTGGGCATTGATCCAATTATCTTTTCTTCTAATGAAGCCAATCCACTTGTTCCATGATGCTGTGCTCGCTGCACTGCTTCGGTGGCTGGTGGGTAGTTCGTGATGGTTATGCCTCAACCTCCTTGGAATAGGCTGGATGCTCGAGACTCTACGCCTCCTTTGTCTCCTTGCTGCGTTCCTCGGTGGCCCTCGATTATGGTTTTCCGAAGCTATGTAGTCGTTGAAGCTTGGCTCGAGGGGCTTTGACTGTCGTTCGGGGCCTTGCCTTCTTTTGTTTTTTGTGGTTTGTTGGTCTGCCGCTGTTTAGGCTTTCCTTGTTGTCCTGCTGCCTCTTGTGGCCTGTTTGTTTGTTGCTACTAGCTGTTTTTCTTGTCTCGGCACCCTTCCACTCGCTACGATTTTTGTTCGTTTTGAGTGTAAGTTTTTTGGTGCCATGATCTCCTCTTGTATAGTTAAAAAAAGGGTTAATACTTTGAAAAACCCAAAACTGGTACACTTGTGACAAATTTACCCAAAACTATTTTTTTACCACCAAAAACCCCAAACTGGTATACCTTTGACAAATTTACCCCAAACCGGTACACTTGTGACAAATTTACCCTCTATTAGTTTTCGTTAAATTTTATTCTCAAATTATTAAATTAAATGACACGTGACAATTGACTGGTATACCAATTTAGGATTTTACGCTCCGTTTCTCACAGTTTATAATTTTTGTGATTTTTTTGTGGTATTAATCCAATTTAGCATAGGATATATTTATCACAAATTTACAATTTTGGGGTTTTTTTGCAGTCGAATAAATTAGTTTGGGGTAAATTTGTCATAAATGTACCAGTTTATGATTTTTTATAGTCAGTCGGGGTAAATTTGTCACAAGTATACCAGTTTTGGGTTTTTCATGGTCAAAAAAATAGTTTGGGGTAAATTTTCACAAGTGTACCAGTTTGGGATTTTTTAAGGTATTAACCCTTAAAAAAAAAAAAGCTCAATATAATCTCTTACTTCTTATAAAAATAAAATAAAATAAAATAAAATCGATATCATTCGTGAAGTGTCATTGAGAAAATATCAAAATGCTTCAATATGCATAATTTTTTCACATTGATATTTTGAGTGTATTAAATAGTCCTATAATATGTTACATACATAGTATAATAGTGTCTCACCAATAATAAGGAAAAACACAGATTCTTTGATAAAGCAATAAAGAAACTCGATATTCTTTTTAGGCTAATGAAGTTATATAATAAAAAATTCACTAGGAAAGTGAGCTTTTGACATAGGTGGAACGAAGAATAATGAAGAATAAACCGGTTGTTACAAAAGTAATGATGATGCATAAGGGACTAGATTTATTTCCAAAATAGCTATAAATTTGAATTTGACGAAAAATCATAAAAGGAAAATATCTAAAAATTGTACAAATATGGAAATCATTTAGGCAGATTTTGTCTATTTAAACAAAAAAGAGTGAATCTAGTCATCTAGGGGTGAAAATGGCCCCACCCTTTTCACTAACATGGAGAGTTAGGAATATATGATAGGAATCAGAATGAATGAGTAAGTAAATCAACATACATGGAAACTTTATGAAATACACGAATAATTGAAGCTTCTATTTGGAAAGTGACTATAAGAAGAAAGTTTCATATGGTAAAATGCAAATCATAAATTCAATAATTGCCAAATTTTTATAGCAACTTACAACTTGAAAATTGGAACCTTATTTAAAACATAAAATGTTACCAAGCACGGGGATTTAGAGGTTGATTATCATTCCCATTTTATATCTTTTATTTCGATTCCTTTCTTCTCTTTTTGGACAGGCGATTCCTTTCATTTTATTTCATTTTGTCATTAATGTTTACCAAATAAGACCCCAGAGGAAGACTTAATCTTGAGTTAGATTTTTGGACTAAAAAGTAATCTAATTTACCCAGTTGAATCTAGCAGATGCTTAAGAGAGCCTTGCCCTAACTCACTTATTACATGAAAAATCTTATTTTATTTCTTATATATGTGTGTGTTGACTAGGACTAACTTGGCCAAATTGATAGGGTAAGCAATTTAATATTCCAGCATAGTTGACCAATCGAACAAGGCTCGATGACTAAGAGTTTGTACTTAGACCCACTCAAACGACCGCCCTAGTCATTGGACCCACACATATGTTTGCTACGCGATAATAATCATCGATGGGTATAATTTAATATAAATGTATAAACTTGGAAAGAGTTAGCCAAACTAATAAGGCAAACGTTAAGATGCTCGCTGAGCAATTTAATGCGCTAGCATAGTCGATCGATCGAAAACAAGGCTTAATGACTAAAAGTGTATAATTAGACATGCTTACATGACGGGCAAAGTCATAGGACTTATGCATACCTTTGCCACACGATAATGATCGTTGATAGGTGTAGCTTTAAGCAACAGTTCCGATCATAAAAGGAGGCATTGCAGTTTTTCTTTAGCAAATAGTTCAACATATACAACACATCCAACATAATAGTCAACATAATAGTCATGTTTAGGTCGATTTTAAGCTATATCTATTTTAAAGATTCATATATGTATTGTCAATACATGTAATTTATAGGTTTTTACTGTACAGTAATAATTCAGTCATGGGCCTAGCCCTGCAAACGGGCTCGTAAATATTCCTTTCCTTGATGACATGACTTACTCGAATTAGCGAATGACAAGTGTTATAAATTTTCTCATTTAAGATCGAAAAATGGGATAAAGTTTTTTGAGTTCCTAGACCAAAGAGAGAGAGGGGAGAGGTAATCGGCTGCGTCGCTCTTCTCCATCTTGCCCGTGCTCTTGCCGTGTCCATCTCTCTGATCTCCCTCGCCAGCAATGACGGATGGTAAGCTTTCGTCATCTGGTTCTCTTCCCTCTCTCTCTCTCTCTCTCTCTCTCTCTATCTCTGTTGCAGGCGTGGCGCTTGTCACTCTTCTTTTACAGGTTCTGTATCAGGGTTCTGATTCTCCTGCCGTTCTTGAACCTTTTTTTCTTGGCCAGGCAAGGCGGTGATCTTTAGCCTTTACTGGGGACGTGCGGATTGATTCGTTGATGATCCCGGTACGTCACGCATCCATGCGCTTAGGGTGTGTTGAAAAGTTACGAACTTTGACAAGCAAAAACGAAGCCCCTGTTTGGCATTTGGTTTTTAGTTTTATTGAAATTTGGGTGAGAGAAAAGAAGAGAGCAAATTGGTAATAGAGGCCTGCCCATGGTGGCGGCTTTGAGAACTGGGAACTGGGCGTCGAGCAACTGCTCCTGTTTATTGGGTAAAACCTGAATTCCTGTTGTGGAGTGGTGGGGCTTACAAATGGTTTTTGTATGTGTTCTCACCGGTGGCTGCTTCTAGGGTTTCTATTGATGCAAGCAATTCGAGTGAATTTTCCTGACAAATGGGTTCTCTTTGCTAAGTTGGTTTAGGGATGAATTTGCATCGGTTGTAATTAATAGTCTTGTTGTTGCGGGATTTGGTTACGTCGCCAGGGCACGTGTTTGCTTAGTTTTCATGTGAAGTAAGCATAAGCTAAGTTGCCTGTTACGAGGTTCAGTGTAATTCAATTTTATTCCTAGTTAAGGTAACGGCGTAGACTCCTTAATCGATACACGCGCTTTGAGTTTGTGACTTTTGCTGTTTCATTAATATTTTCGTTATTCCTGCGGCTCATTTCCTAAAATGGGGATTCTGCTCTAGTGGCTCTTATGTTTCATTTATGTTTCGCAGACTTTCTATTGGTAGTTCGATCTGCACGTGCAAGATTTGTATAATTCTGAGTATTCCTTTTGCATTAAGTGCTATTTAAGGTATATTTTTTTACTTGAAACGTGTTGCGCAAATCCTTCCGCAGGTATGACAAAGTTAACTTGTCCTCTGCTTCTCTTCCTTCTCTTTGTTGCAGGTGTTGCTTGTTACTCTTTTGAAGGTTGTGTATTCTGGTTCTGATTCTCCGGTTCTTCTTTGATCTTTGTGATCAGACAAGCATTGATCTTTAAACTTTACTAGAGACGTGTCAATTGGCTCATAGTCGATGCTCTTCCTCGACAAGCCTAGGGCATATTGAAATGTTATGACTTTTGACCAGAAAAACGAAGTCCTGCTCTGGTTTTTTTGTTTTTGGGATTTGGGTGAGGAAAAGAATAAGTTGGTACTGGAGGTCCTGGACATGGTGGCTTTGAGAATTTGAAACTTGACATCAAGCAACTGCGCTTATTATTAGGTAAACTCAAATTCTTGTCTTATAGTGTTGGGCTAGTTGCTTTGCGTGTTCCATGGTCTGTTTCTTGGGCTTCAATTGATGCAAGCAATTCGAGTAACTGACAAATGGGTCTCTTTGCTAAGTTGATTTAGGGATGAGTTCGTATCGATCATGGTTAATAGTCTTCTTAATGCGGTTTTGGTTACATCGCCATGGTCTGTGTTTGCTTATTTTCATGTGAAGTAAGCTTAAACTAAGTTGCCCATTACGAGGTTCAGTGTAATTCAGTTCGTTCCTAGTTAAGGTAACGCCATAGACTCCTTGATCGATATGCATGCTTTGAGTTTGTGACTTTTGCCATGTCATCAATATTCTTGTTATTGCTGCGGCTCATATTCCTAAAATGTGGATTCCGCTTTAATGGCTCCTATGTTTCCTTTATGTTTATTAAACTTTCCATAGTTCGATCTGAATGTGCGATTTTTGTATGATTCCGAGTATTCTTTGTGCATTAAGTGCTTTTTAAGGTACATTTTTTACTTGAAATGTGTTGCGCAAATCCTTCTACAAGTATGACAATGTTAACTCATCCTCCGCTTCTCTTCCTTCTCTTTGTTGCAGGTGTTGCTTGTTACTCTTTTGAAGGTTGTGTATTCTGGTTCTGATTCTCCGGCTTCTCTTGAATCTTTGTGACCAGACAAGCATTGATCTTAAACCTTTACAAGAGACGTGGCACTTGGTTCGTACATTTATGCACTTCCTTGACAAGCTTAGGGCATATTGAAAGGTTGTGACTTTTGATCCGAAAAACGAAGCCCCTGTCTAGCTCTTATTTTTGGGATTTGTGTGAGGAAAAGAATAAGTTCGTAATGGAGGTCTGGACATGGTGGCTTTGAGAACTTGAAACTCGATATAGAGCAGCTGCTTCTATTATTAGGTAAACACGAATTCTTTTTGTATGGTGTTGGGCTAGTTTGCTTTGCATGTTCAATGGTCTGCTTCTAGGGCTTTTATTGATGCAAGCAATTCAAGTGAATTTTCTGACTAATGGTTCTCTTTGCTAAGTTGATTTAGGGATGAATTCGTATTGGTCATGATTGAAAGTCTTGTTATTGTGGTTTTGTTTACATCGCTGTGGTCCATGTATATATAGTGTTTGTGGGAAGTAAGCATAAGCTAAGTCATCCGTTACGAGATTCAGTGTAATTCAGTTCCTTAGGTTTAGGTAATGCCATAGACTCGTTGATAATAGGCATGCTTTGAATTTGTGATTTTTTCCATGTTAATGATATTGTTGTTATTGTTCCAGCTCATATTCCTTCAAAGCGGAATAGCTCTTATAGCTCCTATGCTTCATTTATGTTTTGTGGACTTTCAATTGGTAGTTCAATCTGCACTTTCAATTAGTATGTGTTGCCTAAATCCTTTTGCGAAGAATAGTAACTCATCCTCTGCTTCTCTTCCTGCTCTCTGTTGCAGGTGTTTGTCACTATTTCGCCATGTATTCTGGTTCTGATTCTCCTGCTCTTCTTGAATCTTTCTGACTGGACTAGTGTTGATCTATAAGCTTCACTAGAGACCAGTCAGTTGGTTCATTAATGGTCCGGTACGTCACACATCCATACACTTCCTCAACGAGTTTAGGGCATTTTAATTGTTGTGACTTTTGACAAGAAAAACGAAAGCCTGGTTTTGGCTTTTCTTTTGGGATTCGCATGAGGAACAGAATAAAATGGTAATGGAGGTCTGGACATGGTGGCCTTGAGAACTCAAAACTTGACGTCAAGCAACTGCTTCTATTATTAGGTAAACACGAATTCTTGTTGCATAGCATTGGGCTAATTTGCTTTGTGTGTTCACTTGTGGCTGTTTCTATGGTTTTCTATTGATGCGAGCAATTTGAGTGAGTTTTCTGAAAAATGGGTTCTATCTCGTTAAGTTGATTTAGAAATGTATTTGTATCAGGCATGATTAGTAGTCTGGCTATTGTGGTTTTGTTTACATTGCTATGGTCCATGTTTGCTTAGTTTTCGTGTGAAGTAAGCATTAGCTAAGTTGCCTTTACGAGATTCAATGTAAATCAGTTCCTTCCTAGTTAAGGTAAGCCATAGACTCCTCCATTGATATGCATGCTATCATGTCGTGACTTTTGCCTTGTCATTAATGTTCTTGCCGTTGCCTTGGCTCTGGGTCCTGCTCTAATAGCTCCAATGTTTCATTAAAGTGTTGTAGACTTTCTATTGGTAGTTTGATCCACAAGTGTGAGTTTTGCAAAATTCTGAGTATTCTTTTTGTGTTTTGTGCTTTTTAAGGTAGATTTTGACCTGATATGTGTCGGTAAGTCCTCCTGCTAGTGTGCCGATTAGTTGACTTAACGTTGCGGGGTCGCTTGAATCTGTTAAATTAATTGGCTGGCTTTGTTGAGATATTTGGGAATTGCGAAAGATGTTTCATTAGTTTACTAGACAATTATGTAAATTCTTCTTTATCCCCCTTCCCTCTCTCCCCTGACTAAATTGTAAGAAGATGCAAAAAAATTGATCACTTTTTTTACAGGCTTTGTGTAGGTACAGGGGGAATGGAATGCAATAAAGATGAGGCCACGAGGGCAAAAGAAATTGCAGAGACAAAGTTCATAGCAAGGGACATGGCAGGAGCCAAAAAGTTTGCTTTGAAGGCCCATAGTCTTTATCCGGGACTGGAAGGCATGACCCAAATGTTAGCAACGCTTGATGTGTATGTTTCTGCAGAGAACAAAGTCAATGGGGAGCCAGATTGGTATGGTGTGCTCGGTGTGGATCCGGCAGCTGATGAAGAGACAGTGAGGAGACAATATAGGAAGCTTGCTCTCATGCTGCATCCTGATAAGAACAAGTCTATTGGAGCAGAAGGGGCTTTTAAACTAATATCACAGGCCTGGAGTTTATTATCAGATAAGGTTAAGAGGGTAGGATATGACCAGAAGAGATTTGTAAGGACCTTCCCAAAGGTTCCTAAATCGACCGGAGCTTCATCAGCGACTCCAAGGACCAATAGTTTTTACAATTTCGATAAGACTGCAAATGCAACTGCTACAACAAATATGACTGCTAAGAGTCATAGGACTACGGAGCGAGCACGGCACTCTTCCCAGAAGACAAAGCCAAATACATTTTGGACAGTTTGTCACCGCTGCAAAATGCAATATGAGTATCTCAGAGTATACCTCAATCACAACCTGCTATGTCCCAACTGCCAGAAGCCCTTTTTTGCAATAGAAATAGCTCCACCAACATCTGATGGAACTACGTCATCTACTCCCTGGAACTTTTCCCAGCAGCAGCAGTCCACAAATCATCAAGTGAATAGCAAGGACACAATGAACTCAGGCAGGAGTAATGCGCCTTCTTCCGGTACTGGTGTGGGGGGCTTCAGTGGTCATGATTCACACATGCAAAACAACACAAACTGGAGTCCGTTCTCAAGAACAAGTAGTGCTTCAACCGCTGCTCAAGCTGCGAGTGTGGTGCAACAGGCATATGAGAAAGTGAAGAGAGAGCGAGAGGAGGCTCAGGCAGCAACAAAAAGAGAAGAGGCTCTTCGGAGGAAGCAATTCTCCAGAAAGAACAGCGGCACGTCATCGACTGGTCACACTGGTGCTGTGAAGAGAAGAAAAGGTATGGATGATCTTGGTGGCAGCGATCATGGGAGGGATGTTACCAATCAAATGGGAATGGCGGGTGGTGGTGTGGGTGCACCTTTTTCCAAACAAGCAAATTTTGGAGCAGTTTCTGTTAATGGCATCACAAGGCCTAATGCTGTAAGGGAAATGACTGAGCTTCAAGTTCAGAAAGTACTGGTTATGAAGGCCCAGAGAGAAATTCTCAAGAGCCTAACTGAATCGAGATCGGCAACTATAGCTAAAACTGCAGGCAAGGGGGAGAGGAACGGGAATGATGACAAAACTAATGAGTCAGTGGGAAAAGTTCCTGTAGATGGCGGCACTGATGATAAAACCAAGCCGAGAGAGTCTCTGGATCTGAAGAAAGAATTTTCTGCTGCTAAGTCCTTCCCAGGCATTCCTAGTACGGATGCTGGAACTTCGCAGATGCTGACAATGACTGTCCTGGATCCAGATTTCCATGATTTCGATAAAGACCGAACAGAAAAATCATTTAGAGAAAACCATGTCTGGGCAGTCTATGATGATGATGATGGGATGCCTAGATTTTATGCCCTGATTCAGGAAGTGATTTCCTTAAATCCATTCAAGATGTGTATTAGCTGGCTTAATTCCAAGACTAACAGTGAATTAGGCCCCTTGAATTGGGTTGCTTCTGGTTTCGCAAAAACTTGTGGAGATTTCAGAGTGGGAAAATACGAGATTTATGACTCGCTCAATGCCTTTTCTCACAAGGTCCGGTGGACCAAAGGTGTGCGTGGTGTTATTCGCATATTTCCAAGAAAGGGCGATGTATGGGCTCTCTATAGAAATTGGTCCCCTAATTGGAACGAGGTAACTGCAGATGAGATAATACATAAGTATGACATGGTGGAGGTGCTAGAAGACTTTGATGAAGAACAAGGCGTGCTCGTCATCCCATTGGTGAAAGTTGCCGGATTCAGGGCAGTGTTTCATCGGCATCTGGACCTCGGGGAAATCAGAAGGATTCCAAGAGAAGAGATGTTCCGGTTTTCACATCAGGTTCCCTCGTACATGCTTACTGGTCAAGAAGCTCCTAATGCTCCCAAGGGATGCCTTGAACTGGACCCCGCTGCCACCCCCTTGGAGCTTCTTCAAGTTATCGAAGATGTTAAAGCAGAAGACATTGAAGAGAATGATGAAGGGGAAACTTCTCATACCAAGACATCTGGGGCTGAAAGAACTGTAGAACCTGTTC
Organism: Eucalyptus grandis; assembly: GCF_016545825.1. Taxonomy (NCBI): domain Eukaryota; kingdom Viridiplantae; phylum Streptophyta; class Magnoliopsida; order Myrtales; family Myrtaceae; genus Eucalyptus; species Eucalyptus grandis. Next base: position 41,508,349 of record NC_052618.1, read on the forward strand.
TAAGTGCTGAGGATGCTCGGGAGGTGGCAACTATGGAAGATTAGACAGAGCACCTGACAAGTGGCAGAAAGACTTGCTGGTTTTTTCTATGGACCTGGTGTCAGGCGCTGTATTGTTTGGTCTGATGTGCATACAAAGTAAGTGCTCAAATCGAGCTACTTGCTTCCTTGACCAATTACAAGAAGAACTACCGTAACTGACTGCAGTTGCACCCGGAGGTGCAGAACTGTCTTATAATGACCCCTCCTAAACTATTAGCCACTTGGTTTTAGTTTAGTTGGGGTGATCTGTGTCCATTCACTTACTCATGGAAACTCAGTGGTGGGTGCTTTTTTCTCAAATTTAGTTTTTCGGATCGCAGTTAGATTGATATCTTCCTTCAAAGGCTTTATATTTCAGCAGGCATATCTAGTTGGAGCTGATTTTTGACTCTAGTTGCTTACAAGGCATGTATACATCTTCTCAAAAAGCCAAGTGTATCTAAATTTTCCTCCCTTTTTTGGGATAGGTAAAGATAGGGGAGGGAAAAGAGATGAATTGAACTCAGGATCTCTTGGATCTTGGCGAGGGTGGACCAAGAATAGGCCAAGCTATTGTTCCTGTGTATTTTAGAGATGTTGTGACTAGAGAACAAAAATGTAGTCAACGAGGCATCGATGTTGTTTCTGAATGCCGATTATTTATGTCTCTGCTGTTAGGGAATGTGGAAATCGTTACATTCATTTCTGTTTTACATCAACAAGAGAACTTCTCGATGGGACAACAATTTCTCTTTACTTATCTCATGTACAGTCTCGTCTTCCGAAAGCCTTTGAACTATGCCTATATGTACTTGTCTTTATGATCTGGCAGTGGTCCATTGGTTTCTGATGTCTCTTTAGGACGGAGTAGCAGCAGCTACGGCAGTCATCCGAGTCTTGAAATTTTGTTGGGCTTGTTAGAACTGAAGTTGGCATGCGAGGTTTGGTGCTGAACGTTGTGTAAAGTTTTTTTTTCCAGGCCACGTTCATATATTTCGCTCATCGGAATGTGGCCAGGCTTGAAAAAGACCTTTGCCAACAGTTTCTGCGCTATAAACCACTACCAAGGAAGGAAAGGACTCTTTATGATGAACGATACCATAACTGCATAAACTCGATCCATTAAAAATGACCACCTTGTTAGTCTCTGTGTTCCTCCAGTTCTTCATCTGTTACCAATGGTGATTCTTCCGTCATCCTAATTTGCACGATTACACGACAGCCAAGAACTGGCCATTCAATCTTCTCCCATTGTTCACGGACGCGAGTACCACCGTTTGGTAGTATTCCTTCGAGTGGAAAAAACAATATGGACTCAAATTCAGACAGGATGTAAAATTGGTAGCGTTTTCATTTCAGAGAAGCAAAATTCTCTATCCTTTCGTAACTACTCCATACGCTTTGTCTCTTGAGCTTAACTTAGGCTTTGAATCGAACAAATGGTACATGAGTGATTTGCCATCTCCTTCGGCAAGGCTATACCCGGCCTCTTTCCTGACTCCCCTGTCGCCCATCGATTTCCTCACCTTCTCGACGCCATCCCACTCCCCTTTGAAAGCATACAGGTTAGAAAGCAAGACATAGTCGCCACTCTGGTCGTGTCTCATAAACAGTAGCTTCTCATTCGCAAGTTTTCCTAACTCAACGTTTCCATGGACTCTACAAGCCCCAAGCAGAGTCCTCCAAATGATGGCATTAGGTGCTATTTCCATCGATTGAATGAACTCGAATGCTTCCTCCAGTAGCCCAGCACGTCCCAGCATATCCACCATACACCCACAGTGCCTTGTGTTTGGCTCAATACCGTATCTATCTTGCATCATGTTGAAATATTGATGGCCCTCTTCGACTTTGCCAGCATGACTACATGCAACTAGAACTCCGACCATGGTTATCTCGTTCGGATTGATTTCCAACCTCTGCATCTCCCTAAACAGATCAATAGATTTCTCGGCATGGCCATGAAAAGCCAAACCTCCTATGATCGAATTCCATGTCGATATGTCTTTTTCTCTCATGCCTTTGAACACTGCAAATGCCCTCTCGATGCTGCCACACTTGGCATACATGTCTATGAGTGCGTTTTCAAGTAGCACACCCAAATCTCCTAAGCACAACTCCGAGAGCGAATGGTGCATCCTTTGCCCGATCTCCAAATCTCCCATTTCCGCACAAGCAGACAACAGGCTTAACATTGTCACTTCATCTGGCTTCTCTCCAACTCTTCTCATCTCCTTAAACATCTCCAACGCCTGCTCATTCCCACCACAAAGCACGTAACCCGCGATCATCGCATTCCATGTCACGACATCCTTCTCCGGAGCCTGGTCAAAAAGCTTCCTCGCGCTCTCCATCTCCCCTCTCTTCGCATAGCCCGTAATCATCACGTTCCAAGAAACCAGATCCTTCACAGGCATCTCATCAAATAGCTGCCGAGCGACAAGTAGCTCCCCTCTCCTAGCATACCCAGCAGTCAATGCCGACCAGGCCACGACATCCCTCTTCGCCGAGCCCTCAAAGTAATGTCTTGCAATGCCCAATTCGCCACGGTTAGCATGAAAATAGATAAGGGTGTTCCTCACGAAGGTGTTAGACTCGAAACCAAACTTGATAATCCTCCCATGGATACCGAAACCCATCTTGACCCACGAAAGCTTAGTGCAAGCCTTAAGCACGAAGGGGAACGTGAAGTCATCCGGCCTCACGAACCGGCTCTCCATCTGGGAATACAGGCGGACGGCATTGGAAGGGTTTAGGCTCTGAGCCGCGCCTCTTATGACGGTGTTCCACATGAAGAGATCCGGTTCAGCAATTTGAGCGAACACCCGGAGGGCATAGCCGATGGTGCCCGAGACGGCGATCGCGCCGGCGAAGACGAGCTCTCGCAGGGCCGCCCGGTTCGAATTGAAGCCTCGGACGACGAGGGAGGCCTGGATCTGCTTCAGCGCGTGGAGGTCCGTGCAGTTTCGCCATAGGCTCGACCGTTGTTGGCGGTTGGAGCTCCGGTCGTTGGTTCTCTTCCTGATCATTACGTGAAGCAATCTCTGTTCTTCATGACAAGAACAAAGTTAGCTTCTCCACTGTCCCGTTTCTGGAAAAACCTTAAATCTCGCAAACCTGGTTCACGAGCTTCTTGAAACTGAATCACTAAGTCAAAAAAATAAAATAAAATAAAATAATAATAATAATAATAATTGCTTTCCACAAACGATAAAAAATAATAATTCACACTATTTCTCGTATTATGTGTGACCGATAAGCAAACTTATATGCATCAAATGTTGAAGTCCAGCCAAATCCCATCATTTTTGGCATAATTCAATTACCTATCGAAGTGAGCCGATTCTAATTTCGTGGTAGTTCACTTAAAATACTTGGAATCGATTATGAACTCCATTGACGGGCGTTCAAACACAATCAAACAATGAATTCACAATTGCAATTGGAATTGAATAGGAAATTCATCATACATATTAGTCTATTTCAAAGAAGCAATAAATTCATGTAGTGTGTATGCTTTGTCAATGGATTGAGTCGAAAATTAGAGTCTTAGATCAGAGTTATCGAGGTTTATCTTTTAGAATATTTGATAACTCACCATTCTCGTAAGAGAAACTTCTAAGAGAGAGCTCATCAAAATATGATAGTTAATGATGAAGTTGAACCAACACATAAAAGTCCAAACTTTAACGGCCATATTAAATAAAAATTAAGATCACATTAATACTTGTAGTGTATATGTCTTGTTAATGAATTGTGTCAAAAAATTACTAGTTGTATGTAAGGATCATTGAGATCTATCTTAAAGAATGTTTTATGATTCTCACCACTCAAGTGAAGGCTGTTAAAGAAAAAGAACCAAAATATAATAGTTTAACGATGCATTGAACAAACAAAAAAGTTAAAGGAAGAAATTTTGAACAAAAAAATTACTAGTCAATAACTTTAACGGCCATAATGAATAAAAATTAAAAGTTCACATTAACATGTATAGTATGCATGTCTTGTCAATGAACTATGTTTTCTTTTTTGTTCGAAAATTCAATTGATATAATTTACTTAACCAAGTTTAGTGCATATACATCAAGAGAATCGGCACATAATAAATCAAAGAGAGCAGGCAAGGGTGTTGGCTACCCAATTACTAAGGAGACTATTCACTCGTTGGGTTTTTGCAAGCCAATCTACTGTTTTGTTTAGTGTCTTTGCTGTAATGGGCCAATGTGAGGCTTGGAAATTCCTTCAACTTAGTCTTGGCCCAGTCCACTAGTGGCTATACTTTCCAGTTAGATGCTTCTAAAGTGAGAATGCCTTGCATGAGTTCACTATAGTTAGAATGTACTTGCAACTTCAAGTTAGACCTAGGTGAGAGAAAATCTAGGGTTTCAATGAGTGCGAGGGCCTTTGCTTATTTTGCCGAGGTGGCTACCATCGATTTGGAGAATCCGTCAACTAATCTGCCCAAGGAGTCTTGGCAAATGCAAGCTATCGCTCCCCTATTTGTGTCGGTGGCTAATGGTGTGTTAGCTTCGCCTGCAAAGGAGGCGTCAATATGAATTTTCAGCATACCAAGGTTCGGGAGTCACCATCTATGAGGTGGGTCTTCACTTCTCATCTTCCCTTTTGATTTCTAGTTCCAAGTCACAAAGTTTTCATGAAAAGCGACAGCTTTGAATAGTGTTTGTCACGGGTTCAGGGGACATTGCCTGAAGATGAAATGATTTCTATCTTTCTAGATGCACCATAGGGCTGTGCTATTTGGTTAAAATTATAAGTGCTTTGTGGATCTTCTTTCCGCTTATGCAGTCACTCATCGAGTTGAGTTAACCCCACTCTTGTGATTATAATTTGTAGGGGATTCTCGCTCCATATCTGAGTTGTCCAAGGGTAGAGTAGCAAGGTGTGCTTGATCATTTCCGCTTCCTGTTTGCATATAGGGCATACAGGTTCAGGTACTATCTTTCTCCTATATAAGTTGTTCAGTGTAGGCAGAGCATTTTAACATGCATTCCATGGGAAAATTTTGACTTTGGGGGCTATTCATGATTGCATTCATGATTGCCAGATATATTTTCAAACTTCTTCTAGTTTAACCTGGTAGGATGAGGTTGTTGTTGTTGTTGTGTGTGGACTAGTTGTTGTATCTCTATTGCTGAAATATCCGCTTTCCATTACTTGCTAGTTATTGAACAGAGTTCTTATCAATAATTCTTTTCATTTTGCCGCTTCCATGTCTATTAAGTCAGCCACTTTTTTTTTTGGGTCAGAAATTTGGATTTCATTGCTAATGATTAGATGGATTACATAAGGTTCCAAGATCAAGACATAAAATAGAACATAGTGAAGGTGGTGGATTCTGTTTCCAAGTCGGTGGTAAGGTATTTGTGCGATGGGCCTTGGCGATCCAATCTGCGGCCTGATTAGCATTTCTAAGCTCATATATTAAATCTACCCCTTGAAGAAGGCCCATTAGTCTCCTACAATCATTCACTCTTGACTGAGTAGCCCATGGTGCTGGCAAGTGGCCCATTATACTCTCAACAGCTAAGGAATTATTTGAGGAAATCAGCACGTGGGGGAGCTTCTCTGTTGAGTTGAGTTCAGTTTGGGGTTGTGCATGTACTTGGAGTTCTGTACTTGCCAACTCCCTTTCTTTTCTTTTAGCCACAATAGAACCTCCCGAATACTTAAGGTTTCTGCAATTAGTGCCATGGGAGCTCGGATTTTCTTCGCAAAGCCATTGACAAGTTTGCCCCGCTCATCTCTACATACTCCAGCTGCAGATCCCTCCATGGATGTGCTGCATCAAGACGAGTCTACGTTAAGCTTAAGGGAGGTCGGTGGTGGAGGGTTCCAGTTCGTTCTTTCCCTTGTTGGTTGCGGTTCACCTCTTTTTCCTTTGGGGTTCCATAGCGCGTAAAGATGGGTCATAGTCGTGGCTTCTTCGAAGATGGATCTTGGGTCAGTCCTCTTCCCTTGAAACAAAAACTTATTTCAAGCTATCTAGATCTACCAAAGAACCCTAGCGAAAAGGGCTTTTGGTTATGGGTCGGGGTTAGAGGTGAAGAACTCACACACCCATTTGTCAATTCTACTTATCATTGTAGAGGAGCCTTGCATCGCCATTCTTGGATCCAACCATAATTCTTTTGTCCATTCGCAGTGAGTGAAAATGGGTTCCACCGTTTTCGAAGCTTGGCCGCAGAGTGAACAAGTCGGGTTATGTGTGATGTTCCTTCTATGTAAGTTTTCCTTCGTTGAAATTGCATTGTTGCATATGCTCCACAGTAGGAAACGTACATTGGGGAATATCTGTAGCTACCAGATGTTATTCCATAACTATTTAGGGGGTTAATAGGATGTGGATGGTTGTTCATCTACTTTGGTATTGTCTCGAGTATATATAACATTGTAGCACTTTTGACTTGATAGTTGCTTGCATTGTTCACTGTCCACACTAATTTATCAGGTCCGGAGCTAAGACTCAGGGGGATTGCTGCGATTTCCTTGACAATTTTTTCGTTGAAAATGGAGTTGAGTTTCTGCATATTCCATTGGCCTAAGTTGTTATCAATTAAGCCCTCGACCAAGTAGGGGTCATCTCGATTTGCTAGTCCTCCAATCTTTCCAGAGGTCAGCCACTTATCTTCCCTCACCCGAATTGTTCTCCAATCCCCAACTTCCCATTTAATTTCTAGTTCTATAACATCTCTACCTACTAAAATGCTTTGCCATCCCCAAGAGGGTCTTGGACTCTCCTATGCACTCCAGTAATCTCATTTTGGAAAGTAGATACCTTTAAAAAAATTTCTCCATAGTGCGTTTGGATTATTGATCAGGCGCCAAGCTTGTTTCCCTAACATTGCTTTGTTGAACTGCACCAAGTCTTTGAAGCTTAAACTCCCACAATCCTTCCTCATTTTCAGGTTTTCTCATTTCCTCCAGTGGATACCTTTTCTTGCTGTGTTTTGTTTCCACCAGAATGATGAAACTCTCTTCTCGATTGCTCTACAAATGGATATAGGTAATTTGAATATGGACATGGCATATTGTGGCATTGCTTGAACAATTGTTTTGATTAAACTTTCTTTGCCCGCCTTTGAGATTAGATTCTCTTTCCATCATTCTAGTTTTCTGTCAACTTTGGCAAGAACCCAAGTAAACATCTGTTTTTTGGTCTGACCTCAATTTGAAGGTATTCCAAAGTATTTCCCAGTTTTTTCTATAATTGGAACTCGCAATTTAGCTACTAGATTTGTCTTTGGGATTTGAGGGCATTTTTCCCAAAGAAAATACCTGATTTGTTGAGGTTTATCACTTGACCTGAGGCTAAGCAATACTGATTTAGGATAGATGCTATATTTTGGGCTTCTTGGGTCGTTCCGTCTAGGAAGAAGATGGCATCATCAGCAAATAGAAGGTGTGATAGAGTTGGGCAACTATTGTTTAGTTTGATTCCTCTAATAGTTCCATCTTCTACCATCTTAGTCATGAGAAAGGATAGTAGGTTGGCCATAATAATGAACAAATAGGGAGAGAGAGGATCCCCTTGCCTGATCCCTCTTGTTGGCTGGAACAATTCACATAGTTCTTCGTTGACATTAATTCTAAAGGAAGCTAAGGAGATGCATTGTTTTATTAAGGTGACCCATCTTTCACTGAAACCCAACTTAAGCATATAGTCACATAGGAAGTCCCACTCGACCCTATTGTAGGCTATTTGCATGTCAAGTTTTAGGGCTGCTTGGAATTTTCTCTTCCTTTTTCTCACCCTTAGCTGATGCAACACTTCCTGGACAATGAATATGTTGTCTTGAATTTGTCGGTTGCTGACAAAAGCGCTTTGTTCTTGAGATATGAGGTCATGAAGCCAGGGTTTCGGCCTATTAGCCATAACATTTGCTATGATCTTATAGTTGAAGTTGCAAAGGCTTATTGGCCTATATTGAGTGACATTCTCTAGGTTGTTTACTTTGGGAATAAGAACAATATGGGTTTCATTTATCTAATGGTCGAATGTACCTTGTTTGAAGAAATCAACCATCTTGAAAATATCTTCCTGGAGAAGCATCCATTGGCTTTGGTAGAATAGTCCATTTAGCCCGTCTGGTCCCGGGGCTTTGGTAGCTCCCATTTGGAACACAGCTTTTTTGACTTCTTCTCTTGACACTAGCTTGATTAAAGAGTCATTCATTTCTTCATTTACAACTTGTGTGCATTGGTCTAAAATGGGTTGGTAATTCCTCTCACCCACTAAGGTGAACAATGAATGATAGAAAGTTATGATATGTTGTTTAATGGTCGAAAAATCTCGGCTCCATTATTGGTCATCAAGCTGTAACATAGAAATCTTATTGCATTGTCTCCTCTGCATTGTTGTGGTATGGAAAAATTTCATGTTTCGATCCCCCCAACTCATCCAATTTATCCTAGATCTCATAAACAAGAACATTTCTTCTTGTCGCCATAAAGTTTCAATTTAACTTACTATGTTTTTGTATTCCTCACTGTGTGGGCCATCTTCTGCGTAGTTGGAGAGATCAGTAAGTCTATTTTGGCGTGACTGGATCTATCTGGAAGCATTTTGGAACGTCTTCCTACTCCATTTGTCCATAGCTGTTGCAACCTGTATTGTTTTAGCATTAATATTCGGGTGATCCAAGCTTTCATCCTCCCATGCTTGACGTATGACTTCTGAACATTCTATGTTTTCTAGCAAAAAGATTTCAAATATGAAATTTCTCTTCCTTCTTACCCCATTAGAGTCCAAAGAAAGTAGGATTGGACAATGGTCTGACCCTATTGCTGGTAATGCAAAGGCCTCTACATTTGGGAATAGGACTCTCCATTCTAGATTGCATATGGCTCAGTCTAGCCTCTTTTTCACTAACTCCTCTCCCTCCCTGTTATTTGTCCATGTGTAAGAGCATCCTTTGCTTTCAATGTCCATAAGTGAGCATGTATTCAAGAGTTCCCGAAATGTCACCATTCTATACCGGTTGGCCTCCCACCGTCTGACCTTTTCCCATTGATACAATACTTCATTGAAGTCACCTATGCAAAGCCATGGTAGGGTATTGACCATACTAATAGAACAAATGGTCTACCATAGTTGTAATCTTTGTTGGTAGTTGGTAGGGGCATGGAGAAAAGAAATTCTCATTAGGCATATGTTATTGAGATCCTTGCACTTTACGTCTATTAATTCTCCCGAGCTAGATTCCACTTCCACCTTCACTTCCTCATTCCCACTCTTGGCCTAGCTAAGTTGAGTGGCTGGATTTGTGTTTGTTGCATTTGCTTTCCTCGGCTTGTTGAAATGTTTGCTGTTAAACTCTCCCCTTCTAAGGGAACATTTGCTGCGCTGTATGGAATTATTGCCATCTCACTTAGTTCTGTGATTTTCTTCCTTTCAGTGCCATCAACAGATATTGTTGGAGTGGTTGTCATTATCTCCCCATCTTCGGCAAGAGGTTCTATTTTCCCATAAAAGGCTTTCCAAAACGAGCTTAGTTCTCTTACTTCTGCCTTGAGCCATGACCCATATTTTCCAGGGAGATCTTGAGGTAGGCTAGTTTCTTCACAAGGGATTTCTGGTCAATAATTAGCATAATGGCCTATCCACCCACATGAGTAGCAAAAGTGGGAAAATCTTTCGTATTTGAAGTCTAACCACCATTTTTTTGTCTCCCACATTGATGATTGTTCCAATTTTTAGCAGATTTGACAAATTCAAGCACACTTTCATCTTTCCCATTTTACGCGAGTTGTTGTTTTTTGCCTCAACTTTTACTTCTTCAACCCTGCCTAATTTTTCTACTATTTGTCATACATAAGCCTCATTAGTATGAGCTCGAGGGAGCTCCATGATCTGAACCCAGAAATTATAATGCGTAAATTCATAACAACATTTAGGAATATTTGGGTCTCCTTCCTATAAAACAAGTAAGTTGCTGGCAAATGACCAAGGTCCCGTTACGAGCACTCTTCTTTTATCATCCATAGAACTAAAAATAAATGAGAAAAATCCAGGTTCTATTTATTCACATTTTATGGACTCTAGTTTCCCTGCCCTCCTCATCGTACTAACAAAAGCTTGAAAGTTGATGTTGGGTTTAGAATAAAGTTTGCCATAGAGAAGGAGTTCACTTTCCTGTTTTTACTCTTCAAAAATCTCTATTGCCAGCATTGTGATGTCTTCTTCAGACCATAGATCACCCATTTTCCTGCACAATGCTGCCATCCTCAGTTGGTTCTCAGAGTTCCTAGCCATATGAATTTTGCTATCTTCTCTCTCTCTCTCTCTCTCTCTCTCTCTTTAATGGGGTGGATGCGGGGTGGTAGATCAAAATTTCTTTGATTCTAGAGTGAAGGGAGCTCTAAAAAGAGCTTCGAAAGCTCAGCTTGGGGTTTTCGATTAGATGGATTTTGCCCTTGGGTTTTTTTTTTTTTTTTGTGGATGGTTTAGAAATGTATTTGAACGGGGTTTTGGACTTGAGATTGGTTTGGATATCTTTGGGTAGTAGCAAGGGAGAAGAACAATAGAGTGTGGGTGTTTTCGATTACCGCTAGATTAGTGGCAATGGGCAGATTCCCCAACCCATGTGTGGAGGAGGTGTTGCGGCCATGGAAAGGAGAAGCGGGTTAGGGTTTCTGGGGTTTGGAAGGGTATGAAACAGCAATAGTAAGGGGCGGAAATGGAGGCTTCTTGCTTTGTGTGCTTAATGGGGCTGAGCCAAATCCCTCGACTGGGGATGAAGAGATAGAAACGACCATTGGAGGGGATGCAGATTTTGGGTAGCTAGGGTTTGAGGAATGGAAAGCTATCACCTAAGAGATAGAGGGAAGCTCACACAAGGTGAGAGAGAGGACTCGCTCTATTAAGTCAGCCACTTTAAGTGGCTTGTTTCTTGTTGTTGGGCCACCAATAGGTCTATTCTTCAGCCATTTATCTCTAATAGAAATTTTCTTTCCATTCATAATCGCCCACATAACTTGAGAGGATATGGCATCTCTTCCTACTATTAGGCTTTGCCAACCCCACGAAGGACGAGAACCTTTTCCAATTTGCCAAAAGTCACATTGTGGAAAGTAGAATCCCAACATAACTTGACTCCAAAGAGTCTCAGGATGCTGAGAAATTGATCACGCTTATTTCCCTAATCTAGCTTTGTTAAAAGCTAGTAGATCTTTGAATCCAAGACCCCCTTTATCCTTCTTAAGCTTCAAAATTTCCCACTTTCTCTAGTGTAAACCAACTGTTTTGTCACTATTTCTCCATCGAAAGTTGGCTATTTTCTTCTCAATGACTGTACAAATTGAAATTGAGATTTTGAAAATAGACATTGCATATTGAGGAATTGTTTGCATCACTGATTTAATCAATATTTCCTTCCTGGCTTTTGACAATGAGTTTTCCTTCCAACTTTCTAACTTCATATTAACTCTAGCAAGAATCCAGGTGAACATTTCTTTCTTTGAGGCACCCCAATCCAAAGGAATTTCTAAGTATTTTCCTGTTTTATCAATTTCTGGAACTCTCAACTCCAAAACCGTATTCTTCCTAAGGCTCTCCGAACATCTTTTACTAAAGTATATTCCTAATTTATTTAGATTTATAGTATAGCCTAATGCAAAACAATACTAATGTAGGATAGCTGCCGAATTTTGACATTTCAATAGAATACCATATAGGAAAAAGATATAATCATCCACCAATAATAGATGTGAGAGAGTAGAACATCTACTATTCAATTTGATTCCACAAATTGTATCTACTACAGCTGCTTGCTTCATCAAGTGAGAGAGCACATTTTCCACTAGAATAAACAGATAAGGAGATAACGAGTCAACTTGGCGAATACCTCATGTTGACCTAAATAATGTCATAGGTTCCCCGTTGAATTTAATGCTAAAAGATACTGTTGAAACACATTACATCACCCATTGCACCTACTTTTTACAAAAACCCATCTTGATTAAACATTCCTGGAGGAAGTCCCACTTTATTCGATCATACACTTTTTGCATATCTAACTTTAGAACAGCTTGGAACTTTCTTTTCCTCTCACGAGTTCTCACTCTATGAAGGACCTCTTGTACGATCAAGATGTTGTCTTGAATTTGTCTACCACCCACTAATGTGCTTTGTTCTGCTGCAATTAGGTTTAATAGCAATCGTTTCAGCCTATTCATTAGTACATTGCAAATAATTTTGTAAACAAAGTTGCATAGGCTTATAGGATGAAATTGTTCAAGCTTTTTTGGGTTTGGAATTTTGGGGATGAGGGTGATTGGGGTTCTGTTCATATTGGAGCTTAAGCAGCCAATATTAAAGATTTTTGCACCTTCTTGAAAATATCCTAATATATATCTTGCCAATGATGTTGGAAGAAAAACCCATTCAGTCCATCCGGCCCAGGAGCTTTGATAGCTCCTAATTGATGTATTGCAGCAGTAATTTCCTCCAAAGTGACAAGTTCTATTGGTCGTTGGCTCATATTCCATCAATCGAGCTTGGGACTTGATGGATAGGCTAAAAGTTTCCATACCCCACTAACTTGTAAGGATTTTTAAAGTAGACCCCCATCATCTCCTTAAGATTCTTCTCCTTTCTCACCCCATCCCCTTTTGTGTTCTGTAGCATGGTAATTCTGTTTCAAGTTCTTTGAAATGTTGTTGCATGGAAAAAATTAGTGTTTCTATCACCCCATTTTAGCCGACTGATTCTAGATTGCATTCCCCAATACATCTCTTGCTACCCCAAAATTTCAATTTCTTAGTTTATCTTCTTTACTTCCTCACTCTTATTAGACACTTCAAGACTATTCATCAATAATTGGAGTTCATTTCTCAGCTAATATATTCTTTTTTGAGTATTAGAGAATCTATTTTTGTTCCATTCAACTAGCTATTGTGCCACTATACGCAATTTTTCCACCATATTCAGTCTTTAGGAATCTGTTTTAACCCATACTCTCTTCATTATATGTGCACATTCCTTATCCTCTTACTAGAATGCTTCATATCTAAACTTCCTTTCTTACGTTCCTTCTTTGGAGATACTAATAGAATTAGTGGACTGTGATTTGAACCAATGGCTGGCAAGGCTATACGTTCAGCATTTGGATAGGCAATTCTCCATTGTAGAGTACGTAAAGCTCTATCCAGCCATTTCTTAACAAATTCTCCTCCTCCTCTATTATTTGCCTAGGTAAATACACACCATTTACATTCAAAATCTATTCAAGAGCAAGCATGCAGAAAATCTCTAAAAGTTGTAAGCCAGTAATGTTCTACCATTTTTTTTACCCACTTTCTCCCAATGATACAATATTTCATTAAAATCACCCATGCATATCCAGGGTAGATGGTTTCTAACACTTGCTCTATGGATAGCCTCCCATAATAGCACTCTTTCTTTATAGTCATTAGGAACATGCAGAAATGTAATCCACATACATTGTCTACTATCTTGAAGTTGGCATTGAACATTAATAAAAGTATTCGAGTGCGACTCAACTGATAACATTACTTGGTCATCTCAGAAAATGGCCAAGTCCCCTACAATCCCTTCGGACTCACTAAGAAGCTATTTTGAAATTCTAGCCACCTTCTCAAACATTACACCATTTGATCTTGATTTTTAGTTTCCATTAAAAAGACAATACTTGACCTTTCTTGAGTCACTAGGACTCTTAATGCTTGAATTGTTAGGGGTGTGTCCAACCCTTGATAATTCCAACTTAAGAACTTCATGGATAATCCAATGACTAATTAGGGCTAGTAACCAAAGCCCATTGAGTTGACTTCTGCGCCGCTATAATAGGGGTCTCCACTAGCCGAGTTTTGTCAATTGATGGTGTCTTTGAAGATTGAGCACCATACGGGCAAAATCTCTTCCTTTTTTTGGATGTGGGAAGCTTGGTGCCTCTAAATTTGCACCTTACTAGTCCTTATTTAGCTTCATCACATAAGTTTCCAATTCCTTTAGCCGTTCCTTGTAGAGCGCCATAGTAGACTCATCATTTAGACAACTGCTTCCTCTTTTTTGTGTTCCTTTATCTTCTATGATCATTATGTGTTCCTTTATCTTCTATGATCATTAGTGCTAAAGAAGAGGTCAAATGATTGCCCTTTTGTTGAGATCATCATCCACATGCTACTATCCATAGATGGACAGGATTGTGTCCTTGGTTTTCTCCTTCAACTTCTTATCTTTCTCAAGTTCAAAAGCAAGAGGGGTCTCTAACACCATATCCTCTTCTTCTTGGATAATAACTTGTTTACCATTGAAAATTTTGCCATACAGAATGAGTTCCCGCACTTTCACTCTTAGCCTTTGCCCAAATTTGCCTGGTAAGTTCTCTTCTAGCCCAAATTCTTCATAAGGTATCTCTTTACAAAAGGTGGCATAGTGCCTAATTCTTCCACAAGAACAGCAATAATGCGGAAGTCTTTTCATATATTAATTCTACCCAAAGCCTTTTACTCCCCAAGTTGATAATAACACCGGTCTTGAGAGGATTAGCTAGGTTCAGGTTTATTTTTGCCTTGCCTACCTTATAAGTGTTGTTCCATTTGGCTTCTAATTTCACTTCTAGTACATTGCCCAGTTTTGATGCTACTTCTTTCACTACTTCATTTGTAACTCTTCCCAATGGGAGTCCATAAAAATGCACCCAAAATGCACAATGAGTGAATTCATAACAGATTTCTAGAATATCCAAGTTACATTGCTGTAAAACTAAGAGATCACTAGAAGAAGACCACGGCCTGGAGTCTAAGACTTCCCATTTTTCAGCTTGTGAGTTAAAGGAAAAAGAGAAAAATCCCTGCTCTATACTCTTTTCATTGTGTTTAGGAAAGCTTGAAAGTTCACATTTGGTTTAGAGTAAAGCTTCCCAAACAATGATTACCTGCATTTTGTTAATTTCTCTTGAGAGATGCCTTCTTTGACATTTACTACATCATCTTCAGACCATAGGTTACCCAGGCTTTTACAGAGAGCCACCGGTCTTCGCTCTTCATTATACTGATCACCCATTAATAAATTTCCAAGATGCAGGGCCCAAAGGGATTTAAGCAGAATACAAACCTCAGAGACGAGACTACTCAAGACAGAACTCGGAAGATTACCCAGAAGAAGAGGGGACTTTGCTAATGGAGATCCTGCCCATTCTTCGCAAATGCAGGCCTGCAGCGTTCGGACCCAGCTGAAGTGTCGCGTTGCATCTCCAGAATGGTTGACAGGAGCTGTTTCAGTAGGTGGAGGAAGGAAGACTCGAAATGGGGAATGTGAGAGGGTAGGGATCGTGGGTATGTATACAGGGATGGGTTGAAAGGGGATGGCAGCCATGGGCGGATGGAAGGGTATCGACTGGCCATAAGGGTTCAATGGCGAAGCTGTAAACAGAGAGAGAAGGCTAGAAGAGATAAAGAGAGGACCTGCCGTATAAGGATTCAGCTTATGGTGGGACGTTTAGGGTTTTAGTGGGGGCTGGATTAAGGTCTGCTGCTGAGGAGAAAACCATAGCTCCCCAGAAGGTAGAGAAGAACTACCCATTTGGCAGTGTCAATGAATTATGTTGAGAAGTATTTATTGTCATCGAGGTTTATATCGCAGATGATCCTAAGCTAAAACGAAGGTAGTTAGTGAGAAAGAACCAAAATATAATGGTTCAATGATGAAATTAAATAAACAAATGGAATTCAAGAATGAAACCATTAAAAAGAAAAAGAAAATCAATAAATTTAACGGCCACATTGAACAAAAAATTAAGAAGTTCAGGGGCGAATTGAACAACCCAAAACTTCAGAGATGGCTTAGATGGCTTTAAACAATGAGGAAAAATTCAAGTATTATTAGCGTCCCCGTCCCATACAAAAAGATCATCATCGAAGAAAGCCCTCCTTTATTTTCATCCCCCAAATAACCCATATACTACGTACTCATCGGTGTTGGCATAAACCCCCCGTGAAAAGGGAAGTAGTGACGGTTGTCCAAAAGTTCTTAACAGGGATGATCAGAGGCTGAGAATTAAGCATTTGGTCGAGGAAGCCATGCAGGCTCTAAAATCATGACTTTGTGCATCACAAGCATCGATCGAATTTCTCATCCCTCACCACAGATTGAAAATGTTGTTAAACCCACTGGTCTCCTTGCATATTTCAACACTGCAGTCAGCTGATATCAATCAAGACTCAAACCCAGTGAATCACCAAACAACATGAAGGCTTCAAGAAGGCAAGATCATGAGATAAAACACAATCCTGATCGGATCTTCTCATCCCTTGCCATAAACTGAAAATGAGGTTAAACCCATTACACTTAGCAGATTTCAAGACTCCAATCAACAGAATATCGATCAGATTCAAAGCTAGTGAATCACCAAAGAACATGAAGACTTCGCAAAGGCTAGATTATGAAATAATCATGATCCTTATCTCTATCGAACTTCACATCCCTCAGCAGAAACTGCAAATGAGGTTAAACCCATTACACCTCTGCAGAGTTCAAGACTCCAATCAGCTGATATCAATCAGATTCAAATTCAGTGAATCACCAAGAACACGAAGACTTTCAAGAAGGCAAGATTATGAGACAAACACAATCTTCTGATCGATCTTCACATCCCTCACCAGAAACTGAAAATGAGATTAAACACATTACACCCTCTGCAGATTTCAAGACTCCATTCAGCTTATATCAATCAGATTCAAATTCAGTGAATCACCAAGAACATGAGGACTTTCAAGAAGGCAAGATTATGAGATAAACACGATCCTGTGATCAATCTTCACATTCCTCACCAGAAACTGTAAATGAGGATAAACCCACTACACTCTCCGCAAATTTCAAGACTCCGATCAGCTGATATCAATCGGATTCAAATTCAGTGATTCGCCAAAGAATATGAAGACTTCAAAACAAGGCAAGATTATGAGATCACTATGATACTGATCTATCTACTCATCCCTAACCAGAGATTGAACAAGAGGTTAAACCCATTACAGCCTGCGGATTTTGCCACTCCAATCGGCTGATATCAATCAGATTCAAGCCCATTGAACCACCAAACAACATGAAGACTCAAAGAAGGCAAGATCAAGAGATAAACTTTATCTTAATCTCATTCAAAACTTCATTTCTTATACATAAAACAACAGAAACTGCCAAAATTACGACTCCGGAGGAAAAGTTACACTGAAATAAAGAACACAGGAAGCTTCACTTCTTGACCAGCTCGTCGGGGACGACCTTGAGCAACTTCCTCTGCTTCGACTTGGCGAGCTTCTTCAGCGTCTTGGGGTTGGTGATCTTCTGGAGCTTCGTCCCCGTCCTCAGTATGTTCTCCTTCTTCTTCTTCTCCCTCTCCTCCCTCTTCCTCCTCTTCTCCACCTTGTTCGCCCTTATCGTCTCCTTCAGCTCCGCCATCCTCTCCCTGTACGCCCTCTTGATCTCCTTCTGCCTCCCCCGCTCCTCGAAGCCCGTCCCCTTCACGCTCGCCCGCTGCGCCGACGCCCGCTGCCTCCGCGGCTGCTTCCACTTCCGCCCCGACACCCGCCCCGCGATCACCCCGTCGTAGGTCGGCCTCCCGAAGGAGAACGTCGAGGCGGTGGTCGGCCGGTCGGGGTCCTCCAGCGAGGGGATCGCCGCCCGCTTCGACGGCGGGGGGCCGGCGCCGTCGATCTCCATGGTGGCGCCATCGTCGGCGGCCGCCGAAGCCGCGGCGGCGCGCTTGCGCTTGTAGGTTTTGCCGCCGAAGCCCTCGTCAAGGGTGCGAAAGTCGATCGTGCACGCCATGGAAGAAGGAGAGTGAAAACCCTAGGATTTGCCGTTGGGGGTGGGTTTTATAGGGTTTAGAGAAGTGCCGCCTTTTCTTATGGAAATTGCAGATTAGCCCTTGAAGTTTTGATTTATTTCGATTTGGCCAAGACACTAATAAATTGTTACTTATTAGTAGGGCTAATCAAATTATACCGTAAGTTATTAATACTTTCAAGGGATATTCTTTTCTTTTCTTTTCTTTTAAATTACAATTTTTGGTGCCTCGCCATCTTGCTGTTATTCGATATGGAATACCTCGATTTAGAATTTCAAATATTATTATATTTAATTTAACGTTATCCCAAAATTCCAAAAAAAAAAAAAAGATTCCAATTCTTAATTTAGAGGGAAATCTTATAAATACAAATGATGGGTGATTTTTTGTTCCCCTCTAATATTAGCCTTTAGTTCTATCCATAATATCTACTTCTTCATGAATATAAGCTCGATTGATTATCTAAAGAACTTAAGAAATAAGTGAGATCATACCTCACAGTCATATATATTGCATCCATAGACATTAAGGGTGACATTTCGCCATTTTCATATATTTTAATGTACAAGTATTAATACTATGATATTAAGAATTGTGAAGTAACCGGAAGTAAAGCCACGGTTGTAACCTTAAAGAAGCAATTGCTTCAAGGGTGTACTATTTTTTTAGTAAAGGAATCTTTCACGAATTAATTTTTCAAAATTTCACACTTTTGTTCACTAAAAATGATTGGTCATCGGAAAATCATTCATGATCAAAGAAAATATGCATGCTTAAAGTTGGGAAATGAATTCCTTAACCTGAAAAATGGAAAAATATTACCTAAAAAATAATTTTCCAGAAAAATATTTTCTTATCATGAAGTTTTTCTCGAAATAAATACACCTAAAATCATCCCAGTCGCCTTTGTCTTCTTCTTCCTAAGATTTTTCCAAAATAACTATCTTGTCTGTATCACATCTACATCTCCACCTTCCTCCACCTTAGATATTCAAGATGCGCATTCCATATCATTTTTATGCTGTCAACATTTCACACCAACTTATCAGTTGTTCCCTCGGAGATGGGCAATTTAGCTTTTGACAATCCACCCCACAATGAAGAGCATGCATTGCAATAGTTGGTCCACAATGGCTTTAGTACACTTTTAGTCCCCCACTTACCATCGCGTCGGAACCACCCCTTTTGTCTTTGGCAATTAAACCCTCTAAAGCAGCGGTCTAGTAAGGATGGCAAGACCATCGTCGCCCTCGCCACGACCAAGGCGACACCTCTTTACCTTCTCTCGCTCGCTCGCTCTCTCACGCATGTCTAGCAAGGGCAGGACAGAGTTGCCAAACCTTCGGTGGCAACCGGACGATGGTGGTTTCTCTCTCTTAATGCCTTTTCCCCATTCAGACCCAATTACACGAACTACACAAGTTAGGGGACCGAAAGTTTCCTTGAACCGCGGCACAGCTATCAAAATCACACACTGCTTTTGATAGGCGGCTTACCAAGCATAGGCCTCCAGACTTTCACAGTTCCCACGAGGTCTTAAGTGCAGCCACTAGAAAACACATAGCCATCACATCCCCCAGAAATGCATCTAATGGCACGAGCACATGAACTGGGAGCACAAATGAAAGAACAATAAAAACTGAAAAGAAAAGGGAGAGCGAATTTCTATCTATGAAACTGGAAACTTAGGAACATCGTCTTGCTCTCTAGAAGCATGTTCATGGAAGTACATCCCATTTAGGTAAAGTAAGGTAATTCAACCTCGAAATTGCAACATTAAACTAGCTAAACCTACTTTCTGCTTAAGCATACCAGAGGAGGCAGCATTTACAATTAAAAAGACTAAACAGCTCAACGGAAACTAGGGTTAGCATCGGCTTCGCTCCAGTTAATCTACTCCCGCTGAGTCACACCATCCCATGGAAGCCAGCTGACTCTAAGAGAAGTGCCTTGATCTGTTCTGGGAGGACATCTTGACCTTCCCTACATTGCTGAGACACGAGAAGCACCAAAATCGGAGAAATGATTAACAAATGACAATTGAAAAAGAAGGCAAACATAAGCTGCAATGCTTCAATTATGATGGTGCATTTCAAGGATTTCATTGGAAAATGCATATGTTTTGGTATCGTCTTGTGAATGAGAACAGGCTGACAGATTGCCAAATGGAGATGCATAGATGGTAGTATCTTTAAAGACGTCACAACAATATTTTTACTTAATTTGTTACAGCCATATTGTTCTAATTAATGCTAATACGAGTTATCCTTTCTTCTGCTTTTCTTCCGTTTCCTATTGCATCGTGCATTTCATGATGTGCATCATCTTCATTTATGTTTCAGTTAGCCATCTCAATGCTAGCTCATCAGCAAGAATGAAAGGCGCGTGGCAGCAGAACACGAGTTCAGCACCTCTAGCGAAAGCTAGTTTAGCATAGTTTGCGTGCTGAGTTGAACTATGACTAGGACAAGGAGAAAGAGAACGAAACGCACCTCAGCTCGGAAAATGTCCATAGCGAATGCGTTGAAACAGCTGATGACAGCCTGTTGAATGTCCAACCCAAGGTTGTCTAGAGCCCTCATGGTGGAGAGCAAGAGCCCCGGTCTGCGTGCACAAAACATGTGGATGTTCACTGCTCTCCCTTCCCTCACTCTAACCTCCACCTGCAAAAAGCAAAACAGGGTGCTTATGCACAGATTAGAAATTGTAATGTACATGAACTATGTAAAAGAAATTATTATGATTGATGTAAAATAATAATTTGGTTGTGGAAAAGGGAGGACATATTATTTTGTGAATCCAAGGCTAGATTAGGTATTAATGCTACTTAGATGCTTTAAAGTAGATCTTAATACTTAATACCCAAATCCATGCGTCCTTGTTTTGCATTCAACTTCGAAGGAAGAAACTACATTGCAAAAGGATTTTAGTGCTATAACATAAATAAATGAAATGATGGTTAGACCAATCTTGGATGTGTAATCCCTTATAAACCATTTGAAAGCAAGTTCAAAATTTAGAGAAGTGAATGAAATCAAAATTTGATTGGCGATAAATTAAGGTTTCTCACAAAAATCAAATATGAAGCAATCTTTGACTTAAAAGGTAAAAACAAAGAGGACTGTCATCAAATTAGTATTCTCTGTAACTTGAGTCAATCGAAAGGACCACTTTAATTACCATTTTCTCAACCTCCTTAATGCGAAGGAGAACATAATTTCGTGATGGTAGATATATTTCAAAAATTCACTCCATTGGAACCCGAAGTTTCCATGAATGCACCAGACACCTAAGGCTCAGAATTTTCAAGAAAGTTTAGTGCACGATGCAACTGAAGCAACACATCAAGATTAAAACAGCAAACATGATCAGATGATAGAAATTTACTCTTGCAGGCTGGCCTTTGGGACTTGGCAAGGAGCTCGGGCACAGTTCTTCCTTCACACGGCAAGGAAGGGTGGGCGGAGTTGGTGTCAATGGATGAAAATTAGTCGAAGGGGGCAACATGGTTCCAGGCGGGGTCGATTCTAGCTCGTTATGGAGGTCATTGATCCTTTGCAGAAGCTCCTTCAAGTAGTCAATAGCATCCCCAAGAATTGAAGCTCTATCCATCTGCCAGACATAATTCAGAACATCAGAAGTTACGATGACAGAGCTTCAGAAAGCCAAAAAAATTATTCTTTAATCAGTGCACAAAGTTCTCACATCCTATCCTAAGACGCATCGAATCTATTTATCATCTATTATTTTAAAATATGGCCGGAGAGTTGCTTTATTCACCGTCTTTTTTAGCATAGCACTTGTATCTGAAGATCCCAAGGGTTCACAAGAACTCGTAAAACCCTTTCTAATCCACAACTGACATGCTAGTAAAGTAAAGAGCCATTATGGCTACTTCTCTGTGCAATAGGCAGAGATGGTCCACATAAGAGATCATGGCAACACAAGACTAGGCACTAAAACATGAAAAGCAATCTCAGACAAAACGCAGGTATTATATAGATAAGCTACCGCTCTCGAAGGACGAACTGGCCACAAACATGCAAATAACACCCATTTAATCAATAAAACACTCGCAAAGAGAAACTTTTGAAAAAAAAAATTGCAACTTTGTCAGAGAAAGTTCCCACCTTGCTGATCTTGGGCACTACCGACCTAAGCATGTACAGCCTATCATTCAGCTTCTTCCTCCGGCGCCGCTCAGCCATCAGATTCTTCGCCGGCAGCCCCTTCTTCTTCCCCTTCTGATCGCCGACTGTGACCGTGCTGTTTGCATTCGAATTGCACCCTTCGTGCTTCGAGTCCTCCATAGCCTTCCCGCTCTCATTACCCTCATCGGTATCATAATTCAAACCGGACCCATCAAAGCTCAATTCGTCATTAATACCATCATCAATCTTCTTTCTCTTCTTGTCCAATTCGCCGAACCTCGACACCGAGATCTCCAAATTCCCCAATTTCTCAGCCCCGCCGCCATTACTGCCAGACCCATTTCTCAGGGCAGCTCTCTTCTGAAACAGAGTCGGCTGGGCGCCCGTCTGGGGGAAAACCTCAAGAGGCCTTAGGACCTTGGTAGACCTGTTCGTGAACAGTGGGTTGCCGGGGCTCTCGAAGCCTTCGAACCCAGTCAGCCCGAACCCGCCGCCTGGCAATTGGGTTGAGTTTTCACCGAGCGGGACGAGCCGACTGGGCACGGGCAGCAGCTCGGAACCGGAGCCCAGCTCGGAACCGCCCATGAGAAGCGGCGCGCTCGAGGTCTGATTGCCCTGCACCGAGCCAAAAAGCCCGGCGGCGTCGCAGCCCAAATCGAATCCATTGTCAAAGGAATTGTTCCAGGCGACGTTGAGGAGGGAGGAGAAGCAGTGCTTGGGCTGCAGGAAGGGCTGGTGGGTCTGCGAGGGGTCGAGGACGAAGGCCTGCGACGGCGAGCACGAGGAGGACGAGTCGAGCGGGTGCGGGTGGTGCGAATGGTGGAGGAGGAGGGCGTTATCGGGAATCGGGGCGGCGGAGGAGAAGGAAAGGTCGGCCATTTCCGGAGCGGGCTGCAGCTGCTGCTGCTGCTGGGAATGGTGAGGCGGGTTGGTGGCGAAGTAGGACCAGTCGGCGTCGAGCATGGACTTGAAGGTGGGCAGCGAGGCCCCTCCATGGCCAGCTCGCCTTCCTTGTGCCGCGCCGCTTCGTCGTCGTTGCCGCCGCCGCCGCCGTCGTGGTGGTGGTGGTGGGCGGCGGCTGCGGCGGCGGCGGCGGCGGCGGCGGCGTCCCGGGTCCAGGAGACCTCGTCTTCCTCGCCCACGTTGTCCATCCAGGCGACGCCGCTGGGACCCAGAACCATCTCTCCCTTTTCTGCTCACAGAGAGAGAGAGAGAGAGAAAAACAGAGAGAGAAACAGAGACCGAGACAGAGACCGAGACAGAGAGAGAAAGGAGAAGGAGAAGTACTGGTGAAAAGGGCTGTAGGGTTTTTCACTGTCGCCCTTTTTGTACTCCAGGGAAGAAGAGGAGGAGGAGGAGGTGGAGGAGGAGGGGGGTGAAAAAATGAGTGGAGACGGTGGCGCTTAGCGGTTATCTGTCTGCGTGCTTCTCTCTCTCCCTCTCTCTCTCTCTCTCTCTGCTTTCTCTCTCTACTTTCTCTCTCTTCTGCTGTTGCTGTTGATGCTGATGACGACGATGATGAAACTTGGTGGGAAGCTCGTTTTTTTCTGTAGGGACTACTTCTTCTTCTTCTGTTTTCCGAGATTTTTCCCCGGCGGACGGATTTGCCCCTCCCGGTGCCGTCGTTATTACGCTGCTGTTCCGGGTCTGGCGAGCCGTTATTTTTGGGAGAGGCTTAATTTAGGAATATTGTGAGAATACCCGCTCGAAATTTCCACTCGCCCAAATAAAGCATTTTCTGGCCTTTTCATTAAAGGCAAATGCACAAAAAAGACCCTCTAATTATGTCAATTGCACTTTTTATTTCGTGTTAGTAAAGATCCCATATTTACTCCCCCACGATCTTTTTTCTTTATGTCAAGAAAAGAGCCAAATTTATATATATTTTGATTCCATTCACAATACATTTGTTACATTAGTATAAATTCGGGATGTTTTACGATACAAAAAAATTTAAGATATTTGTGTCATAATAGACAAGTTTAGAATTGTTGGAAATATAAAAAAAAAGTTTGAGTATTTGTGTTATGGCAAACATAATTTAATTTTTTTGCATTAAATCCTTTTTAAAATCTTTGATTCACATAATTTACGAACGGACATGACACATTTATCTCCGATACACATATTCTCTCTCACACCACATCATAGCAATCTTTCTCTCCATCCCTTGGCGGCAACCGACGATGCATTAAGAGCTTGACTCGATTGATCCACAAGCTTAATCACGCGATGATAATGCGAGCCTCACGATAGGGTTCACAGTGGCCATGCGGACTCTGTCCTAAGAGCTAGGAAGTTTCCCTTGGCTATGGCATGAGGGACCAAAGCACTACCTAGTCGAGCCAATTTCGAATTGGACTATTCGAGGCTGGCGATAGGCCATGGGGATTGGATTTGCCGGTTGTTTTTTCAAGCAAGGGCAAAATAGTAACTTCCATAAGTAAATATCTATCAAGATGCAAGTAGATATAAAATGATAAAATTCAAAATGTACCTTTTAACTGTTCATAAGTGGAGATGGTATTTAATATGTGAGTGCAATCTTCATATGGCCTTTTGCAATTAACGCTAATTTCTCAAATTTTCTTCTATAGTTGTTGAGCAAGTATTAGATATTAGTTGTGATAAATCATATCAATCACATATAAACAAATAGTGAGATTTCATGAAGATTGGTTTTGTCCGTCACATTATTCATAAATGAAATTTATCCAATACTTTCTAATGATTGTAAATAATAGAAGAGACTCAAGATTATAGACTGTGAATTCAAATGCGGGAATAAAGCATTGGCTTGAACATTGAAGTTGACATAACTTATAGCTCCCTTTCAAATGGTTATGCTTCCAACCTTTTGCTTCAATATTAACTTGTAAAATTTGAAATTCGACTTACATTCAACACTACAAACTCAATTTTTTTTTTTATATACATACTTGTAAATGCTAAAAAAAAATCATATTTCTCAAGAAAACTAAAACAATTTCAATTTGTCCCCCGTAAAGTCAACGGTTATGAAATTCTCAAACTCATGTTCAGTGGGGCTTGGACAAGTGACTAGCCGACACTAAAATCTGTACGTCGGACAAATGATTTAGATTACATTGATTATACGAGGTATGAGTGTTCTTGCAAGGACAGGTGATTAAATAACATATCTTGGAATAAAATACTTACTCGAATTGGTCGAACATTGGAATTTGGAACTAGTTGGGACTCCAAATGTTTCATTTTCGGTAAGTCTATTCTATTTTTTTAATTTAATTTTCCATTTTTAAATAGAGAACATAGATACATGTTCCTTTTATTTAATCATGCATATAAAATATTTTATCTCCCCAAGTTTCCGGTTTATATTAAAGTAATCTCAAGAGGGAGTTCTACTACGTCATTGTTTCATTTGCTAAACCTATTATATTATGATTAGTAGTAATGAGACTTCTTTCTCAAAGAAAAAATCATTACTAATTAACCGTGTTACTTGATGCGAGTATTTTTAGAAAAATATTTATTTTTTTTTGTAAAATCAAATGGGTGTCAATCTCCCACAAGAAAGACTCCCCAATGAAGAACGAGCTCAGAATTGGAAAATATGTGAAACATATTGTTCTGGTATTGTTGATTGGACATTATACAACTTAAAAAGGAATACAGCCTAAATCGTTAAGTAACTCAAACCTTTTAGATCAAGGCAATATAATCTTGTAATCTGGTTGAGAGTATTCTCTAAGTCTTGATCTATCTTTTACACCTTTCTAGTCATTGCTCATCGTACCATAGGTGATTGCTGTGTGCCTCAATGCCTGTCAGATAATTTTGGTCTTCTTCCTCGCTCCTTAATCTTCAGAATTAGTGTTGGTCCGTTTTCATGTGTATCGATCTAGAATCGTCCTTTTTCTCCCAGAAAATATCCTTTTCGAAATCATGAGTCGAACATAAGCTAATCACAACTTGGCTTTTATGATTTCAACAATAACATTGTATAGTTATGAAGTCGATATCTTGCTCGATATGATCGGCGTCCATCTCAAAATGGCCAACATTTATTTTCGTCAATTTTAGGGTGTCTAACAATGTCAATTAGCTTTTGGAAAAAGCTCCATTGATGAACGGTCAACGGAATAAAAATCAATGGGTAACGTGAGAAATTGATTCTCTGTGGTGGCTTTGGGGAGGGGGAAGGGGAGAGAGAGAGAGAGAGAGAGAGAGAGAGATTTGAATTTGGAGATCGCCAGGAGGAAGATGGAAGAGACTTTGAAAGTAAAGGGGAATAACTCTTCTTTTCCTTTTCTTCGACTGAAAGCATAGCGACCCACCCAAGTTTCTCGTGACTCCACTCCACTTCACCGCACCTACTCACTTCTCCCCTCCATCAATCCTCTCTCTCTCTCTCTCTCTCTCTCTCTCTCTCTCTCTCAATGATGGTTGTACATAATTAATTGGATATGTGGATTATTAAATCCCAAATAGCATAAGCCGCATGGTACAACTTTGTTTTTCAAGCTTTAAATAGGTCCCTACATGTTTGTTCTTAGGAATAAAAGATGTACATATTCAGATGGTACGCTTTCATTCAGGCCAATCTATTGTATGTTCCATCATCTAGTATGCCAATTTGATATCAATCTTAATGTACCTAAAATCGCTCTAAAGAAATTCCCCTCCCTAAATAGCAACGGGAGTAGAGTCTATTCAATACATAACCAGGTTTTAATTTGACTCAACTCGCATGCTCGATACTTGAAATTTGACTTGAGCTTGATTGAGTTTTGCTCGGCATCGGCTCGACTAGAAATTTGAGGCACCCTAGCTCGAACTCGCCTGAATTACAATCAACTTGGGGAAGAACTTGAGCGGAAGCTAGACCTTAAAAAAAAACTCAAGCGATATGGGTATATTATGTAATTTCAAGGGTATTCCCATAACTTGTTTTCTTTAAGAGAAATGTTTTGCGAAAAAAAAAATTAGAACCTCAACCTTGTTCGATTAATTAGGATTGCAAGACTTGTCAAGTTGAGTATTCGCGATTGGACCAAAGGCACTCGAGCATCTCGAGGCTGACCTAGAGTTAGACGAGTTGGTCTCATCTAATCGTGCCCGAATTATTCTCGACTGGTTAAACTAAATTTCACCCTTCGAAACGACATACGTGGAAACTTCGGTGAAGAGATGTGACGTCAACAATTGGACAACTATAGCTCAGACAATGACGCATGAAAGCCTTCAGGAAACTTCGTTCATAATTGAATTTTGGCAATGCATGTTCGAATTGTGAGATTTTATGGGACTACTACTAATAGTTCTAAAAGTTTAAACTACTATATGAAGATGTGGTTTAATAAGACTACTCTCGATTTGTCATTGAATTCTAGTAATGTAATGCATATACGAATTATGAAATTTTATGGGACTATTGATAATTATATTAAAAACTTAAATATTCTATCACGATTCAATCAGCGGCTCCTCATCGCCGTGGACAAGTTAGTGTGCAAGAGTCGAATCTTGAAAGAGAAGACCGTATACGGCGGCTCACTTCCAGAAGAGAGAGAGAGAGAGAGAAAGAGAGAGTCCGGTCCCCCCTCTTCACGTGAAAATTGAATTGCATTAGGGAGAGGGATAAGATTAGGGTCGGACACGCGGCGGACATGCAGCCGACCGGGAGGGCTTTCCGGAGGGGGCGGAACCAAGGCCAAGCCACCTTCGAAGCCTCCCCCTCGGAGCTGTCAACAATGGCGGTTTCTTCTCTTTTTCTCCCCCTCCGTCTTTGATTCTCGAGGAAGACAAACGGCGAACGGCAACGTTACAATTACCTCGAACTTGACGAGTCGTGTAAGCGCGATTTAAGGAAAAGATAAAAAAAAAAAAAAAAAAAAAACCTTCGGAGCAGTAATGCCGCAAGCATCACGTTTTATGTTAGCTAATATCATAATTCCAAATTAATATACCTCCACAAATTAATCCTTCACTAATTTTCGTGAAATTATACCATTAAATTGTTGAATTAGATGACAAGTGACAATTAACAGGCACCTCGATTTAAGATTTTATCCTCCATTTGTCATAAATAAAGTGATTTGTAGTTTTTTGTGTTATTGATTTAATTCATTAGAAATTAACGAATGGAAAATTTATCATGAATATATCAATTTGGGGTTTTTAGTCGTTATTAAATTAATTTTGGGTAAATTTTCCGTAAGTATATTAGTTTGAGGTTTTTCGTGGTATCATCCCCATTTTAAATGAATAATCTATAGCTGATTTTCAAAAAAGCGTTATTCACCTAAATATATTGTTTTTGGTATGTTTATCATTGGTACCGATTCAATCCATTCGACTAATTTAGACCGAAAACTACTATCGTAAAGGCCAAACATCCTATGTGGCAAAGTTGGCACCAATATAGATTTTTTAAAATAATTTTTAATATTTTTTGCTTTCTTTCTTTCTTTTCAATTCTTTATGTTAGTAAGCCATGGTTAGCAAGGCCGATCCTTACTAGGCCAAGGTGGCCTCACGAGGGCAAGCTTCACCCTTATCTAGGCAAGGCCAACCCTCGCTAGCTATGGCAAGTGGCCAGCCATTGGCAAAAAAAAAAACATATCAACGTTTGTATTGGTTATGTTATGTAGGATGATTGTATTTCACGTCAATAATTTCTAACTTAAATTGACTTGATGGATTGAAATGGTATCAATGTGAAAAGTTTTAGGATTAAATCGGTCCAATTATACGTTTAAGACTAAATTAATAATAATACAGCAAGTTTGTAGGACTTTTTAAGGTACTTTTCCCGCCCGTTTCCCCATGGATTTGTTGTTTTCCTATACCTTTCGGCAAAAGCATTTCTCCTTCGACTGATGAAGCCATGGCATCGGACGAAAACAGCAAGAGATGAGTTTGGACAGCTTGACCAAGAACAGTTGACAAATGATGATTTCTATTCACTAACCTGGCGAGCAAGCAATTTGACCACTAGAGGCCAAACCGCCGCCCGATCGTAAAAGTAGCTTTCATCTTTCATGTGAAACCAGCTTTCATCCGTTTGATTTTTCAGTGAACGAATCGAACTTCTTCGGTTCGAACTGTTAATGCCGTACGAAGTTGTCGTCTAACTACGTCTCCCTAAACCGCACACAACATCGAACAAGATCCCGCTAAATGCATGACAGACGGAATTCTTCAAGGGATTGACTGAGTCGTTAAGTGTTTGATTGGAATTCAATAGATCAAGTTTTATACACCTGTCATTTCTCAACCCATTTCTTTAGACAAAAACTCTGTTTTTTCCTCTTTTCAGATGGTAAATATTTCTCAGAACATGGAGTGTGAATCAAACCCATGTTTGAATTGAAATTGAGATACTGATACAAGTCATTCCTTTCTAAATCAGATAGATTCATATCTAAAAGAAGTTGACAATAAGTTCTTTCAAAATTGACTATTTGTCCTTAATGACAAGATCATTTACTCATATCAACTTTTTAAGGCCATGCCAGCCGACCTAGGGTGAAGTCTTATCCTGATGAAAGTGGACAATGCGAGATGCATGCATCCGTCAAATCAGTTGACCTACCCTATGTTACAAGGAAAAAATTATGAGCAACTAGGTGAATGACTTGATAATAAGGTCATAATAAATTCAGTATTGAATGAAATTCAAAGAGAATCAAAACTTATTTCCAAACTAATGTCAAAATTCGAACCAATAGTTAATCTCACATTTGGAGATTTTTCTAAATGTTTACTTTTATTGACAAACCTAACCTTTCTTCAATCATAGGACTTTTAAGAACCGGCCTAAATCGGACCAATTAGGTTAGTTCCCGAAGAATCTCGTGTTCAACCTGGATCATTGCCCCCACCCCTAATCGTACCATAGCCAGTGGACATGTTGTCTCTGCTCCGGACCATTATCCCTACCAATATTTTCACTACCATCATGCCTTTGCCCTCCACCAATCCTTTTACCCGTCTTTCACCATGCAGCATGGGTTCATCTTCTTCGTGAATGAGCCTCCTCTCTCTCTCTCTCTCTCTCTCTCTCTCTCTCTCTCCGTGCTGTTGACAAGACAGCAATGGCGAGGCTCAGGAGAGAATTAGGATTTCAATGGCATTTTGTAGTAGTAAATAATCGTGTAAATGATGATGCATATTCAAGGGAAAATTACCAAAAAAAAATCTTAAATTTTATTGTACTTATATCAATTCAATTCTAAACCCTTTAATTGTGACAATTGAGTCCTAAACCCTTTTTGTTTTATTAATTGAGTTCATCTAGCCAATTTTAACTTGAAAATACTAACATAGACAACTTTTTATAATTTTTCCATTTTTTTTCCTTTTTCTGTTTTTCTTTTTCCTTTTTGCCAATAGCCGGTCGTAGGTGATGGCTAAAGAAAGTAGGCGAGGTTGCCCTCACCCACTCCGAAGTGAGGGACGCCTTGCCTAGATGAGGGTCGCCCTCGACAACCACAATCAAGCGAGGGCTGCCCTTGCCAACCACACATGTGGTCAATCCTCACCCAATGCCAAGCCAACCCTCGCTGCCACTTGATAAAAAAAAAAAAAAAAAAAAACAAATAATAAAAACCAAAATAAAATTATTAAAAAATATTATCAAACTATTATTTAAAAATGTTGATTTCAACGTTAGCCATGTTATGTTAACTTCAGTAATTTTCAGTCAAAATTAGCCCAATTGATTAAATTGGCAAGACGTGAAAATATTCAAGATTTTAATTAGTACAATCAAATTATTTTGGATTGAATTGGTATTATGCAATTGATTTAGAAATTTTTTTTTAATAATTATCCCACATTCAATGATATGTTGGACTAGAATATGAGTGACGAGCATGCAACCCATCAATCTACTAACAAATGGGGGAGAAAAGACGCTGCGTCCTAACAAAAACTTGATTCTAGGCATTAGCACAACTATCTTGTCCATCCATCAATGGGGTTTGGCTCTACTCACAAGCAACAACAACACCGGTGCCATGAAGCAAATAGTCGAAGCTTTCTGTTGGCTTTCCCTATTCGTTCGCGAATAAGAATTCCACTGCGGTACTAGTCGGAGATCATGGGAATCGATAGCCACGGGACATAGGAACACGGAACATGCCTCCTTCACGCCCGCCCCCACCCCAAAAAAAAAAAAAAGTTAATTAGCTAAAAGGTAGCCTATTAAGATCAATAGGGTTTCCTCAAAGAGGCCTCTCCCCACGATGATTGACCTACCATAAACTCCAGGAAGTACTGTAGGCTTGAAATGGACGTGGAGATGTACCAGCGACCCAACATGACAGGCTTGCATGGGAACCTATCTACAGTGACAGCTTGTGGGGTTGGGTGGTACGCCAGGAAAGGGAATTCTCTGGCAACTTATGCAGTGGGGCATTTGCACATTAACACTTGGGTTGCACATCTCGTGACTCGTTTCATTAAAATATTTATAATAGTGAATGAGCTTTTTAGATCTACTGTGGAGATAAGAGTTTTAATTTGCACTTTACCTCACACATTCAATGACCCCAAATTGAAAAATCTTATGAATATTTTCCTGTGAATACATGGAGGGGTCGCTTTCTCTACGAGCTGTTTATGATTGAAGAGAGAGAGAGAGAGAGAGAGAGCTCTCTCTCTCTCCCTCACTTTACCATCACCAGCTTCATCTCTAATTCTCTACTTGCTCAGGGATTGGTGGCGGATATGGCATGTCCAAGTAGCAACATGAACCCTCTTATTGCTTTTTGTTCGTTTGCATTCAATGTACATTAATTTCCCTTTTGTTTCCCCCAAAATTTGAATCGAGGGATCGAATACCTTTGATGGGCTATGCCACGTTTGCTTTGGACCATAGATTGGCATCAGTATGTGGGGGACCGAAATTGTGTGCGGGATAGATCTTTGGGTCTCCCCAGAAGAGGAGAGATGATGGAGTATCACTAGATTAGGGTAAGTAAACAGAGAAAGTAAGAGAAAGAAACTTAAGTCTTACTTTATTCTTGAATATGTCACTATTTATGTTAAAACAACGACAGTAATTGCATAGGATCGGGTCATCAAAAAGTGATCCATTGAGTTTAGTACTTGATGTAAAAGTTAGTATCTGCGGACCAGAACAAATAAGAAGATAGAGAAGGAGTGGTCTTTTTTTCAGGAAAGTTGTCCAAAAACCTATTATAGAGCGGCCAATTCAATCCTATCACCTTCTAATTTTGCCAATTCAATTTTAAATTTTTTCACAACTTGCAAATTCAGTCCTAAATCTTTTAACAATTTGTCAAATTAGTCATAAACGAATTGCTAATTTAGTGCCTCTGACTAATTTTGGTCGGATATTGGTGATGAGATGATCCAATCAACGCTAATCTTCTTACGTGGTGTGCTCGCCGCTAACATGGACAAATTTTTAATCTTTTTAAAAAAAATTCGAATGTTTTTATTTTTATTTTATTTTATCTTTTTTACCAAAAAAAAACACAGGGCGGGGGCCTAGCCACTAGCTAAGAATCGGCAACCCAATGTGCCACTAGGAAAGGGCTGTGAAGCCCTTGCCAACCACGAGCAACAATTGTGGCCCTCGTTGTGGCCAACAAAGGCCTGGGTGAGGGTCGCAACGCCCTCACCTCGTCAGGCCATCATGGACCACAATGAGGCCATTGCAGCCCTCCCTCAGGGCTTGGCAAGGGTCACTAGCCATTGCTCAATGGCTGGCAGAGGTCGCTAGCCCTTACTCAGTGGCTGGCAGAGGTCGCCAACCTTGGACCAATGGTCGGTGGCCCCCTGTGGTGTTGTTTTTTTTAGATGAAAAAAAAAGAAAATAAATAATAAATAAATAAAAAATTGAAAATTTTTAAAATGTAAAAAATTTGCCCATATTAGTACTAATTATACCATGTAGGACAGTTAGCGTTGACTAGACAACCATGTGACCAATATTTGGCTAAAATTAGCCGAAATAACTAAATTGGCAATTTGTTAAAATATTTAGTGCGGGTTTGACAAATTGTTGAAGATTTAGAATTAAATTGGTACAATTAAAAAGTTTATAACTAATTTGGTAAGTTGTCAAAATGTTCATGACCGAATTGACAAAATTGAAATGTTTATGATGAATGAATTGCCGTACAACGGGTTCATAACTTTTTGGACAATCTTTTCACTTTCGTTTTTATCAACAAGTTAAACATCGTGTTAATATAAACTAGTGAGTTTTTCTTTTCCTGAAAGGCTATCTAGTGTTGATGAACTATAGATCCTCCATAGGAGAATATTTGGTTTAAAATTGTAATTCTACCCACGCATTGCTATCCATTGGGAGAGTCTGCCACCCATGCCCTTATTATGCAAGTGGAGAGCCCAATATAGACATACACCTTAACCACACCCTTCTTATATAAACTAACAAAGGTTTTTTGAAACTGAGGATAGACAAGAAAATCGAACTTGTGACTTTCAAAGTTCGACTTGCAAACTAAGTCGCTTGCCACTTGAGCATCTCTCACGGCAGTAGAGTACATACTCATGATGCACTTATAATAATAACAGAGATGTCAATGAGGCATCTAGCCCGGTGGTTGGGAGAATGGGGTAGGCTGGGCTGGGATGGGATGGGATGGGATGGGGTGGGGTGGGGAGGGGATGCCCAAGTCTGAGGTTCAAACCCTGGAGAAGCAGAAAAAAAAAAAAAAAAAAAACTATAAAAACAAAGATAACAGGGAAATCCTGAAAAACCGTGAGTCACAAACTGCTATAAACTAGGCAAATTATGGGGGATAATTATTCAAAAAGTTCTAAACCTAGTCTAGTTTGATCAATTCAGTTATAAATCTTTTAATTGTGCTAATTAAGTTTTAACCATTTTTCACATTTTGCCAATTAAGTCTATTTGGCCAATTTTGGCCGAAATTGCTAACATGGACTATCTTATTTGGCACGGCCAGTGTTTATAGAGATTTTTTTAAATAACAATTTAATTTTTTAAAATAATATTTTGATTTTTATAATTTTTTGGGTTGTTCTTTTTTTTTCATTACTTTACTTTAAAAAAATCAAGTATTGACAAGGATCGCCGACCACAACCAAAGGTTGATGACCCTCACTCGGCATTGGGTGAGACCCAACGAGGGTGACCCTTGCCTTGCCTGGGCAAGGCAGCCCTCATTGGCCATAGGCGAGGACCGCTTTCATTGGCCACTAGGGAGGCCATCTCTTCAGGGCTTGGCAATGTTACCCTTGTTCGATCTAGCGAGGGTCGCCCTCACTAGCGCAAAAAGGAAAAAAAAGAAAAATAAATAAATAATTTTAAAAAGTTATTCACATCAGTAGCAATATGCCATATAGGACAATCGATGATGACTAGACTACTATGTCGGTATTTTCTAGTCAAAATTGACCAAATAGACTCAATTGACAAAACGTAAAAATATTTAAGACTCAATTGGCACAACTAAAAGATTTAGGATTGAATTAACTTAAATATAATAGATTTAGGACTTTTTGGATAATTTCCCAAATATAGAGCCTACAAGAATTGCCTCGAGGTTGGATAAACAACAAAACCGTTCAATCAATGTCATAGGTGTGGTACCAAGTATGGAGCCATGTCTGTCGGCATCTTGGACGCAAAAGGGACAACAGAAACATGTATGCTCGCAGGATGGAGGGGCCATATTCCGTTGTGCAATTTCGATGACTTCCTAAAGTTTTTTCCTTCCTGTTTGACTTTGGCAAACTCAAATCTATCGTTTTTACTTATAGTATACTCGTTTCAATAAATGTAAGAAGGCATCACAGGGATGAAGAAAGGGCACAGGATTCTCAAAATATGCAACGACGAAAATATGAATATGATCACTAAGACAGATAGATTGTTAGAGTGTCTCAACTGCAATATTGAACCTTGAAGGTGAGTGATCCGATCTCGTCAATACAGAGAAGTGGTCGGAGCCCGTTGCTCTCAACGACCTATGATTGGCTTATTGGACTGACTTGACAGAGCTATTCTTATGCAAAAGGAACGATATGTGATCATTCTAAAAGGGCGACCTGGGAACACAGGCGTTGATATAACGGTGTAAACCATATAAACAAATATGAATACACACGAAAAAATACCGCCTGTATTACCAGGTGACCCCTCGAGGATGCCTCCCTTCTAATTTGGCACGATATAGGGTGCCTGGTCGCTTGCCTCTCTTTGCTTCTAGCTTTCTTATATAGGAAGAGCAAAAGCTTTGAGCATTCGCGACATTGTGTCACTACTATGTGCTCGTCCTAGCGACACTCTGAAGTTGTATTATTGAGGCCCGTTGTCCGAGCTCGTCGTTTATGGAGGTGTGTAAAGAGACAAAACCCATCTGTCTGTCCCCGGAAAGAACGCTTCCCGCACCCCGATCTGATCAAAATTTGACTTCACAGTCGATGAGTTCACGAGGGTGGAAACCCTAGGGTCTTTCTTGAAACTTGAATTGCCTTCCTATGTCGTTGAAGGATGCGAAAGCAGATGGGCAAGGCTTGTTCC
Source organism: Eucalyptus grandis (assembly GCF_016545825.1). NCBI lineage: Eukaryota > Viridiplantae > Streptophyta > Magnoliopsida > Myrtales > Myrtaceae > Eucalyptus > Eucalyptus grandis. The sequence continues at coordinate 41,543,879 of NC_052618.1, forward strand.
GTGCATGAACGACCTCTGCCTAGGTAACCGAGTTTGGTTTTTGCTGGGTGTACGAACGATTCTCACAAGGGAGCGATGGGCAAGAAGTCGTAATGAGTAAGGTTGGGTCGACGGGCTTTCGGTTCCATCTCGGCCTCTCGCGTACATCCGACGAGCTCCAGCGGAGTCCCGCTCAGGAGCAGCACAATGCCCCAGATGTCCCCGTCGTCCGGCTTCGAATGGGCACTCTTCTTATTTGATTACTTGATTATTCAATAAGCTCTCTCGAAAGGTGTCGGAATCGCTCTTGCTCTTTTGCATTCCTCTCCAAAGTTCAGCCAGCTCGACGCGTCGTTTAGACCCAAATTCGATGAAACGTGTGACTAATTACTGATCGACCCAAGATACACATACACACGCAGATGCAAGTAGCCATTTTTTACAGATGCAGATCGCCATTTAGCACGAGGATGATTATCTAAAGAACTATCGAGTGATCCAAAATTTCTTATCGATTGTCCTCTTTCCTCGTCTCCCTGCTCTATCATCATAGCAGTAGCCCACGAATGGACCCGAGCTGGTTTTATGCTCGTTGACGGCCTAAATTATACTTTCAAAAGAATAGGTCAACCACTGAAATCACTCATTCATCTTTCACTAATTACACTAAACAATAATAATAATGAAAAGACGCATGAAGGAGAGGGGGGACGAACAGGAAAAACAAAGGGACTACGAACCTGTTAATGCAATGCCAACATCACACAACTTGATCCGGTGAAGGGAAGCTCAAATTTTTGTAGCAAGTGAACCCTCCATCCACCACCAGGTTGTGGCCCGTCACGTACTTGGCCTCGTCCGACGCCAGGTACAAGGCGGCCTTGGCCACGTCGGCGTCCTCGCAATGGGCCCCTTTAAGCTCCCCGAGCCCGTTTATGATCCTGGCCACCTGCTCTTGCGTCAGGCCAGGGTAAAACTGTGCTATTTGGCCCACCGACATCGGGGTCGGGATTGGGGCGGGGGAGATACAGTTGATCCTGATCCCGTGGCGGCACAGCTCGGCGGCGGCTGACTTCACGAGCCCCGGGATCGCGAATTTGGATACCGTGTAGGGATGGGGCCCTAGCCCAGCCAAGATCCCGCTGATGCTGGACGTGCACAGGATTGACCCCGAGCCCGCCGGTATCATGACCCGTGCCGCGTGCTTAATCCCGGCGACCGCACCACGGAGGTTGATCCGCATGACCTCGTCGAACTTGTCTAGTTCGAGGTCGGCGATGCTCGGGGGATATGCTGGGCCCGTCACGCCGGCATTGTTGTACATGATGTCCAACTTCCCATGGCGGGCCACCGCAGCATCCACTGCATCAGCCACCTGGGACTCGTCCGTCACGTCGCAGCGCACGTAGTGGGCCGAGGGGCCTAAGCCTTGGGCCGTTTGAGGGCCGATCTCTGAGTCAATGTCCACAATGATGACCTGGGCTCCATTTTGGATGAATTCATGGGCCGTGGCCTTACCAAGCCCACTGGCTCCTCCAGTTATAAGGGCCACTTTGCCCACAAGCCTGGTGATCGAATCAATCATGGGCAAATCAATCAGTGAGGGGATTCATCAATCATTGGCTATGAGAAAATTCATGTGATGGAAAGCAAAACCCAGTCGATGGCTTTTGACCAGAAGCCTAAAGGAAGATAAGAGAGGGAAAAGACGTCATATCAAATTGATGTGACCAACAATATGAACATCTAATCAAGTGTAGATTAGGGCAAATAGCTCTTCAAAAATATTTGGTAGGTTAAGAGGATTGGCTTTAAGATGTGATCATAAAAAGGAAAAGAGATGACATTAAGTCATAAGGTGAGAATATTCCTTATCAATGAAATGACCCGATTTCAAATTTGGAGATTTGATCACAGCCTGGGCAATGCGGCATTTTCTATTAAATGTAATTACTTTTGGCCAACAAAAGGGGAATCCTCATGTTCAGGAAGTAAGTTTGGGTACGAATATACAGTACAAATGCTAAAATAAATTAGGAAAAAGAAAATTACTTTAATATGTGGAAAAAGTCAACAGTTCTATGTTAAGTATGAAACTAATGAAACAATTAACGGATAACATAGGCAGGTAAGCTCTTCGTTGGCAGCCAAGAGAAGACAAACACGAGTTTGATATAAACGCAATAATAATAATAATAATAATAATAATAATAATAATAATAATAATAATAATAATAATAATGGAGATGCTGAATATGCGGCATAATAACCTGCGAGTTTTGTGTAAGATGAGAATCTTAGCACAATTTTAAATTATCGATAAAAAGGTCTTGCGCCTTCTATATTATGTGCCGTCATGTGCTTCACGCATACCATATATTACTCGAATTCTCGGTGGTTTTTCCATATATCGTAAATTCGTGCTAGATTGACTAACAAAAGTTGTAAAAGGAAAATATCTGATTTTAAGTAACTTGACTAGCAAAAGTGGTAAAGAAATCTCGCAAAGGCCGAGGGAAAAAAAGAGGCAATGAATTCAATGCGAATATGCATGTAAGGTGGAAATTTGGTAATGTAATGACTTTTTTTTCTTGTTAGCCAAAATTTGAAGGTGGCGAGATCAATGATTTAATGTGAGCCACTTGAGGGAATGGGTAAAAGGAAAATATCTGATTTAATTAACTTGACTAGCAAAAGTGGTAAAGAAATTTCGCAAAGGCCGAGCAAAAAAAAGAGACGAGTTGAATTTGAAAAGTGTCGTGAATTTTCTTAATTGGTCTCAATTCTTCGTGATCTAAAGTTCAAGATATAGCATAATAGAGTGATGCATATCCATTATATTGAACTAATCGATCGATGAATCATCAGTTAATATTACCTTAACTAATCGAGGCCTGCTCTCAAATGTAAAAATTTGCATAAACCTTAGCAGAAATTCATGAAGAGGACCCGAAAAAAAAAGGGAACCAAGGAACAGGTTTTAGTTTTCCAATATATGATGTTTCAGCACAGTGAAGAAGAGAAAAATTAGTCAACGGCTTTGCAAAAACAGCGTCGGAAAACCCGAAGTTAAATTTCCAAAGTCAAAATTAAACAGGAGGAGAGAGAGAAAGAGAGAGAGAGAAATAAGAAGAAGAAGAAGAAGAAACCTTCAGATTCTTCCAAGAAAGAAGAACAGAAGATGCGTCGCATCAAGCATTTTCGCCACACAATCAACTTCGTCTCACCACTCAACAGATCGCTAGCAAGCACACAGAACAAGATGGAGGGAGCTTTGTGAATCGTACCTCTTGCCGTCGGCCGCGCCACCGGCAACTCCGCCATCTCCGGTGGAGTAGGACGCCAGGCGCCTCCGGAACGCGGCGGGGGCCACGAGCTGGAACTCCCTGCCGTCGTGGACAGAAGAGAGAGAACCAAAGGGTCAAATGAGCTCATAAGAAGTTCAGAGGTGAGCTTCCGGTCTGCACCAGATGTTCCACGAAAAGAGATGGCAAGACGAAGCTAGAGAGAGAGAGAGAGAGCAGACCTGGCAAGAGATCGGAGCATCGTCCGGGAGGCGAGAATGGCGAATCTGGGAAGGGGGATATCGAACGGGACACAGCGGAGATTCAGAGAAATCTTGAAGGGAGAAGCGGACAGCGGGAGGGAGAGAGACGGAGGTGGGTAGAGATACATGCCACTTTTGCTCTCTCTCTCTCTCTCAAAAACACACACACACATCATCTTTTGCTCTCTCTCTCTCTCTCTCTAAATTTGAAATCTTGATTCCGGCTCTCGTTTTATGGATCACAATTTATGATCTTCTAAAAAAGAATTTTAGGGTTGCAAAATGTAATTATCTATATAAACCGCAATAGAAGTGATCTGTGCATAAAATAGTTTTGTTCAATCTCTTGTTGCGCGACTTGGTCAATATGCAATGAGCATCGATAGAATAATTAGGATTTTGTACATTAGAATATGGTCAAATTAGTTGTGAAGGATCGCATTTACTCAAATGAAGGTCCATGTTTTAATGAAAGTGACAAAATAGCCTAGATTGAGCGATTCTAGGATTACCCTACAAAATCATTTTGTAGTAGCATTTTCATAAATGACCTAACTTGTAATGAATTATAAAAGTGGACTTAATCTTCTATGTAAGAAGAAGTTGCAATTCAAAAGAGCAACGTTGCTATAAGAGAAAAGAAAACAAATGGTACGGGCAATGAAACATTCCAATCTTGCTTCTTTTCTCAATTTCAGAATTATATTTTATCTTTTTATTTCGGGGGTATTGAATCTGGTTTGAATCAAAATTAAAATCAAATTATACTTTCCTAATGTGTCTATACTGCAATTTAATTTAAACAGAATGGAGTAGGATTAGGCAACGTTTATCAATACACTCGCACACAAAAATTAATTGAGTCTTAGGTAGCTTTTGTTTTTTGGTCAAAGGAAATTTCCGTTTATTACTAAAATGATACATGAAAAATTTTAGGTAGTTAAAAAGGTAGATTCTCAACGCAAAATAACAAAAGAACATGCGACAAAAATTGTTTGAAAAATGAAAACCTCTCTAAGTCAAGCACTCTAGTGGGATAGAATCCTCACAACAAACAAGCAACTCAGCTGGCAATTTTCAAATCAAGCTCACACGATCTTACACGTCTACAAAAATAGTCATTAACAGATTTGAGAGTGGCCCGTGAACGATATGATATTTTGAACATGATCGCATTCTTTAGCATGCGTGATCAGCTCATGAGATTCGATTCGATAAAACGCGATTTCGTGACCCAAAAATTGACAACTCAATATGATTTTTTTGACAAAAGAAGGGTTGGATGATCTTCACGATGATTGTGAATCCGAGACAAAAGAGATTGGAGGAACCGACCATACGTTGGTGGTGGGATTACATTAATCTATCTTAAGAACATAAAGCTTGGAAGAAGAACAAATGCTTTTAGAAAGACTACGACGCCCTAGGAAGTAGCATAGAGAAAAAAGTCCCTTTCATCGTCGATCGTGATCACCGCCTCGTAGAAAATTACTTTATGTGGGACAAACCCTTGAATATATTATATAATATATTTATACATATAAAGGAATCATATTTTCTTTTGGTGTAGATATATTTTTGAAAGAGTTGATAAGTGTCAAAAGAAAAGAGAACCGTTGGTAGAAAATGTTATTGTGAAATCATTTTTCCAATCTCTTGTTGGTAACCAATACTTTTATGAAACGATCAACCCTTTTTAGATAATTTATAATTTATAATTTTTGACTTTATTTAATTGTATTCATTACCAATGGCTATATGAATTTACCGATCTTTATTTGTAATGACGAATTTAGAACATGGTCAAATGCATGGTTAATTAGGAGACATTTTTAATGGGCATCATATTGATTAGTAGGTAAGTTTACTTAGTGAGTCATGATAGAGAATTATAAAATAAAAAACTACTAATTTCAATGGTTTTGTGTGACAAACACGTAATTTTCTTTATCGTTGTTGTTGTAATAGAAAGATGTCTTTTCTATAAAGTAAACAATATAAGATCTTTTATAATCATTTTAGATAGATTTCCAACTTGCCGGCCTATATTTTCCGATGATTGGACATGAGGCGTAATTCTGTTGTGGCTTGTCTTTTCATCTTTACAATTATGGAACTCTCCTGAAATCATCGTTGATTAACTTTGTGGGGTCCATTTATCTTATAAAAATTGAATTATTTACAAAAAATTTCCAAAACAAGATTATTTGCATAATTTGAAATAATTAGCCAATCAAAAATATTTTCATTATTATCAACAATTTACATTTAAATATTTTCATAAACAATGAAAATATGTTTTATTTATTCATTTTTGTAAGTGATTCAAGCTATTTTATATATAATTTATTTTTTACTTAACAAAAGAATTCATAATTTCAGAAAATTTTCTTTTTGTGGGTGTGCATAGTTCTGAATTTGATAATGGGCGTCATAGTCTGTCAGCACAAAAACCACTGGTTAAATAATATACTCCATGTCGGTCCTCCTTTCAATCTTTCCCACTAGCATTAATGCTCTCTATCTGTCAATTATTACGCTATGCTAGCTTTCACTTTTCAATGATCTAGGATGTCCTTTATAATTCAAAAAAAAACATGGTTGATCTCTTCAAGGGCTCCTCTGCAGAAAAAATGAAGCATGAAAATACGCAATTTCTACCTTGAACTCGTCGAATCCTCAACCCCCGTGTGCAATTCTGATTTCCGTGATGTTCCCTACCTCACTAACCATCGCGTCCATCGTAATTATCTTGACCTCAAATAGTAATCACAGACTCCGGACATCGCGTAGACGCCATGAAAACTTTCTCCTATCACAAACGACATATCCCAATTCAAATCGAAATCCTCTAAGATTGATGAAACGACGATTGTATTGAACCACCAAACCGGGATTTTTCAAATGCTTGGCTTAGTGCATTACTCAACCACGGTGCCACTTCATTAGCCCTAGTCCGAGTTTCTCCCCAAAATCAAGTCTCTCTATGAAGACAATGAAAAGCTGTCAATAAAGCCGGTGTCCCTTGGCCTTTATATCTTATAATATTTAAATAATAAATTATACATTTATTTAAAAAATTAAAATTTTATAATAGTCAGCCTTACCAATTGCATATTTCTGCAATATTTCTGCAATATTTCTGTATTAAACCATGTATTCATCAAACAGTTTAAATTTTAAAATAATTAGTAATAATCTCGCCAAATATAACTATACTCTCTAGCAATCTTACCAGTTCTGAAAGTGTGATAAACATTGATAAATTTGCAACACATGCACTTAGGTCGCTCAAAAGATAAAGGTTAGGAAAAACTTTCTTTCAAATATGAATGAAAATAATTATCAAAGTTCTCTGAAAACATCGATAAGAATAAATATATAGATAGCAAACCCTAGGTCACATGGAATGCCCCAAAATTAACTCTAATCATAGTAAAGTGAATTTTGGAGCATTCCATGTGACATATTAAATGCTGGTCCAGCATTGTGTCTGCGCCACCAAAGGCCAAACTTAATCGGTGCATGGGACTCGCGAAGGTTTTTCATAAACCTCTTCCGGAGGAGTTTCCACAAAAAGCAAAAGGTAGAAACAAAAGAATTTATTGACAAAGTATTTGGCATCTGTCCTTTCAGCATTAAAGCCAAGATGCACGCTAAACGTGAAAAAGTTGTTTTATCCAAACTGTTCGCTAAGGTTTAAATTACTCGATAGAAAGTCAACTCCAAATTTTATTTTATTTTTTTCAAAAGTAAAATGAGAAAATAGTGCGGAAGAGGCCTAAGACATGCCAACTTCAGGGATAAGAAGGGTAAGAAAAGTGTAAATGCTATAATTTTGGTATGATGCTTATTTAAATATTATAACTTCTTTTTTGCTCATTTGAATATCATAAATTCAAAAAAATAAAAATTAATCACTTAAATGTCATTGGCAATTTATATTGTCGGTCATTCTACGTGATTTCGTTGGTGTTGATGTAGATAAATTTTTAAATTTTTTAAATAATTTTTATTTTGCAATTATTATTTTAGAATTTTTTTTTTTTTTTTTTTTTTTCTTGGGGCAGACGAAGGTGACCCTCGTTGGCCCTGAAAAATAAGGGAAAAAAAAAAAACAAAATAAATCAAATATTCAAATATTCAACAAAAAAAAAAATCCACGTCGAATGGGAAATTATGAAAAATCCACTTGGAATGATTTGCCGAAAATGACACTCAAATAATTGATTTTACTTTGAAATGACACTAAAGTGAGGAAAAAAAAAGATTGTATGAAAATTATGGTACTCGTGTTATTCTTCTCCCACCAACTCCATATCAAATATATAGTTGGTGATTTATTGGGTTCATTCATTCTCCTCTATAAAGAAAAGAAAATTTTCACTTTTTTCCCTTAAATCGCAGCTTAACCCAGTGGTTTTCCATGGGAACAACCATAAGAGAACCAATGATAACTAGATCGCCACATTAGATTGTAAGGACTCATTGGCAAATGATAAAAAGATTTAAAATTAAATTGATGAAATTAAAAATTTAGGACTAGATTGACATCCTTACAATAGATTTCAGGACTAATTGGGTGATTTTCTCATAAGGAAAAAAATGTCATTTTTTAGGATGAAAAATATGGAACTTGTATAGTATTTCATTAGCTCTCGAGAAAATGAGTCTTCACGTACGTATCCATGAATTAAAGAAAAAATAAAATAAAATAAACAAAAAGGTCAGGCGTTTTATAAGAGTTATTAAGACTAAGAAAAGATAAACAAGACGGGTCATTAAAAACTTGCTTGTGCAATCTAGATCTGCATCATTTTAATCCCACCCAAATGTACTTAGACAGCCTGGAGATCCGGTTGAGCTCGATTGTACAGCTCGGGAATTAAGAATTAGAGCTAATCTCGTGAATGGATTTCTCTAGTCAAAGACCCTGATTTGGATTTAAAATCATTTGACCAAATCTCATTCGAGATTGCTACTTTGCTTTCAGATAATCGACCCTCGGCCGTGAGAATTAAATACAGGTTATTGGAGTCTAAATCACTCGTCTCTATCAAATTTGATTTCGCGAAGAAAACCCAATCTAAGTTAAAATTTCAATCACGAAGAAGACCCGTGGCTTAACGTATGAACAAACAAGAAATTGTTGGAATACTTCTCACGTAGAAGTTCGATTCGTAGTTATAGTCGGTTAAAAGGGATTTCCTAGTTTTTTTTTTCTTTTTTTTTGAACTAAGAAGTGGGTTTGTATTACTAGGTTAAGTTTTGAGCAAATACAGCATGAGCATCGGTACATAGTAAATCCAAAAGAGCAAACGGGGTTTAGTTAGAAGAGGTGGATTTTGTTGGTATTTGCCAGATTAGCTTGTAGAGGAGCTTCTGGCTGTAAATATCAATTGTGCAACGTGTTAGTGAATTACATTTAGCGAAAATCAAGTGTTTGGAGCTGCAATGGAATCTTTTGATAAGATTTGTTTATTTTTTTGCGAGATTGAGAATTAATTTCATGAGAAACTGTGAAGGTTAATTATTGTATGAGTTTTTATGCGTAATTGAAATTGAGAAATACTAAAAGTATTTGAATAACTCAAGTGTATTTATAATTTCAGTTCCATCGCTTGATATCTATAGTAGAAGCTTGTCCCGCTCTCCCCATGAGATAAGTCATAACGATTGAACCATATAATTATGTTATTTAATTATTTGCTTGTCTTGTTTTTTTTACTATTCAATTGCCTACTTTTCACGTCAATCGGTGATTATCATTACCGCCCAAATCTCCTCTTCTTACTAATGGGCGAAAACCAACAAAATCCACCTCTTAAATCTATCATTGAGTAACCCACTGGGCATGCGACTTAGTGGTAAGGAAATTAAGTGGGGTGGGGATACTAAAGTTCAGAGGTAGGATTTGACTCTCACGTTTTTTAAGAGTGAGAAAAAGAAGACAGACCAAAAATAAATTCTCTCGTTGAGTAAGGGAATAAGGAAAAGAAATTTTTTATCTTTTCCCTTTCAATAATAGCTATGTGTATTCATGCAATATATATATGTCCAAAATAAGATGTCTCTCTTAGCCGACTCAAACTAGAAATCCAACTCCAACATGAAAAGTATTTAAATACAGTCCTACTTGTCCCAACAAACCATAATTTCCCATCGGATTTGGAATTTTTACTTGGATTGGACTTCTTTCATGGCTTCAAACTCAAGACTTATCTCAACAAGATCCACCTTGGCATAACTTTGAGTCAAGGCACAATCGCGTCGGTGGAGGGGGCTTTTCAACCATCACGGATATTTTTCAAGTCTAAGTCACGCTTGAACTTCAACAACCGCGAACCTCATTAAAATGTCAACTCTACCTACACCTCTACCTGCTCTACAACGATTCTTGGACAAAATCTCATTTACTACAAATAAAGCAAAACCACCGTTTTATCCATATTTATCAAGAAATCGAACAAGCATGTTGTCAAACTCAACAGCTATAGCAATTGTTGGCTCTATAGGCTTTACATAATTACAATCACTATTTGTGTCTATTACCACCCTAGTACTTGCTACCTCAAGATATATATCAACATCCAAAACAGGAAACACCTTCAGCCGACTCAAGCCAGGAATATGAATCTTATGTGAAAAGTATTTCAATAATTTCTTACTTTTTCAAGCCCAAATCACAAACTCTATTCGAACTTAGAAATTCTACTTGAATCTAGTTTCTTTCGTTGGCTTAATCTCAATAGTTTATATCACTGGGGAAAAAAAGGCATGCACCATTGACTCTCAAGCTTTTCTCAAATGTTCTACTAATCAGTACATGAATTTTTTTTTTTTTGGTCAAATGAATTTCCTAATTATGGTCATTTTTATTCATATCGGTTCATGAGAACCATATATATATACATACACTTGTGCGAACACCTATGTTCACGTTGACTAAACAAACATGGAGATGAATACAACAAAAGCACATCAAGGTCACAAGGCCCTACCTCATCTGGTTTGGGGTGGGGGAAGGTGAAAACCCTCACTTAGGCACGGTAGCCAGGTCAAGACCGGACTATAGTTTTCGATATGTGACCATGATCCATGCCAAGATCTAGACTCTAGACAGTGGTGTCAACCATCACTAAACCCACTTCCCTCTCTTATAAAGGGTCAGTGGAGGGTCGTTAACAAGGATTGCCATCCTTCACTAGAGATTAAACAAGGGTGGAGATTGTAACCTTCGTGTCGCGCCCCATCGCCTCATAGGGGAGGCAAAGCAAAGGGATGCGACCATGGAACCATGCTCAACTACGGTGGCCATTGTAACCTGATTGGATGCATTATATATATCCTAATTATCTCTAGCTCTTTATTTTATCACCGGCAATTTCCTTCCTTCATGTCTGTGTATGTGTCTTGTGCTTTTAAGTATAGATTAGTTTCTCTTAACTTACCTAGGTGGAAAGGTGCATAACCTATCTATGACTTGATTAATATATTATTCCAAATATAATAATAATGCTTTTCTATATGTAGTGCATGATAATACGTGTATGGGGCTCCCGGTGGATCCCAATACTAATGCAATAGCTGGGCGTGAGGATCTAGGCCAGTGTCAAACCCTAGTTTAGCTTTTCCTAATTAAAAAGTACCCAAGAAATCGCGATCCATGACAAGGTGCATATTTTAACTTTTGGATTCGTTACTCTATTGGCTGATCCAGCGGGATACAGGGGTTGTCATCTTATTGAGACAGCGGAGACAACCGTCAGACAAGCTCCACGAACCCAGCCTTTACCAGGCTTTGCTGTCTGATTTTTTAAAAATAATCCCTCCTGATTAGTAATTAAAAAGCACTAAAAAAGCAGTGCCCTAGAAATTCTTTAACGAACATAAATGGACTAAGGGAGCCTATGCATGCGCTATTAGCGGAGCAACATTTTTTTCCCTTACTCAATTCACTCGTGCAACCGAAAAAGGCGAATCTATAATTTGAAATGCACTGCTTTTTCGTATTATGCGTAGTTAGTGTTTAAAAATTAAAAGCATTCATCACTTAATATGCTCAAAAAGTTGTCTTAAGGACACTCTTGCAAAGTACGCTTATTGTTATACACGCATGCAAAAGATACTAATTTGTTATATGTGAATACGCATGGGCCTCGATTATCAGTCATGGCACATGCTTGAGGCACGAATAACGCATTCGTTGTGAGTAGATTGAACGATCCATGTCAGTTGCTGGCTTGTTTGATTCAAGGGCTTTAATCTTTTCATTGTAGTTATTAACCCGTGCCTTTGGTATGGTGATGCATTTCATTTATACGTTTCGAGCTTGAAAATGCATTTGTACCTAAAAATGAATCGAAAAGGGGGTGAAAACAACAATAGAGACATATAAAAAGTTCAGATCTGTCTTCTTTTTGTCCAAGAATGTTTTGTTATTGAGGAAGAGCATATCAAAGATACACACTACTCGTTCATCCTCTCTATTTTTTTTGCTTCGGACAATCTTTCCTGATGTGCTCTCCTTCTTGTGACATTCATAGCACTTCATGTGACTGTTGGATTTTCTATGACATAATTTTGACCTACTTTTACCTTTGCTGCTAGACTCCTAATGCTCATCTCTACCTCAAATCACTAGTTTCTAAGTTACATCTTGTGCTAGACCATCATGTCACAACTTCACCTGACACTCCATAGAGAACAAGGTGAATTTTACCTCTTTCAAGATAATTGTAGTACGCTCCTATAATAGTGAGTCAGTAAAGTGCTCCCATAATTCAGGTAGATGTCAACAATATCATTGCCCTATTTTATCAATTCAAGCCTTATTAATATTCTTCAAAACCATCATGAGTTTGTTAAACTCATTTGAGTGGACTCTAATAGAAGTACCTTTAGCAAATCAAAACCAAAGCATCCTCTTCAACATGTATAGACAATTATTTAAAACTTCATTATGTAAAGGAGTTGAAGTTTTGCCCACAACTTATGGCATCCTCCTTCTCAGTCTCTTCTATTAACACCGGATCTGATGGGTTCGATGAGTTTACACTCATTGTCCTCTCTATTAACTCATCCTTATCGTTCTCTTTCATTGTTGGCAACCACATATCATTGGCACCAACACTTGGCCAAATCTTGGGTTGTTAATAGTACACTCATCTTAATGCCCAATTCCTTCCATTAAACTTCTCAATTTCTATTTTCGCCCTATACATAATTGCAGTGAAATAATTTACATATGGTTATTAGAAAAACAAAAAGCCCAAATCATATTAAAAAAAACCCTAGCCTTACCATTGACGCCAATTTTTTGTGAAAAGAACTATGGAAATTAATTGATCTTGCAATTCAAGTCTAATGTGAGAAGAAGAAATTACTAAAGAATTCGTCTGGGAACAATGAGATTCCCATATATTTATGTGTTGCGGTTGGAGGATCAATACCTACCCCAAGGAAGAGTAGTCGCCAAGAATTCCACTATAAGTCTGAAAAATATAGATTTCACAACTACTCAATCCCTCAAGTGTTTCATAGCCCTAGGTTACACCTGAAGTAAACCCAAAAGTGTTCTCACTATCTCTCACCAAGAACTCATTTAGAAAACTCGTGAAGGAAAAAACCTAACACTCCCCGAGTTGTCTTTAGTGTGTAATAATCGAGTAAAATTCGATCTCCTATATATAATATTTGTGTTCAAAATATAAACCCTTTAGAAAACCTACTCAATCTAGAAAACCTATTCAAATTAGAGGACCTACTTTGATTGAGTTTTCTTTATGTGCTTAAATTCAAAGACATATTCTAATAAGTGTCTTGAATCTTTTCGTTATAGTTATTAGGATTAATACCCCGAAAAAATCCAAAACCGGTACACCAGTAATCAATTTATCATATGTTAGTTTTTATAAAATTTTACTATCAAATTATTGAGTTGAATGACACGTGACAATTAATGGATGTACTAGTTTGAGGTTTTACCCACCGTGACAAGTTGTGTTTTTTAGTGGTATTAATTCAATTTAACGGACACTAATGAAGGGTAAATTTGTCATAAATGTACTTATTGGGATTTATTGTGGTCAAAAAATAGTTTTGAATAAATTTGTTACAAGTATACTAATTTGGAGTTTTTGTGGTCAAAAAAATAATCTAAGATAAACTTTACCAAAAAAAAAAAAAATAATCTAAGATAAATTTATTATAGATGTACTTATTTGGGTTTTTTTTTTTTTTGGCATTAATCCTAGTTATTCATCCATGCCTTCAGTATGGGAACACATTTCAATTAAATTTTCTGAGCTTGAAAATTCATTTGTAATAACGAGTCGAAAAGGGAAAAAGAAAAGATAATAGATATAGATTATATATATATGCATTCGGATTTGTGTTCCTTTTGTCCAACAATGATTAATACTCGAGAAAAGCATATTAAAGATGCAAACATTTCTTATTTATTCAGTAGGGTAGTTCGAAAAACACCATTTACCATTTTCGAACGCGTAGCAATAGATCAACTATGAGTAAGTCAAATGGTACAAATGACCTATTTTTCTTGTACATACGCAAATATACATTTTTAATTAAACATCATACCTATTACTGTTGGTATATCAAGTGAGATGATATGATTTTGACACAAATACACTTAGTATGGATCCAGCTTCTCTAAAATTGCATGTGTTCTCATGCCGTTTAAGAAACTGCTAAAAACACCTACATGAATTGGACATTAATGAAGCATATAAAAAACAAAAAAAAACAAAAAACAAAAAACGAGAGATTAGAGTTGAGATAGCGTTGGAATCTCCTCCCACCCATGGATTGACGTATGGGAGATGTGGAGACCAGCAAGAAACATGATCCCTAGTCGATACTTATCATTCCTTCATCATAGTCAACACGTTCGCACATGTTTTCGTTCAATTTCCCAATAATCTATTTCCACAATAGGTTCCCACTGTCAGATTCAATGATATAAAGACACTGTTGGGTAGGGTTGGGTAGTGCATGAAAGACTGAGATGAGGCATGTGTGCGTAAGTTGAAAGAGGGCTTGTATTGTGGCAAAGCACCCCATGTGGATCCATGCGGTCATGCGAATAGACCTTCTCGACATTTCTTGTCAAATTGGGAGTCTCAAATAGGGTCTCACATGAACAAGAGGAAATCAGTAGATGATAGGAACTTTTTCGAAGGTTAGGTACTTAGATAAGGTCATGTTGTTTGCCACATTCTTTGTAAGCGAAAAGTTTAGTTGCAGTTTGATATTAGAATGTGGTTCATACTCCCCATCAACAGGATGGCATGAGAGTTCAACTGAATATATATAAAGAAATTATATATATTGGGTATAAATTTGTTCCACTTGTTAAGTTGAAATTTAATTTCATGAAGCTAAGAATGTGTTTGATAACCATATTATTAAAGGTCGAATATTAAGCTTTTCGGCAATTAATATTATCGAATGTGTTTGATAACTTTAATTACATACAACCTAATTGATTGTTTTAAGTCAAAAGCCACTAAATGCGGTAAGTAAGGAAAGGCTTACTTAGTTAGTTAAGTTATAAAATACCCAATAAATATTAAAATATTATCAATCATGCTGTCAAAACCTTTTGATAATCTGCACTATTCCATGCTTATCGAGAATATAATAAAAATCATTATTCAATATTCATCTCCTGGCAGGAGCTTTTTACTTTTCATATTCGACAAAAATTTCACTGCTTAATATTCATTATTTAAACTTTCAAACACTTATTTTTCAGTTTTATCAGACGAGCCCTAAGCCAAAATTATCTTTAATATATGCCCTATTTTCTCATCTAACATTCATTGAATCTATATTAAGATTCTTACGTGGAAATTGGTTTGATGGTAACAGATTGAACCCAAACCTAACCAATAAAAATCGAAGTAAGTGGTTCGATTTGAGTTTTAATCCTATTGAATTGGTTTGGGTTTGGGCAAGAAACACTGTCGAACCAAATTGAGAACATCCTTAGAGATCATGCTTCACGTTCACATGCTACTTTCTCCTTGTTTCTTTAGCAAAGGGAAGCAGAGAATCTCCTAGCTAGAGAAAATTGCCTGGCTATTTTGGCTGTGGCAATATCATGAGCTTTTTTTTCCTTATAAATAATGATCAGGAACAGTGATTAGATACTTTTGATTGTTTTGTTTATTTATTATATAACATAAAATGAGAAAAGTGAAAAAGTTCTCTAAAGATAATTGGGTTGGTTTGAGGATGGGCCTTAAGCCCAGCCCAATGTAAACAAAATAGTAGGCCCATCAGTCTATACTGTTTGACCATGTTCTAACATGGCCGCCGAATGATGCGAGAGGTCAGGGGCGAAGGAGGTCGGGGAGGCAGTCGAACGCCCATTTGAGCGGCCCGACGACGGCGAGCGGTCGATCTGCGGTGGCGACGGAGAGAGGGAGGAAATTGTCCGTCAACGTCAAACCAACACTCGGATGAGAAGTTCATCGATTACTTTTTGTATACAGATTCCATTGTGAAATAGAAATCATATGTAGGTGTATTGAAAAATCGCGATCAGGTCAAATTAATTGTCCATAATTCTATGATGTAGAAAATTTATCAACAATGACTGATTTGATGAATATATACCAATAATTTAAATAGATAGGATTTACTTTGTTAGGCTAACTACAATGTTTATTAGCTCATAAAGGAACAAATTTCTTTAATTAAAGTTATCAATTTGAAGTGGTTCCAACGATTTACAAACTTATAAAACAGAAGTTAAATTATTAAGCGATAGTATAAAAACTTAAGGAAAATTGTGCAAATGATCCAAAAATATTGGGCCTAACGAGCAATAAAGTCCTAAACATTTAAATCTGGACAATCAAAGCTTAAACACTTCTCAGTTCAAAACAATATTAAACCGTCTAATGCCCGCTCAAACAAATTTGGTGACGTTACCCGTTCGAATTCAACATGGCATTTGTGGCCCTGGCATGGGTTACGTCAGAATAGTCAATTTTTTTAATACACGCGAATAATAAAAAAAGGCCCATAATTACTTCGGTATGTATGTATGTATGTATGTATGTATGAGAATAGGGTCCTTAATTATTCATAGAAACGCTCATAAATTGACCGATGTCAATTTTTATAAATAGTAACTTGAGAAAGGGACACCACCGACCAGTAGTGCCCAGTGGTAAATGGGTTACATCGTCTCACGTTATCGGTCTTGCACGCCCGATGGAAACGCGGGGACCGCTTCGTACACATTAGTAACTTCCAGGGGATGTCGTTAAGCCGGTCATTGCTCCCGCCCTTTCACGAAAAGAAATAAAAACTAGAGATAAAGATGGTGTGGTGATAGTAACCATGTGACAGTAGTTATAGTACTAAAAAGTCTCATGAGAACTTTCTAAATATTGATTAATCATATATAGTATGAGATTTTACAGTATCATTAACAATTATTTTAAAAACTTAAATTATTAGATGCAGATGTGATTTAATATTTAATTATTCCAACATTCTTCCTCACGCTTAATTGAGTTTTTTTGTTCGATATTAAGTGCGGACATATTTACTTGGGCAGAATGAAGTCCGGTAAGATTTGAATTCAAATTTTCAAGTTCTGATACCATATAAAATTTTGCAGGATCACTGCCAACTGTTTTAATAACTTGAGTTATTAGATTAAGACGTGATTTAATATTTAATTATTCCAACATATAATATTTCCATTTTCAATCACCGATTACAAATAGTACGAGAAAAATAACAATTGTCCTTGGAAATAAACAATGGCGATGGCCTAGACACCTATATAGACACACAATTGTCACATTGTCATCGTAGTTTCCATAACACATCCATGTCTTAATGGACTCGTTGTACATATGAGCGTACTTCATCTCAATCATTAAATTATGTGATTGTTGTGACATTGCCATTCTAGTTTCCACAATACGTTCATGTCCCAAATGTCCCATTATACATGCGAGCATACTTAATCTCAAACATCAAATTATGTAAGAATGTCAATAGGCCAGATTGGGTCGTGTTTTCATGATACCTAGATCCGATCATTATCATATGGAAGTACATTCGTTTAAACCCGAATCGAGACTCATCCCGAATATGACCCGAATTGAGACCCGTCACGAATTACTTATGGGCCAGATAAAATAGACTCACATGCTCTGTGCCGAGTTGTCTCACTCAGGAGGAACAAGTAGGGAAAGTCTTGGATTTCTTTCGTCTGAGACCGAGCTCCTCGGTTCTGAATCTGAATCTGAATCTGAGAGATTCGATTCCCGACCCGCCGGAAAACCCGACCCGCCGATCTCGCTGGCGCCCATATTCTGACCAGATCTTATCTGATTCCCTCAGATCTCTTTCCTTCCTTCCTCTCTCTCTCTCCCCGTCGCCCATCTGCAGCATCAATCCATCCGCGCACCCGAATTCCGTCCGCCGCAAATTCATCTGGAGCCTGCCCACTTCACCTTTCGATCCGGCAGCAACCCGGGCGTCGTAAATTTCGCGTCTTGCTGCGGGATCTATCCGTTTCGGTTGATGCTTCGGCTCGGGTTGGAATCGGAGTAGCTGCTGCCGGCGGGATCGATGGGATCCTCTCACTCGGTTCAGGAAGCGAGGGACGACGAGGAGAGCCAAGATGGGGAGGACGACGAGGAGGAAGAGGACGAGGAGGAAGACGGGAATGCGGTGCTCAGTAGGAACGAATTGAGCAATACCCACCTGGTCAAGAAGGTGCTGGAGCAGGAGCCGGAGATGTTGCCGTGCTACGCGTCGGCGTCGCCGCTCTCTCCGCAGCTCTCCACCCTCGGGACGCCGCGGATGGGGCCGTCGATCAAGGTCTGGGACCCCTACAACGTCCTCGCGCCGCCCCCGCCGCTGCCGCCGCCCCCGCCGGTGTTCTCCCGGAGCTTCTCCTCCAGCACGATGGAGGAGGACCGGGGCGCGGCCGCGACGGAGGTGTTCTTGATCAGCCACGGCGAGTGCGAGACCGGCTTGAGGCCGGATTTGGTCGGCGGGCGGTGTGCTGCCGCGGGGCTCACGACCAATGGGAAGCGGCAGGCCAGGGCCTTGGCCGTGCTGCTGAATTCACATGGTGTCCGGTTTGGCGCCGTATATTCTTCGCCGCTGGATCGAGCAAGGTCGATGGCAGCTTCGGTTTGCCAGGTAAAAATTGGATCATATATTGATGAGCTTTAAATTGGTTTGCTTGCTACTTTAACCGAGTTGGTTCTTTATGTGCAATTAGAGAATGTGGATTAAAGTTGTGTTTGCTTCTTTGGAATCATGAAGTGTCAATTCTCAATTGTAGTAAATGTCGTCGAATTGGAAGCATCAAGAACTTGAATTTTGTTAGGATTGATAAAATGAGTTGGGGGAACTAAGAAGAATATACTAGCAATGAGAATGCAAACAACGTTGCTAATTACAGTTGCAAATTTTATGTGCTAACTCTTGATATTCAACTTGTGCAAGACAGTATTATATCAGTTTCGAGTCGGAAGCGCCAAGCTTGACTGCTTGAAATGTGAGTTTTAACTCAGCTTGAAAATGACATGAATTAGATTGCCACATATATGATGGGTCTTATTGAGTGGATAGGATTTCCAGCTTTAATTTAGATGTTGTATATATAACTAATTATAGGAAGGGACCTTGTCTTCATTTGACCTATCAGAATATTCAGTTGCTTCAATTAGTGAGTGCCAATGAGCTTTGGTAGAACTGCAAATAGCCCTTTGTGATCCTAGTATATGGAGGAAGACCAAGCACAAGCATTTAGGACCCGTTGTCAAGTGATGCACGTGGAATTTTGCCTACTCAACATTCACATAGAATTGTTTACCACACACCTGCGTGTAAGGGATAACTGGCTCTAATACCATATTAGAAAGCCCAACTCAAAAGCTTAAGTTGATAAGTTGATAGGTGGAGGGAGACCACATGAATATAAAGAATATTTAGGACTCGTTGTCAAGCGATGTGGAATAATATTTCAACATGAAAGAAAGTAAATTTGAGCAGTTGGGTCAAATTTAATAGGCCCTAGAAACTGCTGAGTAGATATAAGAAGTGGATGAGAAGCATGACAGGGGTTGAGAGTCGTCGACAACATTTTCTTCATTAAGTTGGTGAGTAATTAAGCTAACCATGTCAAGATAATGTGGGCACCACCAAATTATGTCTAATAAGCTTAGCTAGTGAGAAAATTTTGTGGTGGCTTGTCATCTGGTGAGTATCAGCAATCCCACATTACAAAGAAATGGTCTTGTTGAAGCTGACCGACGCCTATGCAGTTTGCGGTCTTCTTTGGTTACGCCAACAAACATTTTGTAGACATCCCATACCCAGAGCTAGTGTCATATTTACTTAGTTGAGAGAATGTTATGTGATATAAGAATGTTTCCATCCTGTCTTTGACGCAATATAATTTGAACTGACCACTCATTTTGTTAACGATTCTGTCTAGGAAATGAATTTTTCCTCAGAACAGATTCAGTTGTCAGATGCGCTTACAGAGATGAGCCAAGGTCAATGGGAGGGATGTCCTGTGTCAGAAATATATACGCCTGAAATTTTGGGTGTAATGGAGAGACTTCAGCCTGATTTTTCTGCACCTGGTGGAGAGTCTCTTAGGGAGGTGGAGTTCCGAATGGTTCGCTTCTTAAATGGAACCGTGCTTGGTCTGCCTGAGAAGTTGCGCTCAGATTTCTCCATCCACGGTGCAAATGAGAACCATCGATACTCCCACCAGAATGCATACGCTTCATCCAATTTTATTGGTGACCGAGATGGGCCTTCCCTCCCATCACCCCGCTCCGATTTGCTTCTCAGACACAGGCAGGGATTGACAAAGAAAAAATCTGGTAAGAGCAGGCTTCAGTATGTAAATACTACTGGAAATCATGATACCGAAGATGATAATTCTCCTCGGGAAGTGCATTCCCAGAACACACTGCATGATCTAAGTGAAAGGAGCTCTCTTTCCAGTATTTCCTCTTGTGTCGGTATATTTACACATCCAACTACGATAAAGTGTCTAATCACGGGGATTATGGGATGCAGTCCTCTAATGTCTCATAAGATCTGCGTGGAAGATTCCTCAGTGACAGTCTTACAACATTCCTGGAAAACGGGGTGGCAGATAAAAAGATTAAATGACACCTCGCACCTGAGGCTCCTTTAGATGGAGAACTCAACAGACACAAAGCTCAGTATCGAGAACATTGAGGATTGATTATCGAGTTAAACCCCACGACCTTCTGGTTTATGTTTGGATTTGTATGTTTGAGTGATTCTTTTTTCCTCTGCAAACACTTGCAATGATGTTGTAACCTATCATATATTTATTCCTCCATGTTCATGAACTCCGAGCAGAAAGAGAAACCAGAACAGTCGCCGGAGTTTGACCTTTTTGTATTTGCGATTCTTTGTAGGGTTCTTGTCAAAGAGTGACATCTGATAATCCAATGTCTGGAATTGTTGATCTAAAACTGACTGTGGGGCAGAAAGAATCATGTCCTGATTACATTTGGCATTGTATTCAATTTCTTATGTATGATATGATTGAAGGTAAACTAGGAATCGACAGACAATTATTACTAGAAGTTAAAAGTTGATGGGAAATTTGAAGGAGAAGATTCCTACGGTCTGTAGTTTCGCAAGAATGTTTCCGCACCCTACGTATGCACAAGAAAAGCAGCACGGGTTCACTCTATGTTCGCTTGCGATTTTAAGGTGAGTCGCGTGGTGCCTGTGGCATGACCAGAGAATTTAACTTTATTAGCTGAAGTGATTCGTTTCGGTTGAGCGCGGCAATGCAGTGGCTTGTGATCTCCCCAACACCGTCAATGAGTACTTCTTCCGAAAATTCTACTCAAGACTAGGCCTTTCAATCCCATCATCTGAAACTGGTTGCCCTTCTTAACGACCTTAGAGCAGACGAGACTGTCCTGCAGCGCCTTATTCTCGGCCATCAAGCCATTCAAATGCGACTTGAGGCCCCTAATGATTCCCCTCTTCTCTTCATTTCTTTTCACCAGCTCTGCTTGCTTCTGCAGGTTCTCCTCCATCAGCTTAGTGACCTGGAGCTTCAGCTCATTCCACTTCATCTCCCACCCTAAATGTGCAGTCCAGTGATCACCAATCACTTCCCAATCGGTTCCAGAACCGTGGATCACAGGAGTGGTTTCTTCTTTGGTGGGCATGTCAGGATGTTTTTCGTGAATTTCCCCACCAATTGTTTTTGTCAGATTCAGATTGGCACTGGTAGGTTCATCCAGGACTATCTCATCAGCCAAATTATCCAGGATATCGAAGCGGAAGTTGTCAAACTCCACATCAGGATCTATGACGGCAGACTCTGGTGGGGAATCAAGACTGTCCATTTTGGGGCTCTCAGAGACTCCCGACACATCCTCATCGTTGACGGCTTTGATGAGAATCTTGGTGTCGAAGGGGGATGTTGAAGTTCTTGCATTTTGGAGGTGACTGAACTTGGACTTCAACTGATCATGCCCCTCTGCTAGAGCGCAGTAAGACTTTCTCAGTTCTTCAAGGATATGAACGATTTGTGATCTATCACTATTATCTTCCACAAGTGCTCTAATGGCACCCACTTTTTTGTCCACGTCTGCAATGAAAAATGGAATGATTTGAGTTCATAGAAACAATTCTAGTACCAAGTTTTTGTTCTTTTTTCTTCTTGTGCAGGTTTGTGTTGAAAAATTTGAAAGGACACAAAAAGAATTGTTCAACTTGAAGGTAGGAATATTGCTTGCTTCCATCTTCTACATCATAATCCAGAATTAATATATAATGTTGAACCTACACTAAGAAATTCATAGCTGCATAATAAACAGTAGAGTAGATTGAGATACATCCATGGAAGAACTAGAGCGCCAGAAAAGTGTTCATGCTTACTGGTTATACGAGCTTGAAATCGATATCAAAAGAGATCAAGGAGAACTTTGTCCGAATCAAGAACAAATGTGGCTTTAAGATGTCCAAAGTTCATACTCAGGGAAAATCAAGTTAGTTTTTTTTTTTTTTTTTGGCCAGAGACAGAAAAACAAATGTTAAAGAACGAGCCAGCACTTGGATTCCTTTCTGATCAATTGCAAATATACTGAGAAGGGAAATGAAGTCAGTCAACACAAGTCAATTGGGTCATATCAACATAGACACACATCTAACATGTTGTACTTCTGTATCCTTAGCACGACAGCACAGTAAATCTAACGTCCTGCCTTCAACGAGATCGCAGGAGCTCTCCTGTTCGATTCCCGGTCTCCCTCTCTCTCCACACTCACCGATCAAACTATGTACCCAACACATATGTTGCACGTCGGATATTGACAAGCCAGGCATGCAAGCACGGGGTCCCCCGACACACCAGCAACGCAAAACACGCGCTCATGTAGAGAGAGAGAGAGAAAGAGAGAGAGATCTGACAGGAGAGAGTTTCCTGGAGCCACTGGGACTGGTGGGGCTTGGAGGTGACATCTGCTAGTGCAACCCATGTACAGCAGAACTTCTCGTTGGCCATCGTTTGGGGATCACTCAGGAGGAACGAAGTTCGGACTGGTTAGCCAAAGATTCAAGAAGAAGGCTTGGAGCATCTGCTGAGAATCTCTCAGCAGGACAAGAACAAAAGAGGCACGTCAAGAATTTCTCCCAGAGCCCTCCTTAACGTCCCCCACCACACAAGGCATTCCGAATTTCAAACTGCGGCCCTTTCAATTGCAGCCTAATTAATAGCCCATTCCTTTCATGGAAGTTTCAATGGCTCGTAATCCCCTTTGAAAAATCTTTCCCTAATTAGATTTTCTTCATAACAAGATGGTGACATCACACTCAAGGTATTTTCGAGCAAAATAGTCGTCCCTCATAAATTATATATGTTCTCAATTCATATTCTATTTAATTTCGATATACAACATGCTTATTTGGACGAATTCCTAAAGTACCAAATCATATAATAATCCATATTCAGTGTTGAATTTATCGACTCGACGTATATCTTTCTCTTTTATCCATTCATAGTTTTACAGAAGTTTACCACTTTGGTAATGTATTTTCTTGTCGTATTTCATGATGTATTTTATATTTGTTAAAACCTCACCAAAGTCCCTATCTCTACTATCTATTAGGAATGATAGCACAAATGATCCCTACATTTTGATCTCTAAACTTTTAAATTATGCATTATGGTATCTGAACTTTGACAGAATAAGAACAACACAAGTGTCATAACTTTTATACAACTCTCACTTGAGTGCCATAACTTTTTTTTAATCACTTGAGTACTACATTAGTAAAAAATTGATCACTTAAGTGTCATCAAAGATTTACGTGGCTGAAAAATCTAACATGACATTAATTTATTATAAATTGGCCAACATGGCTCACTGGATAAATCCAAAGCAGCCATGGAAGAACTAGAGCACCTAGCAGCCATGGAAGCCCAAATGTTAGTTGATGTGCGCTCGTCTCTCTAGGGAATGCCATGCCTTCTCATTAGTTCAACAGAGAAGCACTCGGCCTCACATGCTCCTCTTTTCTTCTCAAAACTTTCCTTTTTATACTGAAGCCCCATTTCCAAATCGTTGAAACCCTACTTCCCTAATTTTGGTCTAATAACCCTTAAGTCGTTTGGGGCAATAGACTGAATATCACTAATACCACAAAAAATCTAAAGCTTGTACACATGTGATAAATATATCTCAAACTAATTTTTTGACAAAAAATACTTCAAACGGATATACATATCACAAATTTACCTCAAACTTATTTTTTACCAATAAAAATCTCAAATAGGTTCACCTGTGATAAATTTACTCCATATTAGTTTCCGTTAAATTTTACTATTAAATTACTGAGTTTGATAATATGTGACAATTGATGAATGTATTAATTTGAGTTTTTACCTTTCGTTTGTAAGATGTGTACCTATTTTGTAATTTTTTATGGTGTTAATTCAATTTAACGAAAAGTATATTGTTACAAATATACTGGTTTTGGATTTTTAGTGATTGAAAAAATAATTTTGATAAATTTATAACAGATATGTCAATTTGAGATTTTTCATGGTTAAAAAATTAGTTTGGGATTAATTCGAAGAATAAGAAGTGGAAAACAATGATTTTGTTCTCTTGTTGAGAGTCCTTCTCTGATTGTCTATGAATCTGATTTCCAGAATCGAACACCTGATCGAACAGAGAAGTGTGGCTTCGATACTTCTCGTTCATCCACTGCTTCGTCTTCTCACTTAAAGGCAAACTGAAGAATGAGTTTTTTGCCACTTTGGACATGAAATTCTTTTTAAAAAGCCACATCATACCCAATTTTTTTTTTTAAAAGGCCATGTAAGACAAATCGCCAGAATAGATAATTAAGTGAACAACTTTTCACCAATATGGCATTCAAGTGATGGGAAAAAAAAAAGAATTATGACATTCAAATGAGCGCCGTACTAAAAATTATGACAATTGTGATCTACTTATCTCGAACTTTGATATAATTTCCAATGTTTATTATAATCCCAAAACTATGTGAAAATATTTAAAATTTAAGAGACCGCATTAAACATTGAACCAAAATTTAAGAATCACATTGAATAAATTAAAAATTCAAAGATAACATTGCACATTAGACCAAAGTTGAAGCACCACATTGAACAATCTAAAAATGTAAGGACGATATTACACTTGAACCAAAATTCAAGGATTATTTGTTATTTTCTTCATCAATTATACAAATCCATGGGACAAAGTGTTAGACAATTCCATTAAATTTCACCGATTGTGATTCATTCTTAAAATAAATAACTACATTAGAGATTCTAAAATTTATTACAAATGTATAATTGAGTTTTAAAATTTTCAAAAAATGCAATTAAATCCTAAAACTTATCATAAAAATACAATCAAATCCTAAAATTTTCAAAAAGTGCAATCAAATTCTAAAATTATCAAAAAGTGCTATCAAATAAATGGCTGGCTTTGATCAATTTGACAAGTTTAGAACTTAATTGTACTTTCTAAAAATTTTAGAACTCAATTGTACTTCCGTAATAAATTTTAGGATTTAATTGTACTTTTGAAGAGTTTTATGACTAAATTACACTTTTTTAATAAGTTTTAGGGCTTCCAATACAATTATCCCTTCTTAGAGTTAACCTTTGTGGGTAGATAGTCGTATAATTATTTCAAGTATTTCACACGATTTCAAGAACAGTCCTACTGACCGGAAAACAAGAAATGGCTCTCTTTCTCCCTTGTCGCCTTTGCCCATCTCTAGCTCGTTGTCCTCCACCGTGGCCTCGTCGCGACCGGCATCACCGGCTCACCGGCTTGTAGAGGTGATCAACGGGCCTTTCAGGCTCAAAAGGAAAATGGGTGGGCTTAAACAATATCTTTATATGAGAAAAATCCAACCAAACATGTACATTCAAAGATAAATTCTATTTTATAAGTGCATTTGGCAATAAGGACGTTCAAGGAAGCCGCTCGAACCGCCTGAAATCGAATTAGACCGGTTCTGAATGTGGAACTATCCACCCACCCATCTAGACCAGATCGGTAATATATAAATATATATCTAACTTTTAAGAAAAATTTCCAACCAAAATTTTTTTAAAAAAAAATGAAAACCTTAAAATCCATAATTTGAAGCTCAACACCCTTTAACTATGTATCATCTTGTCTCACTCTTATCTCGTATGAGTCGTCTCTCTATCTCTCACTCACGATCTTGACTTCCAAGCTTAATGTTCATCGAGTCACGGCGCCAGCTCTCAACTTTTAATATGAGCTCAATTTATTTACTAATCTTGTAATTAAGAATAGGAAAGTTCTTTATTTTTTTGCTTTATTTTGGCTTGTCGGTTGTCATGGTGAAACTTGATAGAATCGATTTCATGGACTCACAGGTCTCGATCTGATTTTCAGGTGACTTCATGAAATCAACGGACGATTCCTGGTTCTAGGGTGAGAATCACCCCCCCAGACCATGCTCACCCTCATTTGGCAATGTGTAATAGACTTGTCGACACATCCGATGATCATCTGCGCCACCACCTCCATCCTAGCTGCCGCTGCACTCGTCTCTTCCCCCTCTCTATAGCCCGTTGCCAATCCCATTCAGACGATGCCTGTCGTCCCATATTCAAGCGCAGGTGTCCATGCCATGCTCGAGGCTATTTCCCAAGGAAGCGGCTCCTGAACTTTCCGTGCATCGTACATCCATGAAATCGGAACGTCAATCATAAACAAAAGTTCCGAATCCATGAACCGTGAATTAAAAATTAAATCAAAATGTAACATCCGATCAAAGTCAAGCTTCAAGGGCAGAATTATACTAAAGTTGAATTTGAAAATTCAGAACTAACGAAAATACGAAAGTTCTTGGATCCAAGGAACCTGGACGAAAGAATAACCGAAAAATGAAATGTTGTGGAATAAGATGCGATCCTCACAAAAGCTTTTCCGAAGCGTTGGAGACACGATTGCGTGCCGTGATCAGAATCATTCGCAATTTAAGCTAAAAAAATCTTGAAATTATACGATAAATCTCCAAAGAAATGATTGCCAATCAACTTCCTTGAGTGAGATTAATTATTCGTAATTAATTCTTTCTATATCGCGGAAATATTACGTCAAAAATGTTCTGACTCTATAAATTAGGCGTAGATTTTATTTTCGTTTTACTTCTTTTTTTGAATTTTCTTCAACTTTGTAGAGCTTGGAACCATCTTTTAGAGGGGAAAAAACCAGAAATTTCTATTATTTTAACAGAGAACTAGAATAGCATTTTCATTTCACGAGCCGAACAAATCGTCCGCTTAATTAATCGACCTCGGCCTGGGGAGAAAATCAAATGTGTGACTATCAAAAAGGAAAAGGCCGATCATTAAAGAGGAATTAATGCGAGCGAGCAATCGATTCGAATCCGACATAAATCACGTTGCTGGATAAATTTTAAGGGTCATGCCCGCAGCGCCGTTAGATCGAGCCCTAAGCTCCCATGATTTTGGTCAAAAGTGTGAAACGGACGGTCGATATCGATTGATTATTCCAAAAACATAGGGAGGAATATGCCATTGGGCTCTTCTCCAAAGAGTTGTCTTTCTTCTAATATTTAAAGGCACTATGGTTATCGACCCTTTATTCCCGCACAAATCACGGTTTTACCCCCCGGGGAGATGCACGTTTAAGCAATTAGGTAATATGCTTGAATCGTTCAACCTCTTCTTCATCGTTACCACCTTACTACAAACATCTCAATTAGGTAAGTATATCATACGTTCTAAAAAGTATAATTAATTCCTAAAACCTTTCAAAAAAGTGAAATTAAATCTTAAGATTTCATCATATCTGTACAATCAAGTTAACTTTTTTTCAATTTGGCTAAAGAAAATGCTGACATGTCTTTTTTCTCCTTTTTTATGGGTGGTGTCGATATGGCATCCCCACCATATGAAAGAAAATCGAGATCTTTTTAAAATATAAAAAAGGATAAAAATACTAAAAAGAGGGTGAAAAGTGAAAACAATTAGTTCTTCAAAATCAAAGGAAGTTTTATTGTTTATCTTCTTCAGCTCTTTAACTAAATAAATTTGCATATGATCATTCAACAATCAAATGTTAATTAAACAATTATAGTTAGTCTTCTTCGGTTAAATGTTAAATAAAACTAACTCATTTCAAAAAGTTCATCTTCTACTTTTGTTAAATAGATCTAATTATTTGTTGTTAAAAATTCTTATGTGCATAGAAGATTCGAGCTTACTATTCATCTTCTTCTTTCGTTTTCTATTTAAGTTCATCAGTTGCATCCTTAAGTTGTTGGGAGCATCGACCACACGTTCGCGCGAGCACAAGCGAGGAGAGAGAGAGGGCCTTACCATGGGAGCAATATAGAGGTAACAATGGTGATTTGGAGGCGGCAATTAGCATAAATGCTCAAGCTAGAAAAAGCCTAGAAGCTAAGGTAGCGATGGCTGAGTTCAATGAAATTCGAGCAGCTATGACTAAGAGCTCAAAGAGAAGTATTCCATAATTATTTAAGAAGAACCGAAAAAACTCTTTTATTTTAACAGAGAACTAGAATACCATTTCAATTTAATGAGCCAAACAAATGGCTTGCCTAATTAATCGAGCTTGGCTTGATTGCTCATGTCTTTTGATTAAATGAAATGGAGAAAATCAACGTGTTGAATTTCCAAAAAAAGAAAAAAGTCAATCATTCAAAGAATGGCTATAGAGATCGAATGTTTAATTTGAATTCAAATTCAACACAAATTGTGTTGTCGGAGTAATCTCAGGGGTCATGTCCATATCATCGGTCAAGCCTAAACTCCATGATTTGGTGAAAGTTTGTAATGGACGGTCAATATGGATTGATTTTTCCAATAACATAGGCAGGAATATGCCTTTAGGACTCTTCTCCATAGTTTCGTCTTTCTTTTAATAATTCTTATATACCATAGTTGACGACCCTTTTCCCCCGCTTCAATCACGGTTTTACCCCTCGTGGGCACGCACTTTTATCGTAAGCAAATAGGTAATATGCAAATTGGCTTGAACGGCACCCTTTTCATCACGACCACGTTACTAAGAAGATATTAATTAGGTAGTATGCGTGGGCTTTCTTTTAATCCAATTAGAAAAAGAGCAAAAGTACAAAACAGTCTAATATGTATCGTAAAATTATAATTGATTCCTTAAAAAAAAGTACCAAACGGCTTACCATGATTACGCCGAAGAGGAGACGACAGCAATTCAAAGGCAACAACGAGCGAAAAAGCTCGAGCTTCATCAAGCTTGAAGAACCTTGGAAGCTGAGGAGGCCATGGTCGAGCCCAGTGAAACTCGAGCAGCCATGACCGCGAGCTCATGGAGCTCTAGCGGCTATGGCCAAGCTTCACTAAACTCGAGGAGATACCGCCACGAGCACCTCTTGGCATTCTAATATATCATGCTCTACACGAGAAAATATTTCGCATGCTCCTCATATCACGTAGCAATGACTTAGGAAAAGAAGCGAGATAATTTAGAACTTAAATTTAAAATCAATTGAGATGCATATCACATGAGCTAAATGGGGAATACCATATCAACCATATAACCATATCCATATATTCAAACCCCTGAAAACTAGTTAGTCCATAATAAGAGTGATCGGTTTCAAAGTAGGTCGGTTCATGTTCAAAAACTCAAGATCAGTTCCTAGTCTGTGGAATTGAGAACCAGCCCACTCAATCAATAAGGATTTTTTTTTCTTCTTTTTGGTTTCTTCTATTCCTTACAAGTGGGATTTTCCCAACATTAAAAGAAAGAAAAATTACTAATTTGAGCTTACTTCAAAGTAAAAATGTAAAAAATATTTAGGCTCCATTCGTTTTATGGAAAATAACTTCTAAAAACTGTTTTTCGGATTTTCTAATGTTCGTTTAAAAAAAAATGAATTAGTCACGGAAAATATTTTCTACTATAAGAAAAAACACCTTTAAAAGTGCGCGAAATATTTTTCACTTTTGAAAAATGAAAACATTTTACATAACTTATTCCACCTCATTTTCTTTCACTAAACACATTTTCATTTCATTTTCATATTTTCTTTTTCTTTTTTAAAAATTCAGTTTTAGTTTTTTTTCTTTACTTTCTTTCCTTTCTCTTCTTCTTCTTAGGCCTTAGCCGATTGCCGGCCACGGTGGTAGCTAGCAACCAACCATTGGCAAGCTCGGCTTCAATTGGCCATAAGCCAGGTCAGTGAGGCTCGAGCTTGATCTAGCTACCGCCATGGTCAGCCACTGGCCTAGGTTGAAAAGGAAGAGAAAAAAATTAAAATTTAAAAAAAAATGAAAAATGAGTGCATGCAAGAAAAGATTTTCCTTATTGAATGATAGAAAATATTTTCTAGTTCATTTTCAAATTTTTGTCAAACATTAAAAAAATTGGTTATTTTCCTGAAAAATGGTTTCTTGGAGAACCATTTTTAGAAATAGTATATTTTTCGGGAAACAAAAGGAACCTGAAATTTTTTTGCAAATTCTTTAGTCCGGTTCCATATAAGGAATCGGAGATCTGGCCTCAAACTAGTCCGTTTGGTCCGGTCCGGCTCGCTTGCTGGATTGAACCGGGACGGACGCAGCCGCCCCTAGTCTGTAAATACTCTTTCCAATTTTTCCTTTCTATTTTTATTCTTCCCAGCTTCCGTTGACCGACGGGAGGGGGCAGGCCTCTGGGGAAAGTGGCAACATCGCAAATAACGCGAGAACGGAGGGCCGATGCCCAAGGGGGGGGCCCCTCCTCGTGGTAGACAGACATCACGCGAGGGTTTCGCCCAATAAAATCGCCACCCCCTTCGCCCCCTCCCCCCCTGTCTCGCTCCAGCACAGAAAAGGCCTCCCTCCTCGCGAGAGATTGTTGGAAACGAAGAACCTTCATTTCCCTCAATCTCTCTCTCTCTAGCTTCTCTCTCTAGCTCCTTCTCTCTCTAGCGCAGAGCATTCCGCAGATCTCATCCATGGCGTTCGCCGACGGCTCCAGCTCGCGGCAGTCGCTGATCCCCAGCTTCCTCTACGCCTCCTCCGCCTCCTCCAGGTCCCTCTACCTCGAGAAGATGCTCGCCTCCTCCGGCCCCCGCTCGGCCGCCCCCACCGCGGCGGCGGCGGCGTCCCCGGCGGCCGCGGATCGGAGCGGCTTCCTGATCCCGGCGCCCCAGGAGCCGTCGAAGAAGATCGCGATGTACTCCCCGGAGTTCTACGCCGCCTGCACCTTCGGCGGCATCCTCAGCTGCGGCCTCACTCACATGACCGTCACCCCGCTCGACCTCGTCAAGTGTAATATGCAGGTCCGGAGCTCCGACTTCTTCGGGGTGGGGGGAGATCTCGCCGCGTTTCCGGGATCTTCCTCTTCTTTCGTTTCTCCTTTCTTTGCGCGCGTGTCGTGATCTGATTTGTCCGGGAGACTGGATCCTTCGCTTTCGTGTTCTTCAGATGTCTTGTGCGTATGCGTGTATAGGTAGCTGCATAACTGATCTTTCGTTAGTTGGATTGTATCTCTGATTCTAATCGCGTAAGACTTTGGAAGGATTGCGACTGGCGTGCTTGATTGTGCCTTATTTCATTAGTTCGATTATATCTCTGATTCTAATCGCGTAAGACTTTGGAAGGATTGCGACTGGCGTTGTTTGATTGTGCCTTATGCTATTTGCTGCTGTATTTCTGGTCTGCTCGTGTAGAAAAGGCGGTCATATATGCATAGAGAGCTCGGATTTTGCTTAACTCGTGTATGTTGGTGCCATGAGCGTGTTTGGTGATTACTCAGGCCTGCGCATATTAGATCTCGCCGTGTAAAGAGTATCTATGAATGTGACGCGATGCGATTTTGTTTCTTTCTTGTGCTTTTGAGAATTTGGCCAAGTATCGTCTGTTCTTATGTAGATTTAACGGTTTGAATCGCTTTCCCATGAAGATGGATCTTCATTTTGATGTTGAAATGTAGTGATTAACATCTTATGAATCATGTCTTGTGATGTTTCAGATTGACCCTGCAAAGTACAAGAGCATTTCATCTGGTTTTGGAATTCTGCTAAAAGAGCAGGGCGTCAGGGGATTTTTCAGGGGCTGGGTGCCCACTCTGCTTGGTTACAGTGCCCAAGGTGCCTGCAAGTTTGGCTTCTACGAGTTCTTCAAGAAATATTACTCCGACATTGCTGGACCTGAGTTTTCCGCCAAGTACAAGACATTGATCTACCTAGCCGGCTCTGCATCTGCTGAGGTCATAGCCGATGTTGCCCTTTGCCCCTTCGAAGCAGTGAAGGTCAGAGTGCAAACTCAGCCTGGATTTGCAAGAGGTCTGTCAGATGGATTGCCCAAGTTTGTAAAATCTGAGGGCGCTCTTGGGTATGTGTCCAACACATGCATTTTTTGTTGTTTCAACCAAGTCATAGTCTTGTTTGTGTTGTAACTTTCTGCTGCCTATTAATGCAGGTTATACAAGGGCATTGTTCCTCTCTGGGGTCGTCAAATACCATGTAAGTTTGGCAAATTACCACTGTTTTTCTTTAGATATATAGTTCTACCAAAAGTATATTCACAATATTATCCTCCTCATATTCAATTTCAAAGAGAGCTGGTTTTGTTCGCTTGTTTTACCACAACATGTTATTGGAGAAGTAAATAAACCACAACAGTGGCCCCATGTTTGCGGAGTTTCTACCAATATATACATTTAGTGGTCCATTGAAGCCACCTGTTACTGAAGTTGATCTTCTTGCACTGGCTATTTACTTCTCCCTTTTTCTGCTTTGATATGTAAAAAGCTCATCACATTTGGGGATGTCACTTGATACTTACTCATGTTTTACTTCTCATGGCGTTAGGTCTTCAAATTTGTTGACTCTTGCATGCAATAACAAACTTTCTTTATGATGCTTGAGAGCTTGTCAACATCACTAGTACCTAATGAATAAGTAATGTCTGCAATCATGTCCCTGGCAAATAGCTTAAGCTGGCAAAGCATTTAAGGGCCTGTCTGCAATCACATCCCCTTCCAATTTGTTTACTCTTGCACTTTGACTCTTTTTTTTTCCCTTTAAAATCCAAAACTCTTGAAACTTTCACAACACTCCAATGTTGACACTTGGATTCATGAACAATTTTTTCATAATTTTCTGAAATTTGAATACTTTTAGATTTTGGTGGGCTTTTTGCTTTTATTCAGATTCAAACATATAGGCCCTAAGATAGTTTGGCTTGGGACTTTCTGTGCAGTTGTGCGGATCAGTCCCCTCATCTACTTATTTACTAGCTATTGCATAGGCTGGCTTCTCTTCCATTTTGAAATTTTAACAGCACTATCTGCAGGAACTTAGTTAACTAACATGCATTTTCTTGCAGATACCATGATGAAGTTTGCATCTTTTGAGACCATTGTTGAGATGATCTACAAATATGCCATGCCCCAACCAAAAGATCAGTGCAGTAAAGGTTTGCAGCTTGGTGTC
The DNA here is from genome assembly GCF_016545825.1 of Eucalyptus grandis. Taxonomy (NCBI): domain Eukaryota; kingdom Viridiplantae; phylum Streptophyta; class Magnoliopsida; order Myrtales; family Myrtaceae; genus Eucalyptus; species Eucalyptus grandis. The sequence goes on from NC_052618.1 coordinate 41,577,456, forward strand.
AGTTTCGCTGGTGGTTATGTGGCAGGTGTTTTCTGTGCCATCGTGTCTCATCCTGCCGACAATCTTGTCTCTTTCCTCAACAACGCTAAGGGAGCAACCGTCGGTGATGTGAGTGCTCCACTTGCTGAACTTCCCTGTCCTTCATCTCTTGGCTTGGATCTGATATCTGCTTTACTGACTACTGTTTGTTTTCTCATTGTGCAGGCTGTGAAGAAACTAGGTCTGTGGGGTCTCTTCACCCGTGGTCTTCCTCTCCGTATAGTCATGATCGGTACTCTTACTGGAGCCCAATGGGGTATCTACGACGCATTCAAAGTCTTTGTGGGACTGTAAGTTTTCTCCAGAAATTTCAAATCTCTTAAACTTAAGTCTCTCCATACATTGTTCGAATACTAATGGCAACTTATTACTAATTCTAGGCCAACAACGGGTGGTGTCACTCCGGCTCCTGCCCCCACTACTGAGCTTGCCAAGGTTTAGAACGTCTTAGTGACCAAGGGACCGGCATTTGTCTCAGACATCAAGACTCATCTGCATTGGGAAGTAATAATAGTAGATTTGCTGGAGCTGGTTCAATGGCTCTCGAAGTGATTTGACTATTCTTTCGTATTCGGAACTCAAGTGTTCAATTTTTACTCAACTGATTTTTGTTTTGGGGAGGATGGCTAGGTCCTGTCCTTGGATCTCTATTAAATCTTTTTGTAGCTAGGTCGCATGTTTTAAAGTTCGGTTGAAACTAAGATTTTGAATCCCCCCCATTAAGGGTGACAGAGGCATGGAAACTAAATAAACAGACAGTTTGGGGGCCATAGCATGAGGTATACTTTTGGAGACTCGAGATCTTTCCATCTTATATTAACCATCCTCTGTCATTTTTTTTCTTGCTATCTCTTTGCCTTATTCATCTAAAACCGTGCTGTTATTTCTGTTTCAATGCCACTAACTATCCTTCACTCCCTAAGCTCTGCTGAGCTAAAAAAATTATGTAAGTCTCGATCGTTGTTGCATATGACCTATTGCTTGAATGAATCCGCCCTGTCCAGGTGCAGCGTGGTGAGGACTATAATTCCCCGATGCCTTTTACTTTTTGGCTATATTGCTTACATGCCCTTTGAGGGTACCTCCGGTTTTCATCCCCGGAGCATTGCAAAATTGGTAATAGTGCGGTGAGCCTTATTCAGTGACGAATTTTTTGTCCACAAACCATGGGGTCCGGTTCATAGCTTGGAGTATTTTTCAGTGTTTCATGATGCGTTGCCAGCGATGATATCGTGAATTGGTCTAGCGGAATATGCAATAAGCTTTCCTCATATGAGGACCAGCAAAATTTGGCGTTAAAATAAGTGGATCGGCGAACTTAAAAGCGACGCATTATCCTACTAATGATAAAAGTTTCGCTACCGAAGGATGGAGCTAGTGCCTAATTTCAGCTCATGTGCGTTCCACTTAGTCCAGTTAGACAGTGCCTCTTTCACAACCAGCTATAACAAGAATTAAAATTCTGCAAGAGGTGGCTGGTTTAACAACATTACTTAATAGCGGTGGAGAGAGATGACACGGATCTTCCAGTGCGCTAGGAGATTATTCCTCCAACTTTCCTCCCACAGTAGATTCATTGTGCTTGGAATCAATGCTGAAGACACCGAACCTTTCAACTTTTGTTCTGCTTGGAATAAATCTATCATTCTATCCTTCTCTTTTCAGCTAGTTTTGGGGTTTTAACCCTTGAGTCAGATTCGTGGTCGGCAATTTTTTCTTGTGCTGGTGTGGAATATAAATTGCTAAATCCCCTCAGCAGGCAAATGGCGCATATACCTATCTCAAGTTCATCCCCAAAACTCAGAAGGCTCATTCACCAGCACAACTAAAGATCTTATCCATAATTATAAAATGGAAAATGATGTTCAAATAGATCTTAGTACCACAATATAGGTAGCCACAGGATACCCACGAAAACCATCACTCATATTCAATAAATATTAAAAAGAAAAAACCCCACTTGAACTCCAGAACGCTAAAATTACAGAGAAATAACAAAAGAATAAGTTTATTGACGCTATAATACAATATCTCAGCTGATACCTGTCCTCTGTTATTACTTAAACAGATGAATTCCCGGAACTCGGACCATCTTAAACAGTCATCAAGCAATGTTGATCGTGAAGGAAACGTACGGATGAGTATCTGCGTCACCTCCCAGCCCGGCCATCCCTCCTGCATCTTCTTCAGGTTTCCAGTATGCACTGTAATAAATAAGACAGATGGGATCATGAGTCCAGAATTATTTATTCAGGAAAAGCTGCATGTTTAGCAGTTAATAACCTAATATGCAACCATGTGCAAAAGATGGATAATGTGAGACTAATTAGATGTTGAGACCAAACATCAACATCAGCCCATCAGCCAGTGACTGTGCAAGCACCTCTCTGTGTGCGTGTGTGCACGCGTGAGAGAGAGAGAGAGAGAGGGGGGGAGAGATCAAGCTCGCAGTTACATCATCTTCTATACAGATCTGATCAAACAAATTTATACGAATCATCAAATGAAAAGTAGAATAAAAAGATTTCTCCCAGAAGTTACAAAAATAGCCTGCCTTCTTTGTGGCCTTTTGCTTGTGGTTGCTCTTGAAATGATTCAAACTCATGGTCAGAGATGCAAGGCATGGAGAGAGAGAGAGAGAGAGAGACAAAAGATTGGGGGGGGAGAACATACGGACACCAACAGAAGTAACAGAAATTGACAAAGCAGCACCAGCCATGACAAGAGAAGACCTAGAAATTTGAGTTTAGGGGAAGAAAGTTAAAAAGTTCGCCTACAATCAACAAATTCTGGCAGAAGTGGGGTGCCATGTCCATTACCAAGGTCCACAAATTGATTAGCTAGATCAAAATTCCACAGAAAATTGCTCTTGAAAGCACTTTTATAGTGACTCCCACATTAAGGTGAGAAAAGGGAAACTCATATAGGTCTTGCCAGAAGTCAATTGTGAATAACACCACAATCACTTCAGCCTAAACTTTACAGACCAGCAGTATGATATCCATCATTGACGATGCAATAGTCCACACTTTTCTTTTTTAGCCATGAATACAGTCTACGCTTTTGACAATAGCAAAGGTAGGCACTAGATTTTATCAGCCAAAGTACTCGAAGGAAACATGATATGATACGAATTTAATCATGTGTTTGAAATTAAGTAAAGCTTTGATGTTTGACTTGCCTGTGTGTATTGTCGCACAAGCCTTCAAGAATTGAACGCACTTTTTTCTCACCTTTCACTGATGGAGCAAGAACACATGCCTGAATGCACAAAAAACATTACACTAAATAAGTCAACTATAAATGAAGAAAGCAATAGCACTAAGGGACAGAGTATGGCATCAAGCTCACCAAGAAAGATGGCGGCAAACCGTATCGCAAAATACTCTCTGCAAAGACACGTACAGCACAAAAGTGCATCCACGAACTGAAAACCTACAGTTAAGCAACCCACAGAATAACAAGCATGCCGAAGCAAAATAGAGCAACTATAATGGTACAATGCACTCGTTATTGCAATTAACAGACATATACAACAGCAACATAATGTAATTTCTGCAACATAAACAAGAAAAGAAAAAGGAATCAAGACATGTTTTATCATTATTGTCATGGTAAAGGTCCAATGCTCCTTCCCTCAAAATAGAAGGCATATAACACTGGTAACCTCTCATCACTCACTTTTCAAGCAAATACTGAATGACAATGACTGTAAGAAATCTCCAATCAGGAACCCCATCCAGAACTCATAAGTTATCTCATTAGGGTTATCAGCCTACGTGCCTACCCATTATTTAATAGTGCACGAGGAGCTAACCACAGCCTGATGCTTTGCATGATGGACAGCAGATATACATCACCTTTCAAGATTAGCATCCTAGGTTCAAGATCAAGATTAACAAAAAAGATACCTCTCCGTAACTGGTATAGCACCATTGCAAAAGAGAATTTCTAAAATTCTCTTGATCCCGCATCAACCTCTCCAACTCTTGCTTCCTGCCCTCTTGTGCCTCTAAATTGTATTCAAAGTCACGAATCTACATGGCAACCAAAAACAATCAATTAGATCTCCGATCCACACAGACAATTTGGATATCTTTGTTAAATGCACCTAAATGCTTTGGAAGAACAAAGCATGACTAGAATACAACAATCTTTAGCTGAAAGAAATTACAAGGTGTACAAAAAAATTCTTGAAATATGCAAGTTGAGACCAGCTGTTGTTGAGTTTTGTCACTTTTTAGTACTCATGCATCAGGAAAAGCCAGTGCAACTAATCGGGAGGCACACCTGAAAACCTCTTTCCCGAGCAGTCGTCCGAAAGTTATCAGCAACTCGGCTAAAGAGCGTTACAGTGTAAAGAGCATATTCATTATCCTCATGTAACTGCTTCGAGGATCTGGGGACCTGACAGAACAGAAAATTAGTAAGACATGGCGAGAAGAAGGTAGGCCAGAAAGTTGTAGATACTATCTTGGCAACACATCATATGCAACAAAGGTAGCACTCATTATGATAGCAAGGCAGTGCCAACGGTCATGAAAATAGCACATGGAGTGAGGATGTAGAGATAAAAGAAACACTTACCACATAGCTTGTCAAAGTTTCATAGCTTGACAACCAATCCTTCTGTGAATATTTAGGTACTACTGCAAGGAGAGTTGTCAAGTTTTCTGAAATGACAATATCCTCAGGTTTGACCAGATTTGAAAGATCACGGACAGCTAAGCTGAAGTATAGAGAGAAGTAACCAAGCAATGAGTAATAAAAACATTCTTGCCGTAGCTCAATCAGAACCGGTATAGTAGCTTTACCTTCCACTCTGCTTTCTGTTGATAGCATTCAGCTGACTCCGCACATTGTTATACTCAGCAACACGAACCTAAAATACAAGATCAATACATGCTTCAATTTGAAAAAGATTTGATGAACTAACAGGCAATGGTCATAATAGTATGTATGAGCTTTGCACGGAAGAGGTGCTCAATTTGATGTCTAATAACCTATACTTGCTAAGCTGAACTCTTGCAGCAACAACAACAACATCACCGTCATCATCAACCGACAAAGCTTTACCCGCTAAGCCGAGTTCATCACACGAATGCTGTCACGCCTAATTCTTACTCCCTTTGCTACTAGACTATCGAATAAGATTTTCTATGAGCAAACAGAAGCAAAACTAAGTCTCTCCCTCACACAGACCAACTACCTCATTTAGCTAAGGAAGGCATCAAGGGATAACATGTACATACACTTAACATGAAAAGCAAAAGGAAGGTTTTTACCTTCAGATCATCTTCGATCTTCGCGACTTGTCCCTGAATTGTGTCGACAGTCTCCCTCAAGGGAGCCATCGCAGGGTACTTAGCATCATCCCAGACAAACCTTCCATGCAAGATCAAGGCTCAGTTCCCGACACAAAGATTACTTCTACATGCTAAAAGGTTAAAAAAAAAACCAAAAAAATTACACAGAAGCAGTTCTAAACTGTCGTAAGTCCCTCCATCTCGACAAAAGGCCCGAAATCGAATTCGCAACCCGAAACACGGGCACCAAATTTCCCAGAAAGAGCAACACAATCAAGAACCAATCACATACTTCGTGAGGTAAGAGTCAACCGGCACGCCATCCACCGTAAGAGAACTGCTCTCCACGCCCGACACCCTCTCCAGCTCCTCGATCTGGCGCCTGATCTTGTGCGACACGCCTTCCACAAAGGTGTTCGACTGCACAATTACCCACACACGCATCCCAGTTACCCACTCCGCCCGAAGAAAATCAGCAGGCAAACGCCTCGCGATCCTCAAATCCCCAAACTTAGACGAAGAGGAATCAAAAATCACCTTTTGGAGATCGTCGCTGAGGGCGAGGAGGGAGTCCAGGGTTCCCACGCGGAGATTGGGGATGTTGAACTGCAGAATCGAGCAGGATCGTCAGGTTCGACAAAGATCGGAGGAAGCGAGCACGGTCTCGGAGCCGGATCTCGAAGGGAAGGAAAGGAACGAAGGAAGGAGGAGGAGGACGTACCCGGTAGAGAGGGGTGTCGAAGGAGTGCCTGGAGATCTGCTCCTGGAGGCGGTTCCAGAGGGACGCGGCGGACGCGGAGCCCTGCTGCACCGGGAGCGACACCACCCAGTATCGGCTCGCCATTGTCTTCCCGAGCTCGCTGGCGGCGGCGGCGGAGAGAGGGCGGCGATCGGAGGAGGTGGTGGTCGTGGGAGTGCGGTCCTTCGAGAGTGGAGCGATGCGGTGGCGAAGCTCCTTTTCCTTTCGTTTCCTTCGTTTTTTGCCGGACGTCGCTCCAAAATCTCGCAGGCTGCGGTGGCTCCTCTTTCCTTTTTGTATTTTTCCCCTTAATTAGACATTGGTGTGGAGACACGTAGGCAGTACTCGCGAGGTGCGATCCTATTTCATAATGGTAGATGAAGAATTTTTTTTTTTTGATATAAAGTTGATTATTATTTTTTTTGATGACGCAGGGAATCCGCGTACTATACCAACATGGGCAGCCCGACAGATCTGAGGTAACAGGAGGTAAACCTAGGGCGACACTAGCAAAAAATCCACCGCCCCGACATCGCACTTAAGATCCCGTATAGCCAGCGATATTTGAACTTCTCCCCTCTCGCAAAGGATCATGGGAGCACTTATTCAACTAGGTCACCGCAGACGATAGTAAGTTGATTATTTTCTTTTATGGTCGGAAGAGTGGCTTTTTTCTTTTTTCTTTTTTTTGAGCAAGGGAAGAGTGGCTTGTTTAATTGAGTGGACATGTAGGGTGCGTTTGTCTATAACAAGTTGCTTGGGTCTCTTGTCGGAAATAAGAGAAAATTTCAAATAAATAAATGTGTAAAGTGTCATCATTTTTTCAAATAAAGGTTTGAAATGGAATTTGTGTCAAATAGAAGTTGAAAGTGGATGTTGTGTCAAAGAAGAACTTAAAGTGGCCATGGTTATTATTGATTGCCAGTCGACTAAATATTCTGACTAGCCAAAATGCATTTTTGTCTAAATATAATTTTAATTTTATATTCTTTTTTTCTCTTTTTGAAAAGGCACATGTGACCGTTGGTTAGGGCTAATGAAGACTCGGTTACCCTTGTTAGCCCTTGCCAGTGGGCAACGCGACCCATGCCCAAACCTAGAGAGGATAGCCTTCCCTAAGACAAGGCGACCCTCACCTTGCCCAGGCAAGACCATCTCTTGCTAGATCGAGTGAAGGAAACCCTCATCTAGCCTTTCCTGGGCATTGTCAGTCAACGAAACACTAGTGAAGAAAAAAGAAAAACCAGAAAAAGGAAAAAATTCAAAAAAAAAATGTGAATAATGAAAATATTATTGACGAGTTAGAAAGTTAGATCCTTATGTGAAACAAATACAATCACTTCGAGCTTTTATTTGAAGTAAGATATACTTAAAATCCTTATTTAATAAAATAATGGCACTTTAGGCCATTGTTTAAACTAGTGTCCATTTTATGTTTTTATTTAAGAAAACAAAAGTACTTTATTCCTTTATTTGAAATTTTCCCTAAGAACTAATGAATGGATGGAAAATGTTTTCATCATTTATGAAAATATTTAGGCATAATTCTTGTTGATAATAATAATATTGTCCCTTAACTAATTTTTATAAGCGATATAACCAATTAGTTTTATGAAAACGATTTTCAAATCATTTAATTTTTTTTTTTATGAAACAAACAAACCCTTAACATGTGTTTGTCTAAAAAAAAAAAAAAACTTCATAACAAAAGGAAAATGCTTTTCCAGAAATAACTTTTTCAAAAAATGTTTTGCTTTTTTAAAATTAGGAATTCGTTTTTATAATTTTAACCATACATATTTTCTTTGACCGTAAATAGTTAGTGTTTGACCAATTATGTACAACAAACCAAACTAATGAAAGTCCAAAAAACTAGTTCTCAAAAAATTCTTTCATCTAAACACACTTGTAACGTGTTATTATTAAAATGAGTGAATCATGTAATTACTTAATGTAAAGATAATTTTGAAAAGTTAAAAGCGAGACAAAAAGGAATTTTCAATTTATATAAATGGATTTGCTGATTCTTAATATATATTTTTATATGCTCAACTTTTAGTTCGGAAAGCCCCCGGTAATTTTTTTTTTTTTTTTAAAAAGAGTGGGTCTTTTGCCCTCCTCTTCCGAAACACGAAACATCTTCTCGGCTCGTAAAGCTCCCTGTCCCAAATGTCCAAACCCTAACAACTGCTCCTAGGGGTGTGCAACCGGACCGGGTTTACCCGGTTCCCGGTCCGGCCCACCCGGAAAACAGGGTCGGGAACCGGTTCCGGTTAAAACCGGGCCGGGAACCGGTTCCCAAAACGCAGACCCTGTTTAAACCGGTCCGGGAACCGGTTCCGAGGGATTACCCACCCGGGAACCGGTTCGACCGGACCGGTTTGGGAACCGGTTGGAGAACCGGTTTTTACGCCTAAAGCGAAACCCTAATTTTATTTCTTCCTTTAACTGCAGAGGCGCAGACGCAAGAACCAGACTTCCCTGAGCTCCTCTCCCGGTTCCCCTCGCGTTCGCACCACCGCTGCCAAGCTCCTCCTCCTCCCCTGCCCCGCCGCCCCCGCCGTCACCGTCACTGTCATCGTCACCCCCGACAACCTCCACCTGCTCAACCCCTTCCTCGCCTCCTCCTCCTCGCTCCAGCCTCTCGTCTGCCGATCTACCGCCGCCCCCCCTTCGTGAAGCTGCCGCTGCCTCGCTGCTCTGCCGGAGCCCCGTTGCCAACGTCTGCTCGTTCGCTCACCACCTCTGGGCGCCATCGCCGCTGCGACCAGACGCCAAAAGCCGCCGTTCCTGCCGCGATTCCGTCCTCAGCCCGTCCGTCCGAGCCCCTGCACCACCACCTCCCTGCTGCTGGGTCCTTCTCTGCTCGACGCCCGACAGATTTGCTCCGCTCGTATCCTGGTGAGCTCCCCCGACCACCCCTGCTTCTTTCTTTCTTCTTTTTTTTTTTTTTTTTTGGTTTGGCAGAATGTCTTTGTTACTCCTTCTTCTGCAATTTGGTCTACTTCTCAAACTGGGATCTTGATAAAATTTTTATGGGAGGTAATTGATCATATTCATCTTCTTCCTCCGTGTCCGAAAGTATGCTATCGTCCATCTCATAGTCAGCACCACCGGTACTAGGTGGGGACGATGTCGCAGAAGGGAGGAGAGAAGGTGAGGCAGAGACGGTTGCCTCTTAGCATTTGGTGGTCCCAGAGCAAAGCATTTGGTGGGTGCTGGTGGTTGGGTTCGGGTTCGGCGGGTGGGCGAGCGTGACCAATTTCGTCCACCAGATCGACACGTTCGGGCTCTTCGCCAAGTGCTACCAATGCCCTCCTCCTACACTTCCCCGGCCGACGCCCCACCCCCTCAACGTCACCGCATCTCCACCGCTCCAACACCCTCGCCACGGCCTTCGCAACCCTTGAATTTCCTTCTGATTTTCCTGTAACTAGCGATCGGGAATTCACAAAATCTCAAAGTCGTGCCAAAGAAAAGCTTCAAATGTTGCTCCTAAAGAAGCTTTGGAGATTTTCCTAGTAGGCAGAGGAGATAGGAACTTAAATGCACAATCACCCCCGAATTGTCTATTTCCATTTTTCCAATTAAACCCCAACACCACTTCTATTTTCTGAGTTTAGCTTATAGTTTTTGTCATGTCCTTGAGAGAGGGAGAGAAGACGAGAGAGAGAGAGAGAATATTGATCCATCTGTATGTTTAGCTATCTTTTGATATGAGATGATGTTCTCAATTGGCTCTCAACTCTCCACCTCTATCAGCTATATAGTTCATTCACGTGAGTTTTTATGTTTTTCTGACAATGAGAGAATTAACTTTTAATCAGCTTCTGATCTTATTATGAACTGTCAAACCCACGTGAAAGTTCTATGTTGAATTTATATCTTGTGGGATATGGGGATGCGAGATGGTCGAATTATATATTGGTTGTTTTCTTCAAGGGAGTCCAAATTTTATACATGTTCCCAATGAGTTTGGTCGAAGGATGTGCTTGGTCCGGCATTTTTGTTTTAGCAGATAACTCATCTAGACTTGCTTTTCTAAGGTTAATTTTTATGCAAAACAGGTTCCAATATAAACAGGGTCAACCTTGTTCCCGGACCGGAAAAACAGGGTGGGCCGGGAACAGGGTCCAATGAAAACAGGGTAGGGAACAGGGTCCAAAAAAGGAGAACCGGTTATAACAGGGTAGGGAACAGGGTCCAGGTCTAGACCCTACCCACCCTGGACCCGCTCACCCCTAGTCTGCTCCGACCGACCACCTGCCTTCGCCGTTGGATGCCGCCCCGCCACTCCGGCCGCCGCCGCCGCCGCCAACGACGGGGTCCTCTCTCTCGGCTACCCAAGTAGCTTCCTATCAAACCGTTGTTGGGCGCTGGTGCTTCTCCGATTCCTTCTTTCGAAGCAAAGCAAAATCACATCACAAGAGAGGAGATCATAGCTCACAATTCTCGACCAAAGTCTCTTCATTCTAATGGCGGCCAAGAAGCTGGTCCGAGACTTGGTGCTCTCGGGACACCCTCTTCGTCTCCACCTTAGTTCTCAGGCCCAGGTTTTTTTCCTTCTCGAGCTCTTTCTTGATTTTTCTCTCTATATTTCTTGCAATAGCCAGGTAAATTTCTGGGCTTTTATTCCCTTTTCTCTGTATTATGTAATTCTTTTGATGTGGGGTTTGTTAATTGAATTGTTGTATAGGCTTCGAGTTCGAGGCTGAGGTTGATTACAGCAGGTGGGCACTCGTGTAATCGTCGATATAGCGTGTTTAATGAGTTCTCTAAGAAAGTTAAAGGCGAAGCAAGCGGGTATGCTGATTTTTAGTACCTTCACTCCTCTTTTTCTGTCTTTTCTTTTGTCTTTTTTTGGTAGTAGAGACGCTAATAATGAAAATGTTCGCAATGCATACCGAAAGGATACCAATGACGCCGACCATTAATGAGTAGTTTGAACTCTAGGAGCGGTCTGATCAGGGACTGCTCGGCTGTGCTTTTTGAGTTCAATGCTCTTTCTACTGTTAAAGACTCTTGCCCCATTTTTATGCCCTTTGGTTTTATCGTGGTGTTGGTTCACATTTTAGTCTCATTTGCTTCTGGTAGCTTGTAATTGGAGATTTAACATCGCTTACAATCATATGGAATTAATCTGTAAAGTGTCCTTTCTATGGTTTTATAGCTCAAAACACGCGTAAATGTTTGGCCTTTTTTCTTTTGGATGAGCTCATGATATATTGATTTGCCACCATGGAGCAATTTCCTTTAATTTGCTGTGAGATTCTACGTTTGGGATATCGAGATGCAGATATACCATTTGAGTGTCATATAGATTGCAAATACAGAAATGGTGAAGCTTCATTATATTGTGCATATGTTTGGGCATATCAGTTAAAATAAAGGAGCAAGAACTAGAGATACTTCTGATGTTGTCTGCTTCATTGTTTTCGGTACTTGGACTTTCAGACAAATGATATTGCTTGCCTTTATAATTTATTGGTGTGTTCGGTTTCCTTGAGAGGCTTATTCATGTTAACGATCTTCTTCAATCCTTTGGTCATAGCAATCCAGAGTTTCAGAAGTCAGTGAAGCAGCTAAAAGAAAAGGCAGAAGAGCTTAAAGGGGTGAAGGAGGAGCTTAAAGTTAGGTAATTTGCAAATCTGTTGGCTGAAAACCTTTCATTAGCGAGATTGTAGCCCTCTTAACTAACCATCTGACTATCCGAGACATACTTCTTGTTTGGTTGAACATCTGGATAAAGAGCTAAGGATGTAAAATGGCTTTTGCAGAACAAAACAGACAACTGGGCAGTTGTACAAGCATGTCGATGGTGTTTGGACAGAGGCTGAAGCTACAGCAAAGAAGGTCTGAATATTTCTTTCCTTTCCTTTGCTTTTTGGGCCAGAAGATGGTCTGAATTGATTCCCTTGGAATATGCCCTGGTCCTGGAAAGGTTATTGAAGCAACAGACTCTCAAAATCTAGTATAGTATTTTCTTGTTCATTAAAGTTGATGTATTTAATAACTATGAACTTGATCGTGTTTTCTTGGTGAGAAATTTAGTATTCACAAAAGTTATACACTTGGGTACCTGGTAGGTAATATTGTGTTTCTGTGCAGCGATTCTTGTTTCTCTTCTGTTATGTCTGCTATGTGGAATTCATTAATATTCTTTGGGGTTTTTGGTTTTCTATAATATTGCATTATCTCCAGGTTTCTGCCAATGTGAGGGAAAAAATATCTTCTGCAACTGAGGAGGTGTGGTTGCTTTATCCATTGTAATCCTGACAATGCTTACTTATATGCAAGTGACTGTTTAGAAATGTTATCTTTTTGTGTTGCGTTTAGGTCAAAGAACAGTTGGGGATTGGGAAGCAAGAGGAATCAGCATCTGCGAGTGGTTCAGCAAAACATGATGCTCACGCCAAAGGTGGAAATGAGGGAAAATCAACAGAAGAAAAATGCAAGCAGGCTGGTTCTGGTGATAACACAGAATCATTTTTTGGCAAATACAGAACAAGCTTCTTTTCCTCTTCTCCTAAGGTCTCGTCAACTTTCCAGAAGCTGAAGGGAGTAAAGGTTGTTGACTTGGCAAAGCAGGGATATGATATTGTCAAGGATGAGTTGAGTGGTAGCCCGAGTAAGAGAAAGCATATGGAACATGCGCCTACTACGTCAACAGTCGAAAGAAGTACAAGAACTGATATAGTTGTTCTACCTTCTAAGCAGTCTCCGTGGAGTAAAAAGTGGGAAGCATTTAAAGAGAAAGTAATGTTATTTTACTAGTTGTTATGCATGAAAGCTGTTTGCAGATTTAAAGAATATTACATGGGAGTAATCATGGTTCTTAAATCTAATGTTTTCTTTTTGTAGGTCAAAGGGCATCCCATGTTCAAGCGTATTGGTAACGTGAGTGAGCCAGTTGTAACGAAAGGTCAGGAGGTACGCGCCGAAACCTTTTGTAAATCTTTACGCTCATTGTCAGATGTCTGTTCCATAGGATTGACTTTTTTGGGCGGAAGCCTGCTTTTAATTGGAAGTTTTTTTCTGGAAAAGCATATGTTGTTTTAATCTGTTGACCTTTTCTTTGTTTGATCCTCCCTCTTCTCGTCTGATGCAATATCACCTCATGTGTATTATGCCTGTTTGACTTTGCAGATTGCAGAAGATATGCGGGAGAGATGGGAAACTAGTGACAGCCCTGTTGTGCATAAAATTCAGGAGTAAGTTGTTCAAGTTGCTCTGTCTCCCCCCTCTTTTCTTTTCTCTTTTCTCTTCCTGCGGTTTCTCTGCTTCTTCTTATGCATGTGTGAATGCACACCAATGTGTGTGGACTCATGTGGTGGGTGCACTAACCTGGCCATTACAAGTGCACACTAGACAGCAGCACATAAATACAAGCATACTTCATGTGCAAGCTTGCAGTCCTTGTTTTGCGTGTCATAATTATAGCTGTTATTCTACTGATTTTTATCTTTTTTAACAGTCTCAATGAAACTATCTTTCAAGAAACAGATGCTGCAGCATCTATGAAGGAAATACGCCGGCGAGACCCGTATGGTCACATTCCTATTTTTTTGTGGTTTCAGTTTCACTTGGTTCTCCTGTCAAATCATAGCTCACTGACATCTGGTGCTTTGCTTGTGGGCTAGATCTTTCTCTTTACCAGAGTTTGTGGCTGAAGTCCAGGAAGTAGTAAAGCCTGTGCTTAATGCTTACATTAAGGTGGATAATGAGCTTATTTCCTAAAAATTGATTTTCCATTCTTTTGTATTCCTTGTGATGGATTCTGCTTAGGCCATCTGAACTTCAGCTACTTCTATTCATCATCATGTTTGTGTTTGCTTTGTGCAGGGAGATGTTGAAACTTTAAAAATATTGTAGCTCTGAAATCATTGAGAGATGCAAAGCTGAGCATGGTGCTTATCAGAGCCATGGCATTTTTTTCGACAATAGGGTATGATACAAGGCACATCTAATTTTCTAAGTGAAGTGTTTACTCGTTTACTCTAGCCTCTGTGAAAGAGAATATTAGGAGAAGTTGCTGACAAAATTAATTGATTTTTTTTTCTCAATAATTTCCTAGTTTCTCTTATGGAGTAGTAACTGTGTAAGTCATAGATGTCAGAAGTTTTGTGAGAACAAAAGGAGAAATGAACACATTGTGCATATGCAAATTAACTGCAATGTGGGTTAGTTATGGAGGCACCCCCGCTTTCTATTTAGGTGCCAATACAAGCTATTTTACTTGCACTCGGGTATGGTTGTCTGACAGAGATATATCCTGGTTTCTAACTCATTTATGAATTTAGATGGGTAATATGTTGAATCGGCATATACATGTAATATATACCGGAATCTTTGTGATTTTCTGGGACATATTGTCATTATTCTTCAAGCTTAATGATAAACATTGCATAATATTATGTGTCTCAAAATGACATGAATGATTCAATAGTTGAATTTTAGATGAAGCATCTCACCACAGGCGTGTCAAGCTCATAGAATAGTTGGAGTATACAAATATAACACACAATCCATGATCATTACATATCTTTATGTGCTTTTTGCTGGTTTTGAATTCTGATAGCCGCATCTTTTGAATTACTGTATCGCTCCATTATCTCTCTTTTGCAGTTTTCTTTTTCACGTTCTTACTTTTGGTATGGCAGAGCGACTTGATTACTTTGTCCTAGCTCTGTTTTCTGTATAGTTGGAAGCAGTTATTTTTGTGTTTCCTATTTTTACTATTGCTATTAGATATTGCAAGTTCGTTTGCTGGACTATCATGGTTTGTTGGTTCAGATTGTCACATTCTGTTGTAGTATATTTATGCTTGTTCTAACTCTTCAATTCTATCCTGAGCAGATTCTGCATGTGTCTGACGTTGACGTAAGAGAAACAAAAATGATGGGCACTTCACCAATTATCATTGTCGGGGTATGATTGTACTCTGCTACTTGTGCTGTTGCACACTCGTTATTTATCTGTAGGAGCTTCTTATTTACAAGCAAAATCTGACTGATTTCCCCCCAATGGCAGTTTCAAACTCAGCAAATATATTGCGTACGTGACAAAAATGGTGCCATAACTGAAGGTGGCAAGGTAAGCCAAACTTTTGATTGGATGAGGCCAAGTGGTTAAGGAAAAACCATTTTTTTGTGTTGAATACAAAAGGGAAAGCTAAATCATTCAGTCGGTGCATGCTGTTTTCGCAGTTGCATGTGCCCTCATTTGGACAATGG
The DNA here is from genome assembly GCF_016545825.1 of Eucalyptus grandis. Taxonomy (NCBI): domain Eukaryota; kingdom Viridiplantae; phylum Streptophyta; class Magnoliopsida; order Myrtales; family Myrtaceae; genus Eucalyptus; species Eucalyptus grandis. The sequence goes on from NC_052618.1 coordinate 41,592,773, forward strand.
TTTCCGTCGTGTGTTAGTTTCAACTTTCATGAAAGGGAATTATGGAGCAGCATAGTTTTTACTTATTTCATGAGTTCTGACAAAAGGTTTTGATTCCATAGTCCAAGGTGTAAGAAGTGAATGGAGAAGGAGAAGAGGGAGAACACTTGCTTTAGTATTAGGACTTGTGCCTAAGAATGTATGAAATAAATGGCTGAATGTAGTTTGCCCACATTTATGTCAGGTTTTGCATAAAGATAAGAGATTAATGTGGTTTTAATTTTTCCAGAGTCTACTTCCACTTTCAAACGTCCAAGGAAACTTGATCTTTATTGATTGTCAATCTTCATTCTATGAAGATCAAATCCTTTGTGTGTGCTTTGATTCACTGATCTCTCTTTGAAGGGGAGAAATACGACCTATATGAGAGTACAGAGAGATTAAGCTATTAGGTGATCAGAAAAAATATTGATAGGGATATTATGTTTCACATAAAGTGGCCTATTTGTGGTTAGTCTAACTCAAATCCTCACTGAAATCTAGTGATGCTTTTGTTACTGTTATAGGCTGAATTTTTTAACATGTAAAATGTCTCAATAAACCAGATTGTCTCAATATCCCATGATCCACGATCTTGCTATAGGATGGAATTGGAAAGGCAACCATTAGTGGTATTAGACAACCAGGTTCTCTAGTTCTTGGATTGGCCTGTCCTAACTGCAGAATCATTGATTCATCGTTTTCTTCTTTTTGAAATTCTCCTCCCTGTTCCTGATGATGAAGATAATTTTGCAGCACAACTCAATGAACTATGGAGCCACATTTTTTAACAATGACGTAGAAGTTGTATTCTTTCTGCCAAAAGTGTTGCAAATATTGATGTGCATGGTTTAGGCATAAATCGCTTTGTCACCCTCTTGTTGGGTTTATCAAGGGTATGTAGCCCTATTGACATTATCTGCCTGTTCAGTGAGAAAGTACACCACGATGATCTGAAATGTTATGAAGAGTAATTGCATGTCTCAGAATGTAATCTGATATTGGTTTGTGTAAACAGGATACGATACACACCGTCTACTATGCTTGGGCTATGCAACAAGTGGATCCGGAAGAGCTTGGGGAAGGTGCTATCTTTCCCATCTGGAGGTTAAGAGAAATGCAACAAATCGGCGTCCAAGCTCTAATATGATGGTTCTATACTTATTTAATCATTGATTAAGACAGGCATGATTCCTGCGTCAGAGTAGATGATCAGTTGCTTATTCGTATGGTAACGAGTTCGATTTATTGCCGAGATCGGGATAGAAGCTCATCCAGTTAGGATATTCCCTTTTTTTCATTTGGGGGGTTTCGATATCGACGGGCTGCTGCCAGTTTTGAGGGATTACCGTTAAAGAAAAGAAAGTGTATTTTTTTAATGTTTCATCTCATGTAAAATAAATCTGGAAACGATCATGAGAATGATCGGAAAGTGGTATGGTACTGTTTCCATTGATTCTAACTGTCCTACCTGCATCGTCACTTCTGATAATGTATCTGTAGCAGCGTGCTGTTAGACTCTATAAATCCTCATTCAAGCAAATTCAGTTCCAAGACGTTTGGCTCTTGATGTTTGATTTAAGTTGCAGCGTATTGTTGTACGGCTCCGGCCTCTGGGCACTTGGCATGCCGCAAGCATCGAGCCGTGAGTAGGTTGTCACAGTACCTCGCATCCAATTTTATGCTATCTGCAAACTCGAATTGCCTCATGCGGTTTCGATGTTTCTTTCCCTGTGCGCTCAGGTTTGGTTTTCTTCATTGAAAGTTAAGTTTAATTGTCACCCTGCATGGTCTCTTCAGTCGGAATTTGGGGAACAATTTGCTCCGCCGCAGCAACTGGTGTATAAACAGTTCCTTGCATGCTCTCAGTATAATTTAGGGAGCAATTGGTCCGCTTCAACTGGTGTGTAAACAGAATTTATATTTTCCTACAAACCGAAAGATGTACAAATTGGACTGCGTAATTATTGGTAGAGCAAAAATTGTAAAGAATATTAGTGAAAACCCATCTCTTAGGTTTATTGCCTTCGAACAATAAAATGATTCATAAGTGCTTTTAGAGTTGAAGATGATTGATTCTACAACTTGAAATAATTAGTTAAAAAGTATATTTTAATTATTGACAATAATTTATATTTAAATATTTTCATCAGAGATAGAAATAATTTTCACCATCCAATTTATGTAAAAGATATAAGAGGATTAAACGGAGTCTCATCTCTCCACCCCAAGAAATGTTTCTCTTAAAAAAATTTGATGAAAATCATCTCTCCACCCCAAGAAATGTTTCTCTTAAAAAAAACAGAGGCTTCTCTCATACCATGTTAGTTAGCACTTAATTCTGACTCTGAATTTTTGCTTTGGTTTTTGCATGTATGTCAAAGTTGAAATATGGAAGGATCCACGGAGAGGCATGTCCACATATTGCTGGAACTCTACTGGCCGAGATCGGGCCAAGGATCTGAATTAGGTTGGAAAGAAGGTTCGTGATTTCTTTGATCTTAAATTTGTTGATACTAATTGGCTTAAGAAGAAAGGATAATTAAAGTAGAAATAAACCAATCGAAGGAAATTTTAGAGGAGCGGACTTCCGGCGTTGAGACGAGGGTGGCGGAGGAAAACTCCCTTTTGCACTTGGAGTTCTGACATCAAATACTATCTATGCTAGCTTTTGGAGAAAGGGTGGATACTTGAAAGATACAAGGAAGTCAGTGCAACGATTTTTTCATATTAAAAATCGACATATTAAAAGGCACATAAGCATGATTCAATATGTTAACGATGAAAGGATTTGATTGACTAATCATATATGTCAAAGGATTTGATTGGACAAATTATAACTTTGAGAGACCCATCACATTATATGAATAAGTTGGAGGATCAATTGTGGGGTTATCTCTTTAAATTAAACCATTTTCTACGCCTTAAGGGTAATTTTGTCATTTAAACGATACCAAACAATGAAAAATGAGTTCACACTTTAAAAGTGTTGTACTCTACTCCATGGGCATGAAGATTTGAAATTTGGATTGAAATTATTCTTGGAATCTGAATCTTCGTGCATTCATCAAATTGAGGGCTAAAATTGACATTTCATACATGTTTTCATGATTTATCAAATAAAGCATAAAGTTTCGTAGGTTTAATTTTTTTTTTTTGGTTGAAATAGGCTTCAAAGTTCATTGGAAAGAAAATTAAGCACATCACAAAAATAGTGACTCTAGGGGGTAAAAAGGGAAATATCTAATTTTTTAGCATCCAAAACAAAATTATCTTCTTTTCATATATTAGTGCAATATTCCACATACATCGACGCGTAAAAATATACAAAATTCAGGTTGTGGCATGGAATGTAATAGAGGTCAAAGAATCGATCTAGAAAGCCAAAACTGTAATACAACAATTTTGAATCCATAAACTTTAAGGAAGTATAAATTAATTTTTACGATCCATAATAATTTTGCTCGGATGTATATCAAGTTTTGCCTCAACTTATGCAAATAATTATAAAAGTGATTAATAATTAATGAGTGGACTATATATAGCATTCCATACTATTGCAAATAATTCAAGTAATTACACCAAATTCATACTAATGAGAATGAACAAATCAAAATCAAAAGAAGGTACTTAAAAAGCATTTCATAAAAATTTAAGTTGAACAAACAAATAGGTCTCAAAAATAGTGATATTAGGATTATTAAAAATATTTATTGACATATTTATCAACCTAAATTAACACTCATGGTTGTGCTTCACCCTAATAGCTTGTATATTAGAAACCAAAAAGCCAATTAAACCAAATGGTAAATGAAATTGTGTCGAGTCATTGGATCTATAAAAGTTGGATTTATGACGGAAATTTACTCCTTATTGATAGTCTTAAGTCGATCGGATTCAACTCCAGTCTCTTATGACATTTCTAATTTTAGGGGTGTGGTCGTTTGAAATTCTAATTACGATAAAAGTAGATATAATACGGTATGAGATTATGGATTTTATTATATTCATTAACTATTTAATAAATCGTAGTGATAAAACCTGATATTTTTGTATTCTATCTTGTCTATTATTTGGTAGTTGTTGTGTATTAGTGTAAATCACAAATATGCCCTTATATGCTGTTCATGAAAAAAATGCCATCTCTCGTTTTTATCGTGATCCATATCTAATGAGGAAAAACACAAAACATTTGGTAGAAACCACTAGGTGAGATAAGAGCAAAATCATCCAAGTCCCCATGGTATAACTATTTTGGAAAAAAAAAAAATCATATCATTGGACATAAAAATCTTGTCTAGATTTTTTTTTTTTTATAAATATTCTAGTTAGATTCCATTTATATCCAATTTTATCATATCTTGAATAACAATTAAATATTCTAGTTAGATTCTATTTATATCCAATTTTATCATATCCTGAATAACAACCAAACATAGAGTAGGACATGGCTTTATCTTTAACTACCAAATATAACCTATGAGTAAAGTATAAGTTAGTGATGGTTCAAGACATTCGATTGTTTTGAGATAGTTTTTCTCGATAAGGGTTAAGCATGTGCCTGTGCTTGTTGTGACTTTTAAGTGTCTTTTCAATTTTTGTTCTTTACAATTAATTATCATTTTTTTAATAACCAAGAGGCACCGCCCCTTTTTAATTATCGTTCTTCAAAAGTAATTATCACTTTCTTAGTAACCAAGAAGCATAGGTGCAAACGCCCCGCATGAGATACCCTGTAAGTGTCACAGACCTATTAAATTTGTGATATTTGAACAGGTGAATTCCAGGTCCTGACCCGACTAACTGCGCAAACTCTAATGGTTGGATTGCTTTACTCGACGAGACCAAAATGGGCTAAATTGAAGTGCCCTGGAAATTTTCGTTTTAACATAATTTGTTTAGACATGACTCCTTTGACCGTGGGCACGATTGGCACCCGACCCCCTTACTCTTAGTTCCGTCCTTAAATATATAAATTTGTGAATTCAAAAACAGATATTCGAAACTACAAATTTCCCATCTACTGTGTGCTAGCTCAACTTAGAACAACTTGTCACTAAAAGTGCACATTAAATAAGAAACAAACCCCTTTTATCATCAGAGCAAGCACATCTACACATAGAAAAAAGGCCACTTTATTTTTATTTGATTAACCCAAAAGTTTCTCATAAACATGCTCTTAGCTCTCTTCTGAATCCCGCCTACAATTTAATTTAACCTTCTCTTACTCTAGAAGAAGGATTTTTGGCATTTCAGTGACCCTTTTTACTACCCTACCATACCATAATTTAACCATAACCTTCGTGCTGCTTAGGCAACGAAATGTACACCGTACTAAAATTAAGACATGGACTGACTCTGGCGGCTCGGCGACAAGAGGAACGTCTGGTGCTCGCGGTTGTACTTGAGCTCCTGAGCGTCCCTTGGCGACATCTGGAAGGAGTTGGTGATGACCTGGATCGGGAGGGCCCTGAACACCGAGGTGTAACCCGCCAGCGGGCTCTTCATGGGCTGGCTCGAGGTCTTGAAGGAGATCCACTCGAACCCGCTGTTGCCTGCCCTGATTATCGAGGTGAAGAACTGCGGGATCACGAACATGCTGCCCTCGCTCGCCTGCTCGTCGAACACGTTCTGCAACGTGCGCGTCGCCACGAGTCACGTACACGATCCTGTGGTCGGTCATCGACCAGTGTGGCGAGTACAGCGCATTCTGCAGCACAAAAGATGGGAGTTAATTGGACTCTAATTATCACTAGGCAACGTGCTTGATTTAGGACAATGCAGAGAATCTAGTAGTATGAGTCGCATAATCCACACGGGTCTCGTTACCGGAAGAAGACGGCCTCGCTCAGCGCTCATGTCCATATAACGCAGGATTGGGAGCTTGTGCATGTTGACGATGTTGACCCGCCCGGCCTGCCTCGAGAAAAGGTCGGCTTCCCTTCGGATGTCAATGTTCTGCTTGATCTTCATGGTGCAGAACGTCTCCTCGAACCCGTTTTGCCAAGTCAACGGCCCCCTTCGTCTTCGCATCCTCTCCTCCTGCTCCTCATCGTACTCCTCATCCTCATCTGGGGCTACCACTCTCATCCTCTCACGGACGTTGATCATGATTCCCCTGTTGCTCTGCTGTTGCAACTTCTGAGCTATTTCGATCGGAACGTTGAAGGACTCGGCGAGGATTTCGGTGTCGAAGGCTCGAAAGATGTTCTGGGAGTTGTACCGCCCGCTCTGGCGGCGGCGGCTCTGCTGGCCCTGTTGGCGGCCCTGCCCGCCTTCGCCACCCAGCGAGGAAGAACGCCTGTTCAGTTTCCAAAGGTCAGCCACATGCTAATTGAACAAGGTAAGTTTGTGATAGGTCGAAGTAGAAATATTGCCTTAATTTCCATTTCTTTTTCAATAAAGTGGATATAAAAACTCTTCCGCCCAACTGATGTCAGGTAAGTCCTGTCCCACGTAAGATCATAGATAGTAGTGGCCGTGATTTCGTGTTAATTTCACAATACGTACATGCATTTCCAAAAATTAGATTCGAATACCTGTGCATGCAATTCAAATGGACATAAAATTTGGGAATGTTCATTAGTCATTACCCTCAGTCTTTGATCGAGCTGGTTACCCCGATTGTTGAGGTCGACGACGGAGACGGCAATGAGTTCTTCGTTCCCGTCGTTGTGGCACCAGTGAAGCGCACCTTCAGGGATGGCGATGATGTCGCCCCGGCGGATCCGGTGAACCTTCTGGTGTTGGTCCCTGCTTCCCCCCTCCCCTTGCTGGCCCTCTCCTTGCCATCTCCTCCCTCTTTCGCCGCTGCTGCCAGAGGATCGATCCGAGTGGTATGTCTCGGCACATCCTGGGTAGGTTATCCCCAGCAATCCCCTACCTGCGATACAATTTCGACGTCAAATTTCATGACATATAATTATATCGAGGAATAAGGACATGCAATTCCAGATCATGAAAGACAAATGGAAGACATTAATTATTAGTAAAAGGTTCCAATTTTATGATTAAGCACTGCTATTGGATAAGATGGTGTTTCCTCCTTTGCGGTGGTCATATGTGGGAATGTAAGTACGTCACTAAATCGATGACCTTGCTCAATGAAGAGTTCTCGCCGATGAGGTCTTCCGCTAGGATGTCTTATATAGAAACACAGAGCGATGAAAATGGTGGAAGGGTGATAAGTGAGCAAATTAATTCGTATCTTTGATGTCCTTTCCATCACATGAACATTCGATTGTTAATATGTTTATATGTTTCTGACTCCTTCACTGAACAAGTTAAGCATTATGAAGGCTATAACAATATTTAATATTCATTCTTCCTCATTAAAGATAAAATTCATAATAGCAATTAGCATCGTGCATACCATTTTGCATGTCATTTATTATTTCTTTAGGCTATATTTCTATTTTGATCTTTAAATTTGTGCTTATTTTTCAATTATATTCTTCAACTTTTAATCTAACTAACCAAGTCATTGAATTTGTCTAAATTTCTTAATCACATATCTCCGGCTCTGAATCTGAGTCGAATGAAGCTTACATGTTTATTGGAGTAATGTGAAGATTGGAAGTTTATATTTGTGCCAAGAGATCTCATTACGCGAGTTTAGTGATTTTCATCCTTAACACTTTTAGTCCCACGTATTAATTGGTAGTCCACTACGATAAAAAGTTTTCCATATTCGACTCTTGCCAGCATCGGTTTAGGTGTCCCCTCTAATTAATCGGAAGTAGATTAATAGAAAAATTCTGCAAGTTGACGAACTTGATTAAGTAAATATAAAATTTTCAAGTATCAATAAGAAAAAAAAAAAAAGAGCTGTTTAGGGTTCGAAACTTCTTTTGCCTTCTTTTTGTAATTAATTTCCACCGTACCCTTATGTAGACAAGGATCTTTGTTCAACTAATAAAACCACGCGATGAAAGGAAACCAGAGATAAAATGATGAGAGGGCAGACAAACAATGAACATACAATTAAGCCGCTTCGGAGAGAGACAATCTAAGGGAAAATTCTATGTAAGTACTCGAAGTAAAATGATTTTCTCATAAAAATGATAAAAAGTAGACTTTGTCCCAAATAAGATTAATATTACAAAAAACTTTAAACTGGTATATTTTTGACAAATTTACCATAAATTAACTAAAAACATTAAATTAATACACATGTAACAAATTTACACTCCATTAGTTTGTATTAACTTTTACTATCCAAAAACTGAGTTGGATGGCACATAACAATTAACAAATATATTAATTTGGGGTTTTCTTATCATAAATGTATTGATTTAGGATTTTTCTTGATATTAATTCGATCTATTAGAAAGTAACAAAGAGTAAATTATACACTATTCATCTCCCTCTCTGTAAGGGGCAATTTTGCACTGTTCATCACAACTGCACTTCGTCTTGCTCCGAGTGCTACAACCATTCGTTTGCTCCAATTTTTGAAGGGTCTCTTCTTCTGGCCACCCTCCATCTTCTCATCGAACAGCTTCTCCTGATTTCTCCCCCAAGTGGAGCTCAAAGCTGCCCTACTCACGGCTTGTTTCGCTGCTACTCTAGTTCTTCGCGAGCTGCTCTGTTATGCTCGAGTTGGTTCGAAGGCTGGGTGAAGGGTCGTGGTGGCCTGTAAGCTACCCTACTTGCGGCCCAAGCAAATTCTCTTTGTTCTCCTGCTTTGTCTCCTAAGCGAAGCTCGAAGCTGCCCTACTTGCGGCCCGAGCCGATTTGCTACTACTCTGGTTTTTTACGAGTTGCCCTATTCTGCTCGAGCTGGTTCGTAAGCTCCTCTTCTTGTCCTTCATTAGCCCTAGTATGGACTCCTTTATGGATGTACTATAGTGGCTGTTGTTGGGCTGTTGGAGGGTTTTGTTGCACTGATGGCGTCTTCTTCGGCTGAGGTTCACATAGGTGCTAGTAGTGGTAAGGGGCCTAGCTCCCCCCCCCCTCGTATTGAAGCCTCTCGACTTGTTGGAAAGCCGATCCACCCCCCTTGTCCTGTAGGGGGGCCTACTCCGATTGGGGATGGTGTTGAGTGTGGCCCACACTCTAGGCTGTCTTGTGTAGGATGGTCTAGGGGCCATAGCCGTGCACGTGCCACTACTAAGAGGCCCCTAAGCAACCCAGCTAGCTCTTTGAGGCCTTCTCAAGCCCAGTCTTCGACCAATGTAGCGTGGCTAGCAGCTAAGGGTTACAAGCTGACCTATATTCCTCCTTTTGTTGTGGAGGATAGACCGGTTGTTAATCTATCCAATGAGGTGCTGCAAGCTGTGGACCCCAAGTGAAATGAGTATTTGGTTGGTTACTTTGTAGGGAAAAGACTCCCATTTTAGCTCACCGAGCAAGTTTTGAAGAATACTTGGGGCTCTAAGCTAGTTGATGTGCTGGCTGACGACCAAGGTTTCTTCTTTTTTCATGTCCTGGACCCCTTGTTCCGTAGAAAGATATTAGAAGAGGGATCTCTCACTATGGCTAGGGCGCTCCTCTTCTTGCAGCAGTGGAAGCCGCTTCTGGAATTGAAAAAGGACAAGCAAGCTTCCATTCCGATTTGGATAAGACTCAAGAATCTTCCTCTTGACCTGTGGTCCACCCCGGTGATTAGTGCCATAGCTAGTTCCATTGGCAAGCCTCTTTATGTGGACTAGCACACGGAAGGTATGAGGACGATCTCCTTCGCAAGAGTTTGTGTTGAGATCCATGCAAATCAGCCAAGGGTTTCCGCGGTTGAAGTAAATGTGGATGGAGTCTCGAGGGCAATTGCTATGTAATACGAATGGAGGCCTGTATAATGCCTCAAATGTGGAGTTTTTGGCAACAAATGTGAGATCGCTCACAATCCTTCTTAGGTGGTGTCGAAGGTGCAGACTTAAGCTGCCCCTGCTTCCTTAGACCTAGCCCAGCTTCTCGGTCCTGTTTCGGGAGGTCCTGCTATTCCGAAATAGCCTTGGAAGCAGGTTACGGGGAAGAAAAAGAAGCTTCCCCCCCCCCTCCCCCCGGTTGGACATTAGCTTGACCTTCCAGGTTAGCTCTAGCAATGAAGGGCATTCTTTGAAGCTTAAGGCTGTGGCTATGGAGAAGGGGCTATCTCATGCCTCTACTTATACTTGTAAAGCTCCTAGAGGGCCCAAAATCTCCCAAAGACAAGTTGTTGACCCTCGCATCTCTTCGGAGGACATTGCTAGCCCTACGGAACTTGACGCGCTAGCTTTGTCCAATCTGGTTGAGGACCACGAGGGTTCGGATAATCAGGGACTCTCTTCGGATGAGGACCTTCTATCTTCGTGCCCCTCTCCGAAAGCTCCTGTTGCTAACAGAAGACCTAAGACTATGCAGGACAAGCTTCTCGCCTTGGCTCCATATCATATACCTTCAATGGTCCGTGCAGCTCCACCTTCCACTCGGCACAGCTCTTCCAAAAGGAGGTAATCTCCTTCTTCCCTTCTCTTTTGTAAATATGTACATAGGTTGTTAGAACATTAGGAGCCTCGTTGCCCCCCTTAGACAAGCGGAGGCTTAGAATCTAGTTTCATTCAATCGGCTAGCTTTGCTTGGGTTAGTTGAGACGAAAGTACCCCATAATTGCTTCTCTTCTATTTTGGGGAATTTGGTGACGAATTGTTGCTAGTTGGCTAATTATGATCACTCTCATCAGGGAAGGATCCGGGTTGGGTGGGATCCCTCCTTGGTTTCCTTTGAAGTTTTCTCGGTGTCGGACCAGGCGATACATGGGAACCTCAGGTGCTTAGATTCAGGAGCTGTTTATTGTATTGCTATTATTTATGCTGAGCACTCTTTCACTTCCCAAAAACCGCTTTGGGAGGACCTTGTGCTTAGGAGTTCTACTCATCAGAATATGCCTTGGCTTGTGATGGGGGACTTCAATACTATTAAGGACCCATCTAACAGGTTAGGCGGTTCGGACCTTTAGTTGCTATGCTTTGAGGAGTTTGGTCAGTGTATTGATCAGGCGAAACTGGAGGACCTTAGATATGTGGAGTTTCGGTACGCTTGGTCTACTTCTTCTAGGGCTTTTTGTTAGGCGAGAAAGATTGATAGAGTCCCTGTAAACCCTGCCTGGAGTCAAACTTTTTCCTTCATGGAGGCTTCCTTTCTAGCTCTCGGGATATTGGACCACTCTCCCATGGTAGTTAAAGTGGAGAACCCGGTGTTTCGAATGAGGCCTTTCAAATTCCTTGATTTTTGGATGAAGAACCCAGACTTTGAGGCAATCGTGAAGGAAATCTGGGAGGCTCTGGGAGTAGGGGTACTATGTTTAGGCTTGTGTGCAAGTTGAAAGCCCTAAAATGTCGGCTCAAGCACTTAAATAGAGATTCTTTTGGTAATATTTCCACTAAGACTTCTAAGGCGAGGGAGGCTTTGAATTGGACTCACCTTGGCCTCCTTCAATATCCTACAAGTGATGAGTTTGCGTAGTTAGAGAAGTCTCAATGACGTACCTTCTTGGAGCTTTACTCTCAGGAGGAGTCATTCTTCAAACAGAAAGATAGGATCAGGTGGCTTAAGGAGGACGACCGGAATACGAAGTTCTTCCATCATCACGTTATTAAGAGACATATGAGAAATAGAGTTATTTTTGTAATGGATACCTTGGGTAACCAAATTACTGGCCACAACTAGTCCAGCAACACTTTGTGGAATACTTCCAGGACCTCCTCTTGCTTCGCCTTTAACTTTCTTAGAGAACTCATTAAACACGCTATATCGACGATTACACGAGTGCCCACCTGCTGTAATCAACCTCAGCCTCGAACTCGAAGCCTATACAACAATTCAATTAACAAACCCCACATCAAAAGAATTACATAATACAGAGAAAAGGGAATAAAAGCCCAGAAATTCACCTGGATATTGCAAGAAATATAGAGAGAAAAATCAAGAAAGAGCTCGAGAAGGAAAAAAAACCTGGGCCTGAGAACTAAGGTGGAGACGAAGAGGGTGTCCCGAGAGCACCAAGTCTCGGACCAGCTTCTTGGCCGCCATTAGAATGAAGAGACTTTGGTCGAGAATTGTGAGCTATGATCTCCTCTCTTGTGATGTGATTTTGCTTTGCTTCGAAAGAAGGAATCGGAGAAGCCTTTTGCGGATTTTTTAGCACCAGCGCCCAAGAACGGTTTGATAGGAAGCTATTTCGCTGCCCCAAATTTCTAACTCCTCCAAAATTTTAAAGGAAATTCGATTGGCACAGGTACTTGGGTAGCCGAGAGAGAGGACCCCGTCATTGGCGGCGGCGGCGGCCGGAGTGGCGGGGCGGCATCCAACGGCGAAGGCAGGTGGTCGGTCGGAGCAGTTTGTTAGGGTTTGGACATTTGGGGACCGGGAGCTGAGGTCGGAGGTACGAGCCGAGAAGGATGTGCTTGGTGTTTCGGGAGAGGAGGGCAAAAATTTGTCTTCTCGCCGATGAGGTCTTCCGCTAGGATGTAATATTGAAACACAGAGCAATGGAAACGGTGGAAGGGTGATAAGTGAGCAAATTAATTCGTATCTTTATGTCCTTTCCATCCCACGAACATTCGATTGTTCATATGTTTCTGAATCCTTCACTGAACAACTTAAGCATTATGAAGGCTATAACAATATTTAATATTCATTCTTCCTCATTAAAGATAAAATTCATAGTAGCAATTAGTATCGTGCATACCATTTTGCATGTCATTTATCATTTCTTTCGGCTATATTTTTATTTGGGATAAGTGTTCCAGAAGATTCACCGTGTTCTTCTTTTGCTGTCTCTAGAAGCCATTTTCAAATCAAATTGACATCTTTAAAGTGCAGTTCTAATAGAGCATCTTTCCTAAGCAAAGCAAGTAATAGTGGTCAGAAGAGAAACCCCGACTTCTCAAGGCACAACAGGCATGGTTTCTCTCGTGGACGTAATAGGCAAACGGAAGAAAGGGATAGCTTTGACAACCTTGATGACTCTGAGATGTTGTCTTCAAAGAATGGTCCACTGCTGTCCCTTTCTAGTTCTCCCAGATCTCAGGCCACTGCAGTGCCAGGGCCAAGAGAGAAGGAGATTGTTGAACTTTTCAGGAAGATTCAGGCTCAGCTTCGAGAGAGAGCTGCCCTGAAAGAGGAAAAGAAAATGAAGCCACAAAGGGCAAGGTAAAGAGAGTGAAACTGTGGATTCCCTCCTTAAGTTATTACGAAAGCATTCAGTAGAACAGTCTAAAAGAAAAGGCTTTAGTAATGGTAGCAGAGACCTTACTTTGGAGCAGCCAGAACAAAACGTTTCATCCAATGAAGAGAAAGGCTCGAGCTTCTTTGATTCAAATAGTATTCTAGGAGACAAATCTCGAGATTCTAATGCTTCTTTTAGCAGGCCAGCTTCAAAGTTTCAGCGCCAGTCTCCAATTCCGCGAGTCAGGTACCAGTCTATTAACTTTGGTGATGACAGCGATGACTCTACATCAGTTGCCAACTTAAGTGGAGGAAAGAACGAGGACTATGTTGAGATACATCCCGAGCCTTTATATGAGCCAGCAGTGAATCATGAGCCTGAGCTTGAACTTGAGCCAGAAGCAGAAACTGTTATTTTGGATGGAGGGTTTCTGATGAAGGGGTGGATGCAGAATCTTCAGATGCTGATGAAGTTGATGACAATGAAAATATGGATCAGCAAGGGCTGGTTGATGAAGCGGACTTGAATGCACTAAAGCTACCAGAGCTTAGGGCTCTAGCTAAATCTCGAGGGGTTAAAGGATTCTCCAAGATGAAGAAAAGTGTGCTCGTAGAATTGCTCAGTGGGAGGTCGGGCTAAAGTCTATTTCCTATTTTCTGCATGAGGATAATTTAGAGCAAGTGACCCGTTTTACCTTTTGATACCTGAGATGCTCCTTTTTGTTTGCCCAGTCCTTTTGCGTAGTACTTTAAATTTTCGTGGTTTGGATACCCACTTTTTTGTCCACATCTGCAATGAAAAATGGAATGATTTGAGTTCATAGAAACAATTCTACTACCAAGTTTTTGTTCTTTTTTCTTCTTGTGCAGGTTTGTGTTGAAAAATTTGAAAGGACACAAAAAAGAATTGTTCAACTTGAAGGTAGGAATATTGCTTGCTTCCATCTTCTACATCATAATCCAGATTTAGTATATAATGTTGAACCTACACTAAGAAATTCATAGCTGCATAATAAACAGTAGAGTAGATTGAGATACATCCATGGAAGAACTAGAGCGCCAGAAAAGTGTTCATGCTTACTGGTTATACGAGCTTGAAATCGATATCAAAAGAGATCAAGGAGAACTTTGTCCGAATCAAGAACAAATGTGGCTTTAAGATGTCCAAAGTTCATACTCAGGGAAAATCAAGTTAGTTTTTTTTTGGTCAGAGACAGAAAAACAAATGTTAAGAACGAGCCAGCACCTGTGGATTCTTTTCTGATCAATTGCAAATATACTGAGAAGAGAAATGAAGTCAACCAACACAAATCAATTGGGTCACATCAACATAGACACACATCTAACATGTTGTACTTCTGTATCCTTAGCACGACAGCACAGTAAATCTAACGTCCTGCCTTCATCGAGATTGCAGGAGCTCTCCTGTTCGATTCCCGGTCTCCCTCTCTCTCCACACTCACCGATCAAACTATGTATCCAACACATATGTTGCACGTCGGATATCGACAAGCCGAGCATGCAAGCACGGGGTCCCCCGACACACCAGCAACGCAAAACACGCGCTCATGTAGAGAGAGAGAGAGAAAGAGAGAGAGATCTGACAGGAGAGAGTTTCCTGGAGCCACTGGGACTGGTGGGGCTTGGAGGTGACATCTGCAAGTGCAACCCATGTACAGCAGAACTTCTCGTCGGCCATCGTTCGGGGATCACTCAGGAGGAACGAAGTTCGGACTGGTTAGCCAAAGATTCAAGAAGAAGGCTTGGAGAATCTGCTGAGAATCTCTCAGCAGGACAAGAACAAAAGAGGCACGTCAAGAATTTCCCCCAGAGCCCTCCTTAACGTCCCCCACCACACAAGGCATTCCGAATTTCAAACTGCGGCCCTTTCAATTGCAGCCTAATTAATAGCCCATTCCTTTCATGGAAGTTTCAATGGCTCGTAATCCCCGTTGAAAAAACTTTCCCTAATTAGATTTTCTTCATAACAAGATGGTGACATCTCACTCAAGGTATTTTCGAGCAAACATAGTTGTCGCTCGTAAATTATATATGTTCTCAATTCATATTATATTCAATTTCAATATACAACATGCTTATTTGGACGAATTCCTAAAGTACCAAATCATATAATAATCCATATTTAGCATTGAATTTATCGACTCGACATATATCTTTCTTTTTTATCCATTCATAGTTTTACAGAAGTTTACCACTTTGGTAATGTATTTTCTTGTCATATTTCATGATGTATTTTATATTTGTTAAAACCTCACCAAAGTCCCTATCTCTACTATCTATTAGGAATGATAGCACAAATGATCCCTACATTTTGATCTCTAAACTTTTAAATTATGCATTATGGTATCTGAACTTTGACGGAATAAGAACAACACAAGTGTCATAACTTTTATACAACTCTCACTTGAGTGCCATAACTTTTTTTTAATCACTTGAGTACTACATTAGTAAAAAATTGATCACTTAAGTGTCATCAAAGATTTATGTGGCCGAAAAATCTACCATGACATTAATTTATTATAAATTGGCCAACATGGCTCACTGGATAAATCCAAAGCAGCCATGGAAGAACTAGAGCACCTAGCAGCCATGAAAGCCCAAATGTTAGTTGATGTGCGTTCGTCTCTCTATGGAATGCCATGCCTTCTCATAGTTCAAGAGAGAAGCACTCGGCCTCACATGCTCCTCTTTTCTTCTCAAAACTTTCCTTTTTATACTGAAGCCCCATTTCCAAATCGTTGAAACCCTACGTCCCTAATTTTGGTCTAATAACCCTTAAGTCGTTTGGAGCTATAGACTGAATCATTAATACCACAAAAAATCTAAAACTTGTACACATGTAACAAATATATCCAAAACTAATTTTTTGACAAAAAACACTTCAAACTGATATGCATGTAACAAATTTACCTCAAGCTTATCTTTTTACCACTAAAAATCTCAAACGGGTTCACCCGTAACAAATTTATTTTATATTAATTTATGTTAAATTTTACTGTTAAATTATTGAGCTGGATAACATGTGACAATTGATGAATATATTAATTTGAGTTTTTACCTTTCGTTTGTAACAGTGTACCTATTTTGTAATTTTTTATGGTGTTAATTCAATTTAACGAAAAGTATATTGTTACGATATATTGGTTTTGGATTTTTAGAGGTCGAAAAATTAATTATTGATAAATTTATAACAAATATATCAATTTGAGATTTTCCATGGTTAAAAATTTAGTTTGGGATTAATTTGCAGAATAAGAAATGGAAAACAATGATTTTGTTATCTTGTTGAAAGTCCTTCTCTGATTGTCTATGAATCTGATTTCCAGAATCGAACCCCTGATCGAACAGAGAAGTGTGGCTTCGATACTTCTCGTTCGTCCACTGCTTCGACTTCTCATTTAAAGGCAAACTGAAGAATGAGTTTTTTTGCCAAATGTCCTGGATTGCACACGACGAAGCCAAGCGAGTTGGAAACTCGGATTGCCTTGGACTAATCGGGAGAGCTACAGAGCTTGCCAAGCTCGACTCGCTCTGATATCACTGCGGTCATTCCACCGCCATCGCGAAAATTATGATAATTGTAGTGTACTTATCTTAAACTTTGACCAAATGTCCAATGTTATTCCTACTCTTTTAATTTGTGCAATGCGCCTCTTGAACTATTAGTAAATGTTTATTATAATCCCAAAACTATATGAAAATATTTAAAGTTTAAGGGATCGCATCAAACATTGAATCAAAATTCAAGAATCACATTGAAGAAATTAAAAATCCAAAGATAACATTGCACATTAGACCAAAGTTGAAGCACCACATTGAACAATCTAAAAATGTAAGGACGATATTACACTTGAACCAAAATTCATGGATTATTTGTTATTTTCTTCATCAATTATACAAATCCATGGGACAAAGTGTTAGACAATTCCATTAAATTTCACCGATTGTGATTCATTCTTAAAATATATAAGTACATTAGAAATTCTAAAATTTATTACGAATGTATAATTGAGTTCTAAAATTTTCAAAAAATGCAATTAAGTCCTAAAACTTATCACAAAAGTACAATCAAGTCCTAAAATTTTCAAAAAGTGCAATCAAATTCTAAAACTATCAAAAAGTGCTATCAAATAAATGGCTTGCTTTGATCAATTTGATAAGTTTAGAACTTAATTGTACTTTCTAAAAAATTTAGATCTCAATTGTACTTCCGTAATAAATTTTAGGATTTATTTATACTTTTGGAGAGTTTTATGACTAAATTACACTTTTTAAATAAGTTTTGGGACTTCCAATACAATTATCCCTTCTTAGAATTAACCTTTGTGGGTAGATAGTCGTATAATTATTTCAAGTATTTCACACGATTTCAAGAACAGTCCTACTGACCAGAAAACAAGAAATGGCTCTCTTTCTCCCTTGTCGCCTTTGCCCCACCTGTAGCTCGTTGTCCTCCACCGTGGCCTCGTCGAGACCGGCATCACCGGCTCACCGGCTTGGAGAGGTGATCAACGGGCCTTTCAGGCTCAAAAGGAAAATGGGTGGGCTTAAACAATATCTTTATATGAGAAAAGTCCAACCAAACATGTACATTCAAAGATAAATTCTATTTTATATGTGCATTTGGCAATAAGGACGTACAAAGAAACCGCTCGAGCTGCCTGAAATCGGATTGGACTGGTTCTGAATGCGGAACTGTCCACCCACCCATCTAGACCAGATCGGTACTTTTAAGAAAAATTTCCACCAAAAAAATTTTTAAAAAAATGAAAACTTTAAAATCCATAATTTGAAACTCA
This sequence comes from Eucalyptus grandis, assembly GCF_016545825.1. Taxonomy (NCBI): domain Eukaryota; kingdom Viridiplantae; phylum Streptophyta; class Magnoliopsida; order Myrtales; family Myrtaceae; genus Eucalyptus; species Eucalyptus grandis. The sequence goes on from NC_052618.1 coordinate 41,610,757, forward strand.
ACACCCTTTAACTATGTATCGTCTTGTCTCACTCTTATCTCGTATGAGTCGTCTCTCTATCTCTCACTCACGATCTTGACTTCCAAGCTTATTGTCCATCGAGTCACGGCGTCAGCTCTCAACTTTTAATACGAGCTCAATTTATTTACTAATCTTGTAATTAAGAATAGGAAAGTTCTTTATTTTATTTGCTTTATTTTGGCTTGTCGGTTTCATGGACTCACAGGTCTCGGTTTGATTTTCAGGTGAATTCATGAAATCAACGGACGATTCCTGGTTCTAGGGTGAGAATCACCCTCCCGGACCATGCTCACCCTCATTTGGCAATGCGTAATAGACTTGTCGACACATCCGATGATCATCTGCGCCACCACCTCCACCACCTCCATCCTAGCTGCCGCTGCACTCGTCTCTTCCCCCTCTCTATAGCCCGTTGCCAATCCCATTCAGACGATGCCTGTCGTCCCAGATTCAAGCGCAGGTGTCCATGCCATGCTCGAGGCTATTTCCCAAGGAAGCGGCTCCTGAACTTTCCGTGCATCGTACATCCATGAAATCGAAACATCAATCATAGACAAAAGTTCCGAATCCATTAACCGTGAATTAAAAATTAAATCAAAATGTAACATCCGATCAAAGTCAAGCTTCAAGGGCAGAATTATACTAAAGTTGAATTTGAAAATTCAGAACTAATGAAAATACGAAAGTTCTTCGATCCAAGGAAGCTGGACGAAAGAATAACCGAAAAATGAAATGCTGTGGAATAAGATGCGATCCTCACAAAAGCTTTTCCCGAAGCGTCGGAGACACGATTGCGTGCCGTGATCAGAATCATTCGCAATTTAAGCTAAAAAAATCTTGAAATTATACGATAAATCTCCAAAGAAATGATTGCCAATCAACTTCCTTGAGTGAGATTAATTATTCGTAATTAATTCTTTCTATATCGCGGAAATATTACGTCAAAAATGTTCCGGCTCTATAAATTAGGCGTAGATTTTATTTTCGTTTTACTTCTTTTTTTGAATTTTCTTCAACTTTGTAGAGCTTGGAACCATCTTTTAGAGGGGAAAAAACCAGAAATTTCTATTATTTTAACAGAGAACTAGAATAGCATTTTCATTTCACGAGCCGAACAAATCGTCCGCTTAATTAATCGACCTCGGCTTGGGGAGAAAATCAAATGTGTGACTATCAAAAAGGAAAAGGCCGATCATTAAAGAGGAATTAATGCGATCGAGCGATCGATTCGAATTCGACATAAATCACGTTGCTGGATTAATTTTAAGGGTCATGCCCGCAGCGCCGTTAGATCGAGCCCTAAGCTCCCATGATTTTGGTCAAAAGTGTGAAACGGACGGTCGATATCGATTGATTATTCCAAAAACATAGGGAGGAATATGCCATTGGGCTCTTCTCCAAAGAGTTGTCTTTCTTTTAATATTTAAAGGCACTATGGTTATCGACCCTTTATTCCCGCACAAATCACGGTTTTACCCCCCGGGGAGATGCACGTTTATCGTAAGCAATTAGGTAATATGCTTGAATCGTTCAACCTCTTCTTCATCGTTACCATTTACTACAAACATCTCAATTAGGTAAGTATATCATAAGTTCTAAAAAGTATAATTAATTCCTAAGCCTTTCAAAAAAGTGAAATTAAATCTTAAGATTTCATCAGATCTATACAATCAACGGAACCTAATTAATGATTGTGCCCTTCTAGAACTACACAGTAAAGGCTGTAAATTTACCTGGTCCAATCACCGTGAAGGGGATGATCTTGTAAAGGAGAAGTTAGATCGGGCGTTTTGTTCTCTGGATTGGCTGACATCTTTCCCTTCTGCAGAAGTTTATGCTTTACCTCCTGTGGGCTCGGATCACTGCCCTTTGCTGTTGCAAGCGCGTCCCCCATCTGTCAGACGTACAAAAATGTTTCACTACGAAGCTTTCTGGAACCTAGATCATGAGTGTCACGACATAGTTTCAAAGACATGGGACAATGGTAGTACCTCATTGCTTCCGGTTACCAGTGCGGTTGCTCTCCGATTATCTAGCCGGAGCGAAAAAGGTTCAGCAACATCACCAGCGTATCTCTCATTTGCATTCTCAACGCAATCAATCATTAATCGACCGTTTTATCAAAGAGGGGATAAAGAGCAAGCTCATGCAATCCGATGTGAAATTCATCAATTATGGACTCGAGAGGAACAATTCTGGCTATGCGTTCCGTATTAATTGGTTGAAATGGGGAGACCATAATTCAAAGTTTTTTCATGCTTCTACTATGCAACGACGACAGCGAAATCGAATTACAATGCTTCTAGATACTAATCATCGGTGGATTCGAGAACCGCATCAGCTTAAAGAACTTACTCGGGGTTTCTTCTCTCGGCTATATCGATCTGTGGGCAATCGGGATTTTCAACCTTTTCTACAGCAATGTCCGCCGGTGGTAACTCCTGAAATAAATAATCATTTGATGAGAAAGATCACAGAAGAGGAAATTTACCAAGCAACCTGTCAATTGGGAGCTTCAAAGTCTCCTGGTCCTGATGGCCTTCCTGGACTCTTCTATCGGCATCACTGGAATGTTATAAAATCATCGGTTATTCAAACGGTCCAAGATTTTTTTGATACAGGAAGTATGCCTACCAGACTTAACAGAACGATTATAGCCCTAATCCCTAAAGTTCAGCATCCAGAAAGCATTGAACAATACCGTCCTATTAGTCTTTGTAACTTTGCTTACAAGATCATTTCCAAGATAATGGCCAATCGACTTAAACCATGGTTATCCTCTTTGATATCAAATGAGCAAGCAGCATTTATTAGCAACCGTCGATTCAGGGACAACATTATGGTGGTGCAAGAAGTCATGCATCAATTTCGAGTAAGGGCATGCAAGAAACGTTTCAATTTTATGCTAAAAACAGATATGCAGAAGGCCTATGATCGGGTTGAATTGGACTTTTTGGCAGCCTATTTAAATCATTTGGGCTTTCACTCTAAGTGGGTTTCTCGGTCATGGCTTGTGTCACTACGGTTTCCTTCAAAGATTAGATTTAACGGTGAACATCTTCCTTATTTTAAGCCCACTAGAGGACTGCGCCAAGGTGATCCCCTCTCTCCATACCTCTTCATTTTAATAGCCAATGCCCTATCTGCATCTATCTCTCAAGCTGTGTCTATAGGTCATCTTAAGGGGTTCAATTCAATAGAGACTGTCCTATCTTATCGCACCTATTTTTCGCTGATGATTCCGTATTTTTCCTCCGAGCCACCATTTCTAAAAGTCAAAATCTTGCTAACCTCCTAAACCAATATTGCTTCGCCACAGGCCAGCTCATAAATCGGAATAAATCTGGTGTGTTCTTTAGTAAATATTGTCCTAACTCTCTACAACAGAACATAGCACAAGAACTCAGGGTACCTATTCTCACTAAGTATGGAAAATACCTGGGCATTCCTTCGGATTGGGGCCGATCCAAGAAGGAAATGTTCTCCTGGATTCTCGCAAGAGTAAATGCTAGATTAGCGGGTTGGCGAGAACAATTTTTATCGAAAAGTGGCAAGGAAATCTTACTCAAATCGGTGATACAGCCTTACCGCAATATGCCATGTCCATCTTCAAGCTTCCGTTGTCTCTCTCGCAGATTAATAGAAAAGAAGATCTCAGCTTTTTGGTGGAGTAAGCATAACAGTAATACGGGCATTCACCGGAAAAACTGGTCCGAATTAAAGCTGTCCAAAGCTTCGGGGGATGGGTTTTCGTGATTTAATTAACTTTAACAAATCTATGCTTGGAAAGCAAGCCTGGAGACTTTTCAACAACCTCAAGCTATTTGGAGTCGGCTCTTTAAAGGTTTATATTTTCGATACTCCTCTTTCCAAATTGCTACTTTAGGACATCGGCCTTCTTGGGGGTGGCGAGTTTAGTGAAAGGTAGAGAGGTTATTACTCCTAAATTACGATGGTTAGTCGGAGATGGGTCGCAGATTCATATTAGAACAGATCATTGGTTACCTCAAGGTCAGATAGGAGGCTTACCTGCTGAGGGCGAACCAGCACTTGTTGCTGATCTCATTGATTCTCAACGTTCTGAATGGAAGTCTTCCTCAGTTACTTCATTCTTCGATCACCAGGTTAGTAAAGCCATTCTCAACACTCCTATCAATCCTTTTCTTCACCACGATCACCGGTTTGGACAGACATCTTCCGGTACCTACTCGGTGAAGAGTTGTCATCATTATCTCTCTCGCACAATCTCAGCACATAATTAAAACCCCATCATCCTCTTATACTAACCCGCCTATGTTATGGAAAAAATTTGGAATATGCAGACAGTGCCCAAGCTTAAAGCTTTTCTATGGTTAGCTTGTAAAACGCATTAGCCACAAAACGAACCTTTACCAGCGACATATCATTCAGCACCCCTTTTGTACCCTCTGCCATAACTCTATACCAGAAACAATAGAGCATCTGTTTTTCTTTTGCCCTTGGACTCACGACATATGGAACCATGAAGATATCAGAGTCAGTATATGTCCTACCTCAGTACGCAGACTTGATGCTTGGCTTGTAGACTATATTTCTAACCCTCGAGAGTCTCTGGATTTCGAAGTGATTGCTCATCTCCTGTGGGAAATTTGGAAACATCGAAACAACGCCGTCTTTCGCCACTCTCCGTTGGATTCTCTTCTTGTCGTCAATGAAGCCCTCTCCCAACGCATTATCTTCAAGGTCATCCAACCCTCGCCAAAGAAGATTCAAAAGGGTCGGATCGGTCTAGGGCACGGATGGACCCCCCCCCGGCGAAGGCTTTATCAAATGCAATATTGATGGGGCTTTTCGCCCAGCTTCTGAGCAAGGATCCATAGCTTGCGTTTACAGAGACAGTAGAGGAATTTTGACGGATGTGCTTACCCGATCTGTGCCTGCTCAGTCGCCATTCCAAGCCGAGATCTACGCTCTTATGTCTCGCTCTTCAACGGATCATCCGAAGGGTCTCCATCTTCACCACTTGTGATTGAATCGATTGCTTGCGGCTGGTGGAGATCGTTCGGACGAAACAGCAGCCGCCATGGAAGGAGAGTCATCTGTTCGCGATTCGGAAGATCTTCTTCAGCAATGCCCTCACCTTTCGCTTCGACATATTCCACGAACGGCAAACCTAGCAGCTGATTGGGCTGCAAAAGCCCATCGGGATCAAGGCCCATCGACAAACCGGCTTTTCTTTCCTCCGCCTTCCTTTCTTAATGTTCTTTCTTCGAGATGCTTCCGCTTGTATTAATCTCTAATATAATATAAGTTCTCTTTCGACCCAAAAAAAAAAAAAGTTAACTTTTTTTCAATTTGGTTAAAGAAAATGCTGACATGTCTTTTTCTCTCCTTTTTACTGGTGGTGTCGATATGGCATCCCCACCATATGAAAGAAAATTGAGATCTTTTTAAAATAAAAAAGGATAAAAAAATTTACTAAAAAGAGGGGTGAAAAGTGAAAACAATTAGTTCATCAAAATCAAAGGTAGTTTTATTGTTTATCTTCTTCAGCTCTTTAACTAAATAAATTTGCATCGTTATAATCATTCAGCAATGAAATGTTAAGTAAACAATTATCATTAGTCTTCTTCAGTTAAATGTTAAATAAAACTAACTCCTTTCAAAAAGTTCATCTTCTACTTTTGTTAAATAGATCTAATTATTTGTTGTTAAAAATTCTTATGTGCATAGAAGATACGAGCTTACTATTCATCTTCTTCTTTCGTTTTCTATTTAAGTTCATCAGTTACGTACCTAAGTTGTTGGGAGCATCGACCGCACGTGTGCGCGAGCACAAGCGAGGAGAGAGAGAGGGCCTTACCATGGGAGCAATATAGAGGTAACAACGGTGATTTGGAGGCGGCAACTACCAGAAATGCTCAAGCTTGAAAAAGCCTAGAAGCTAAGGTAGCGATGACCGAGTTCAATGAAATTTGAGCAGCTATGACAAAGAGAACCGAAAAAACTCTTTTATTTTAACAGAGAACTAGAATACCATTTCAATTTAATGAGCCAATCAAATGGCTTGCCTAATTAATCAAGCTTGGCTTGATTGCTCGTGTCTTTTGATTAAATGGAATAGAGAAAATCAACGTGTTGAATTTCCAAAAAAAAGAAAAAAGTCAACCATTCAAAGAATGGCTATAGACATCGAATGTTTAATTTGAATTCCAATTCGACACAAATTGTGTTGTCGGAGTAATCTCAGGGGTCATGTCCATATCATCGGTCAAGCCTAAACTCCATGATTTGGTGAAAGTTTGTAATGGACGGTCAATATGGATTGATTTTTCCAATAACATAGGCAGGAATATGCCTTTAGGACTCTTCTCCATAGTTTCGTCTTTCTTTTAATAATTCTTATATACCATTGTTGACGACCCTTTCCCCCGCTTCAATCACGGTTTTACCCCTCGTGGGCACGCACTTTTATCGTAAGCAATTAGGTAATATGCAAATTGGCTTGAACGGCACCCTTTTCATCACGACCACGTTACTAAGAAGATATGATATTAGGTAGCATGCGTGGGCTTTCTTTTAATCCGATTAGAAAAAGAGCAAAAGTACCAAACAGTCTAATATTTATCGTAAAATTATAATTGATTCCTTAAAAAAAGTACCAAACGGCTTACCATGATTTCGCCGAAGAGGAGACGACAGCAATTCAAAGGCAACAACGAGCGAAAAAGCTCAAGCTTCATCAAGCTCGAAGAACCTTCGAAGCTGAGGAGGCCATGGTCGAGCCCAGTGAAACTCGAGCAGCCATGACCGCGAGCTCATGGAGCTCTAGTGGCTATGGCCAAGCTTCACTAAACTCGAGTAGATACCGCTACGAGCACCTCTTGGCATTCTCATATATCATGCTCTACACGAGAAAATATTTCGCCTGCTCCTCATATCACGTAGCAATGACTTAGGAAAAGAAGCAAGATAATTTAGAACTTAAAATTTAAAATCAATTGAGATGCATATCACATGAGCTAAATGAGGAATACCATATCAACCATGTAACCATATCCATATATTCAAACCCCTGAGAACTAGTTAGTCCATAATAAGAGTGATCGGTTTCAAAGTAGGTCGGTTCATGTTCAAAAACTCAAGGTCAGTTCCTAGTCTGTGGAATTGAGAACCAGCCCACTCAATCAATAAGGATTTTTTTTCTTCTTTTTGGTTTCTTCTATTCCTTACAAGTGGGATTTTCCCAACATTAAAAGAAAGAAAAATTACTAATTTGAGCTTACTTCAAAGTAAAAATGTAAAAAATATTTAGGCTCCATTCGTTTCATGGAAAATAACTTTTAAAAAAACGTTTTCCGGATTTTCTAATGTTCGTTCCACAAAAAATGAATTAGTCAAGGAAAATGTTTTCTACTATAAGAAAAAACACCTTTAAAAGTGGGCGAAATATTTTTCACTTTTGAAAAATGAAAAACATTTTACATAACTTATTCCACCTCATTTTCTTTCACTAACCACATTTTCATTTCATTTTTATATTTTCTTTTTCTTTTTTTTTTTTAAATTCAGTTTTAGTTTTTTCTTTACTTTCTTTCCTTTCTCTTCTTCTTCTTAGGCCTTGGCCGATCGCCGACCACGGTGGTAGCTAGCAACCAACCATTGGCGAGCTCGGCTTCAATTGGCCATAAGCCAGTCGTGAGGCTCGAGCTTGATCGCTACCATCATGGCCAGCCACTAGCGCAAGTTGAAAAGGAAGAGAAAAAAATTAAAATTTTAAAAATATATTTAAAAAAAATGAAAATGAGTGCATGCAAGAAAAGATTTTCCTTATTGAATGATAGAAAATATTTTCTAGTTCATTTTCAAATTTCTGCTAAACATTAAAAAAATTGGTTATTTTCCTGAAAAATGGTTTCGTGGAGAACCATTTCTAGAAATGGTATATTTTTCGGGAAACGAAAGGAACCTGAAATTTTTTAGCAAATTCTTTAGTCCGGTTCCATATAAGGAATCGGAGATCTGGCCTCAAACTAGTCCGTTTGGTCCGGTCCGGTCCGGCTCGCTTGCTGGATTGAACCGGGACGGACGCAGCCGCCCCTAGTCTGTAAATACTCTTTCCAATTTTTCCTTTTTCATTTTTATTCTTCCCAGCTTCCGTTGACCGAGGGGAGGGGGCAGGCCTCTGGGGAAAGTGGCAACATCGCAAATAACGCGAGAACGGAGGGCCGATGCCCAAGGGGGGCCCCTCCTCGTGGTAGACATCACGCGAGGGTTTCGCCCAATAAAATCGCCCCCTCCCCTCCCCTGTCTCGCTCCAGCACAGAAAAGGCCTCCCTCCTCGCGAGAGATTGTTGGAAACGAAGAACCTTCATTTCCCTCAATCTCTCTCTAGCTCCTTCTCTCTCTAGCACATGGAGTGTAAAGAGCATATTCATTATCCTCATGTAACTGCTTCGAGGATCTGGGGACCTGACAGAACAGAAAATTAGAAAATTAGTAAGACATGGCGAGAAGAAGGTAGGCCAGAAAGTTGTAGATACTATCTTGGCAACACATCATATGCAACAAAGGTAGCACTCATTATGATAGCAAGGCAGTGCCAACGGTCATGAAAATAGCACATGGAGTGAGGATGTAGAGATAAAAGAAACACTTACCACATAGCTTGTCAAAGTTTCATAGCTTGACAACCAATCCTTCTGTGAATATTTAGGTACTACTGCGAGGAGAGTTGTCAAGTTTTCTGAAATGACAATATCCTCAGGTTTGACCAGATTTGAAAGATCACGGACAGCTAAGCTGAAGTATAGAGAGAAGTAACCAAGCAATGAGTAATAAAAACATTCTTGCCGTAGCTCAATCAGAACCGGTATAGTAGCTTTACCTTCCACTCTGCTTTCTGTTGATAGCATTCAGCTGACTCCGCACATTGTTATACTCAGCAACACGAACCTAAAATACAAGATCAATACATGCCTCAATTTGAAAAAGATTCGATGAACTAACAGGCAATGGTCATAATAGTATGTATGAGCTTTGCACGGAAGAGGTGCTCAATTTGCTGTCTAATAACCTATACTTGCTAAGCTGAACTCTTGCAGCAACTACAACAACATCACCGTCATCATCAACCGACAAAGCTTTACCCGCTAAGCCGAGTTCATCACACGAATGCTGTCACGCCTAAATCTTACTCCCTTTGCTACTAGACTATCGAATAAGATTTTCTATGAGCAAACAGAAGCAAAACTAAGTCTCTCCCTCACACAGACCAACTACCTCATTTAGCTAAGGAAGGCATCAATGGATAACATGTACATACACTTAACATGAAAAGCAAAAGGAAGGTTTTTACCTTCAGATCATCTTCGATCTTCGCGACTTGTCCCTGAATTGTGTCGACAGTCTCCCTCAAGGGAGCCATCGCAGGGTACTTAGCATCATCCCAGACAAACCTTCCATGCAAGATCAAGGCTCAGTTCCCCACACAAAGATTACTTCTACATGCTAAAAGGTTAAAAAAAAAACCAAAAAAATTACACAGAAGCAGTTCTAAACTGTCGTAAGTCCCTCCATTTCGACAAAAGGCCCGAAATCGAATTCGCAACCCGAAACACGGGCACCGAATTTCCCAGAAAGAGCAACACAATCAAGAACCAATCACATACCTCGTGAGGTAAGAGTCAACCGGCACGCCATCCACCGTAAGAGAACTGCTCTCCACGCCCGACACCCTCTCCAGCTCCTCGATCTGGCGCCTGATCTTGTGCGACACGCCTTCCACAAAGGTGTTCGACTGCACAATTACCCACACACGCATCCCAATTACCCACTCCGCCCTAAGAAAATCAGCAGACAAACGCCTCGCGATCCTCAAATCCCCAAACTTAGACGAAGAGGAATCAAAAATCACCTTTTGGAGATCGTCGCTGAGGGCGAGGAGGGAGTCCAGGGTTCCCACGCGGAGATTGGGGATGTTGAACTGCAGAATCGGGCGGGATCGTCAGGTCCCAAAGGATTTCGACAAAGATCGGAGGAAGCGAGCACGGTCTCGGAGCCGGATCTCGAAAGGAAGGAAAGGAACGAAGGAAGAAGGAGGAGGAGGAGGACGTACCCGGTAGAGAGGGGTGTCGAAGGAGTGCCTGGAGATCTGCTCCTGGAGGCGGTTCCAGAGGGACGCGGCGGACGCGGAGCCCTGCTGCACCGGGAGCGACACCACCCAGTATCGGCTCGCCATTGTCTTCCCGAGCTCGCTGGCGGCGGCGGCGGCGATCGGCGATCGGCGGCGGAGAGAGGGCGGCGATCGGAGGAGGTGGTGGTCGTGGGAGTGCGGCCCTTCGAGAGTGGAGCGATGCGGTGGCGAAGCTCCTTTCCTTTATTTTCCTTTCGTTTTTTGCTGGTCGTCGCTCCAAAATCTCGCAGGCTGCGGTGGCTCCTCTTTCCTTTTTGTATTTTTCCCCTTAATTAGACATTGGTGTGGAGACACGTAGGCAGTACTCGCGAGGTGCGAATCCTATTTCATAATGGTATATGAAGAAATTATTTTTTTTATATAAAGTTGATTATTATTATTATTTATTTTTTTATAACCCAGAAATCTGCGCACCATACTGCAACACGGCAGAAATGAGGCATGAGGTAACAAGGGGTAAACCCTGGGCGACACTAGCGGAAAACCCACCACCCCGACGTCGCACTTAAAATCCCGTACAGCCAGCGAGATTCGAACTTCTCCCCTCTCACAAAGGATCATAAGAGCATTTATTCAACTGGGCCACCGCAGATGGTGGTAAGTTGATTATTTTCTTTTATGGTCGGAAGAGTGGCTTTTTTTTTTTTTTTTTTTGAGCAAGGGAAGAGTGGCTTGTTTAATTGAGTGGACATGTAGGGTGTGTTTGTCTATAACAAGTTGCTTGGGTCTCTCGCCGGAAATAAGAGAAAATTTCAAATAAATAAATGTGTAAAGTGTCATCATTTTTTTCAAATAAAGGTTTGAAATGGAATTTGTGTCAAATAGAAGCTGGAAGTGGATTTTGTGTCAAAGAAGAACTTAAAGTGGCCATGGTTGTTATTGATTCTTTGGTCAGCTAAATATTCGACCGGCCAAAATGCATTTTTGTCTAAATACAATTTTAATTTTATATTCTTTTATATTCTTTTCTTTTTTTTTCTTTTTGAAAGGGCACATGCGACCGTTGGTTAGAGCTAATGAAGACTCGACTACCCTTGTTGGCCCTTGCCAGTGGGCAACGCGACCCATGCCCAAACCTAGCGAGGATAGCCTTCCCTAAGGCAAGGCAACCCTCACCTTGCCCAAGCAAGCATATCTCTTGCTAGATCGAGTGAGGGAAACCCTCATCTAGCCTTTTCTAGGCATTGTCAGTCAGCGAAACACTAGTGAAGAATAAAGAAAACCAGAAAAAGGAAAAAATTCAAAAAAAAATGTGAATAATGAAAATATTATTGACGAGCTAGAAAGTTAGATCCTTATGTGAAACAAATACAACCACTTCGAGCATTTATTTGAAATAAGACATACTTAAGATCCTTATTTAATAAAATAATGGCACTTTAGGCCATTGTTTAAACTAGTGTCCATTTTAGGTTTTTATTTAAGAAAAAAAAGTACTTTATTCCTTTATTTGAAATTTTCCCTAAGAACTAATGAATGGATGGAAAATGTTTTCATCATTTATGAAAATATTTAGGCATAATTCTTGTTGATAATAATAATATTGTCCCTTAACTAATTTTTATAAGCGATATAACCAATTAGTTTTATGAAAACGATTTTCAAATCATTCAATTTTTTTTTTTATGAAACAAACAAACCCTTAACATGTGTTTGTCTAAAAAAAAAAAAAAAAAACTTCATAACAAAAGGAAAATGCTTTTCCAGAAATAACTTCTTCAAAAAATGTTTTGCTTTTTTTTTCAAATTGGGGAATTCGTTTTTGTAATTTTAACCATACATATTTTCTTTGACCGTAAATAGTTAGTGTTTGACCAATTATGTACAACAAACCAAACTAATGAAAGTCCAAAAAACTAGTTCTCGAAAAATTCTTTCATCGAAACACACTTGTAACGTGTTATTATTAAAATGAGTGAATCATGTAATTACTTAACGTAAAGATAATTTTGAAAAGTTAAAAGCGAGACAAAAAGGAATTTTCAATTTATATAAATGGATTTGCCGATTCTTAATATATTTTTTTTATGCTCAACTTTTAGTTCGGAAAGCCCCCAGGTAATTTTTTTTTTAATAAAAAGAGTGGGTCTACACTCGATCATTAGACACATTTTAGAAATTCTTCGAATATTACTTCAAAAAGGAATGTTATGATATTAAAGTTCCATTATACTTTAAAAAATGCTGAAAAGTGGCACGACAATAATCAGTAGAACGAAATAGAAATGAAAATATAAAAAGAACAGGGGAATGAAATGACGCCCACCGTGGGGCTCGAACCCACGACCACAAGGTTAAGAGCCTTGCGCTCTACCAACTGAGCTAGACGGGCTTTTGTTGACGCTTCTATGATATTTTAATATAAAACGTGTTAACAGACCTCAACTTCCTTCCTCCATGTGACGAACTTCATGACTTCTAAAGACCTCCTTTTTGCTTTGAGGGATGACAAGCGCTTGTAATTATTCAATAAGAAACTATATAGACGGACACGAGCACGCATTTACGAAGGGACCGATTAAGAAGTTCAGCCGAAATATAGTGACCCCAATCTGACTTATTTCCCAAAAGATATTACAGTAGCATAATCATTGAATCCCGAGTTCATCCTTCGTTCTTTTTTGGCCTTTTCGATGGAGGTGAAGTTTAATTAGATGATGATTAGTAAGAGAATTACCGGCAGCATAAGTGAGAACCCATGAAAGTTCATTCGGTGACATTTTTTTTTTTTTAAATTTAGGCTCCATTTGTTTCGTGGAAATTGAATGATTTAAAAAGTACTATCTCCAAAAAATGATTGTTTATAAAAATAAATGAACAAAAAATATTTTTATTATCCATTGAATATGAAGATGTTTAGATATAAAATCGTTATCGTTAATGACAACATATTTTATTAGTTAATTATTTTAAATAATACAAGCAATCATTTTCAAAAAAATATTTTATCAATTATCCACTTTTCGCAAAATGAACAAAGCATTATAGTTTCGTCTCAAAAATTTCGATTGGTACAATTTTATTTTTAGTTATTTTGTTTGATTGAGTCTTACAACTGGCCCTAGATTCTTAGGAGTTATAGGATCCGGTTTATTGTTCTTTTTTTTTTTAAATACTAATTTCTTTCTTATTATCCTTCTTTGTTTTTGTATGAGATCTTTTTGTTTTTGGTCAGTTTTTTTTCTATGAGATCTTGGAGAGAACTAAAACAGCCTTAATTTAGGGAAAGAAAAAGTTTTGTTGCATCTAATCAAGGGGAAAAAGGAAATTAGCAAAAGATAATAATTGTTGTGTTTTAGATAAAGGTATCAAAATGGGTTGAAAACCCACTTTGAAGCCAAACTCAATGAGATGGGTCATATATGGGTTAGTTCAGTTTTAATAAATGGATTATTAATGGGTTTGGGTTGTATGTAAGTCTAATCATATATGATTGCAAATGGGTTTGTCTTTAAATCCATTTACAACCTATTTAACTTATACAGGTTATTAGTTATTAGTTAAGTCAACCCATCAAGGATCCATCATCCTCTTTGAATGGTTTTCATAATTTTTATTTTTAAAATTTTTCTATTTTTTAATAATTTTCTATTTTTTTTTTTTTTTTTTCTTTTACACTGTGTCCCCTATGAAGTTCGGTGGCCAACTCTCGCTAGTTGTGGGCGAGGGTCGCAAAGCCCTCGCCAACAAGGTGAAGTTTGCGACCCCTACCCAATTGCATCGGCAAGCCTTGAGCTCGTCGATCGAGTGAGGCCGATACCTTGCTGGATTGAGGCAAAATTGACTCACCAGATTTGAGCTCGCCAGCCTCGGCATTGGAGAGGCTCGAGCCTCCCCAATCTAGCAAGACTTGAGCTCCCGGAATTGGGCAAGGCCGAGGCTTGAGCCTCACTGATCTAGCGAGACTCGAGCTCGCTAATTGAAACGAGCTTGACCTCATCGAATTTGGCGAGGTGAAGCCTCATCAACTTGTGGGGAGGCTGGAGCTGACCTATTGCTAGCCACTGTGACTTGGGTGACGACTGGGTGAATTAAAAGGAGTGCACAAAAATCAAATTATATTTTCTATACCAAGTGAAAATATGTTTTAATTCATTTTTAAGTTTTAATCAAATACTGAAAAATATTATCATTTTTAGAATTACCATGCTTTGCATGAAATAAATAAAGCCTCAATTTTAGAAAAATAGAAAATTTATCCATTAATTTTATAATTGTACATAAGTGTTTTATCAATATAATTTTTATAATTATAAGAAACAATTTTTTCTAGATTTGGTTAACAATGAAAGTGTTTTAACAATATGGGTCAAGTTGAGTATGAATTAGATACGAATTGTGTTTTAGTAATATGGGTCAAGTCGAGTATGAATTAGATATTGATTAGGTCCGAATTAGGTTGGGTGTGAGTAACTAAATTTACATTAATAAAAAATAGATGATAGACAGGTTAATGAATCAATTTGGTTTGGACAATTTATAATCTGATCCAAACCCAACTAGATCTACCCATTTGACTGGTCTAGTTTTAGATAACATTAGAGATATAAGAAGAAGTTCAAAAAAGAATAAAACTATCGATCTTGCAACAAATTCTTATTAAGTGCTCGAATGTGATCCACATATAAAATTCTACTCACAATACTTATCACAAAGTATTGTCACATTACTTGATACACACCAAACATCCAACTTTATAGTAACAATGAAAGCATGCCACAGGTTTGACATACACTTGTTATTTCTTATTGAAAGCTACATAGATAAGCATATATATATATGGATTCAAAAGATTGATAGATCCATCTTGGCCCAAACATAAGTCACCCCCCGCTCAAATTTGTTTCAAGTTCTAGCAAAAGGCAGCTTCAATTCGGTTTGATCAAGACCATGACCTTAGCAGAAGTCATCGAAGCACCAGTTCTCAACCGTACCGAAGCTTTCCGGCGGAGAGATCCTAGCATAGTTGGTCATGGATCCGCCCAAAAAATCGAGTGGAGAGTCATTGGAGAAGCTGGTGTCATAGACGAATGACATCTCCACGTCGTGATCGATGGTAGGGTAAGTCTCTTCGAAGGAGTTGATGTTATTGTTCATCTCGTCGTGGTCTTGAAGAGGTAGGTCGCTGATGGTGCTCTTGGCGATGTCTGTATAAACATCTTCTTCAGAAGCTTTTTTGGCCTGAATCACCTGCCAAAATGTAGAGAGCTAGCGCAATCACCTGCTGTCAATAATCAAGATAGCTGTGTGCTACGAAATTGCCCCAATCTCATTCAAGCATTAGAATAGCATTTAACTTACATAGTTGTGATTTTGACAGTCTTGGTACACCATGATGAAATCTCCTACTTGTAACCCATGCGTGGTCACAAAATCCCCTAGGACATAAAACAGACCATATAAATTATCATCGAGTACCGCGAAAGCAAAATATAAACAAAGTCAAAAAGTGAATCTTACTCAACTAAACAATGACGTGCATACCGGTGTTCTCAAGGACATACATTCGACTGTTGTTATTAGGCCAAAATCTGCAGGAAGAGAGATGTCGATTCAAATTTGTCACCTCATCAGTGAGAAAAGCGCGAAAAAGAAAACATAGTTCCATCTTAATCACCCTTAGCCAAAACTTTCTTAGATGAGCTCAATTGGTCACTACAAGCATGGACCAATGCGGTACCATTGTGATTTAGGTTAAAATTGAAGCGTACTCGAACCTGTATTTGAAGCTCCACGTGTGTTGACCATCCAGATCATACATGTTTATGAAAATACCCTCCTTGGATTCTAGCGCAGGAAGATGAGCCTCTGCTGCTTTCTGAAATAATTTGCGTGGTTACCAATTTTGAATCAGTAGTAATAATTACTACTTGTTAACACTAGCAAATAGCCAAAAGTTGAGATTTTATTATAGTAATGACCAACAAAGTTAAGCATATGTAGAAAGATAAGCAAGTACCTTTGGGAGTATCATTCTTCTCAGGGAGCTCACATCACTGTTCTTGAGCTCCTTTTGGAAGAGGAAACTTAGACTCCGTGGATCGAATTCCTATAATCAAATCCAAGTCATCAAAGCTTTGCCAATATCATTACAAAGAGGATACTTAGAACACGTACCATGGCTCTGCAGCAAAGTGAAGTGAAGAGCATAATTCATAATACAAGTAAGCTAGGATATCCCTTGTGGAAAAGACAAAAAGAGAGCAGAAATCTACAAGCTAAACCAATTGACAAATCACGTCCAATCGTAAACTAATACCAACGAGATAACTTACTGTATAAAGGACTATCATTACGTTACAGTTATAGTCACCTAAATGACATACATTGTGCTTTTGTGGATCCAAAAAACTTACTAGATGTGGTGAACTCGAAACACCTAAACCGACCATTGTACACAAGATCCGTTGCCGTTAGCCACTATCCATTAGGAAAGTATCCGGCCATTAAACAGAAAAAGCTGATAAACAACCAGAAGAAGAAGTTCTAAATCTGACCAATCGAACCCAAGTCTCCAGAGGAAGCCATCCAAGAAAATTCCCCTTATGTATATGATTACAATCTAGTAAATCTCTATATGACGATTGGACTGAATGAGACCGATGGCTAAATCATAAGATGTATTTTGACTTTTTTTCCCTCTTTCGAATCAGATATAGTAGAAACGTTATGGATGTAAATATTGATTACATACATTTATTTCGCAATATTTAGAGCTCTACCCCACTTTTAGATTCTGCGAAGGCCCTCGGGCATTCTTGAAGTCTCACGTCCCCTGTTCAGCTTATATCAGCTCGGTACCTTAACCAGATCGAAACGTTCTTGGGTTCTCGTTATCTTGTCCCCGACTTTTCCCCCTTATTTCGCCATTTTTCTTTGCTAATTTATCTTTATGTATAGCTTCACTTCATCGTCAAATTCATCAACATAAACAAAACTAATCAACTACCCACCGCACGATCTTCTTCTTCATTTTAATCCAAGTTATTGATAAATGGGGTCGATCCACTATAATTAGTTCGGAGAAAATTATGCTTCGAATTCACTGCTCTTTGCATAAAAGCCCTGTTAAAAAGACACCAAACCCTAGACGGTAACTAAAAATCAAAAAAGAAAGAAGAAAGATATGGTATTAATTAGCAGACAAGAGATTCACGACGATCGATATTAACAGAGAAAGATCAATCTTGAAAAAGAGGGGGATCATCAGTGACCCATTTGACCAACCCAAGTTATGCAGAACATGACATCGATCTTTATTAACGAGGGATTCAATGAGAGAGAGAATTGCTAGTTGATAAAGAAAAAGAAAAAGGAAAACGGGGGTTTTACTGAGTGGGGGGAGCTCACACGTGCGCGGGGCTGGAGGAGGAGGGGGCAATCCGGCACGTGCGAGGCGGAGACGCGGGGGAAGGTGAGGAAGCTGACGTGAGGTCGCCTGAGCCTGGCCATCCTCTTCCTCCGCCGGACCGCCCCGAAGGTGGCCAAGGCCGCGACCAGGTCTGGCCCGGCATTGTGGTTGTCGCCCGCCTTCTTCTTGAGCCCGCCATCCTCATCGTGATCCACCACCACCACCATCATTTTTTTCCTAGGCGAGCGAGTGGGTGGTCGGGGCTTCTGGGTTTCAGTGTAAAAAGGGAGAGAGAAAGGACTGAGACTTTGTTGCAGATGGAGGAGCTACAGGTGGTGATGGTGGTGGTGAGGTGGGTGTTATAAAGAGGCCGAAGGAGAAAATATCGATAATCTTTCTCTGCTCTCTACTTTCTCTCTCTACGTGATGAGAGGTGGGTGTTCTTTACATTTCCGTTTTAGGGCTTTCTTCTTTTCACTCTTCTTTTTTGGGACTTTTATGTGCACTGTTGACTACACAGCGAGGCCGTGGTGACAAGTGTGCATGCTGCGTTCAGGCCATCGTGGGGTTTCATTTTTTGTTTTCTTTTTCTCTATTTCTTTGCGGAAGCTAGGGTTTGGTTTTTGGAGAGCAGAGGAGGGGGTGAGGGAGTGTGGAGACAGGTGGGCGATGTGCATTCATTCATGGAGGGTTGGCTTTAGATCTTTTTTTCCCTGTTTGGGTTCATAGCGACACACATGAATGTTCATGCGCATAAAGACATGTGATGCGCAGAGTTAGAAAAGAGAAACGTAAACTCGAGAGAGTGGTGATGACTGACGAGGGGTTGAACTGGGGTTGGGTTTGGGTTGGAGTTCAGCGGTTAGCGTTGAGAAACGGGAAGAAAAACAATGGGGGCTAGAGAGAGAGAGAGAGAGAGAGAGAGAGAGGTGGTGCGGTGGTGGAGGGAGGAGGGGAGGTGTTGGAGGTTTGGCCAAGAGGAGGAGGACGAATGGAGGACGTCGGGGCACCAGGTGTTGCAAAAGTTCTGTGCTTTTCTTCCTCATTTTCCTCTTTCTTATTTTTGGCATCTCTCTCTCTCTCTCTCTCTCTCTCTCTCTCTCTCTAGTATCATTAGTTGCTTCACCACCAACCCAGAAACCAATGGCGTTTTCTTGGGCAGATTCTTGGAGGTTTCGTCCTCTTTTACTGCATAATCTACGCTCTCTCTCTCTCTCTCTCTCTCTCTCTCTCATTTCAAGATTCAATATGGGTTTTGATATTCCTGCAACTCGAAACTCAGAGAACACACGGTGTTTTCTTTTCTTTTTTTCTTTTTCCCTTTTTTTTTTTTTTTTTTGTTTTGTTTTGTTTTGTTTTTTGTTTTTTGTTTTTTTTTTTGCACGAGGGCCATAATTTGCTGCGAAAGGTTTTGAGTTTTAAGCTGAGGTGAGAAAATATATCGGTTTACTCATAATAAATATGGGCAAGTTTGTTAAAACTCTTAAAAATTGTACTTATGTGCCGTTATATATAAGTATTATATTGCCTCCGGTCTAGCTGCTTAATTATATGTCAAAAACATGCTCCACAAAAAAAAAAAAAAAAAAATTACTTGAAACTTCCGCAAAATGATTAATCTCACTCGGGTCAAATTGTATTAGAACTCAATTATAAGAGCCATTGAATTTTAATACATAAAACTATATGATTCAATTCAGAGTTTTGAAAATAACTATTATGTATTGGGTGGGAGCATTATGTATATTTTATTAGTTTATCTTATAATATAATAATAGGGATGAGTATACCATAAATATAAAAACTTATCATGAAAGTGTAATTGAGTCTCGAAACTTTCAGATATTATAATGGAGTCTAACAACTTATCATATTGATGTAAGGAAATCAACTCCGTCCGACTCGATAAAGTGAAAATTCGATATACTTTTTTTATTATATTTTCTCTCTTTTACGTAAGCAAAGTAAAAGATGCTGAATGCAAACCGCCAAGCTCGGTGTCAAACCATTCAAAGTCTTTCCTTGAGAAACAGAAACCATACGACAAGCAAATAACACGGAAGACAAACCATATTCAAGAAAGTGGGAAAAATTTCTCACATTTTTATGGCCTAAAGTTTTAGGCTGCAGCTCTGTCGCCCCTATTTCCGCGGATGAGGGCCCTCTCCAGATCACGCGGTGGTGGCAATCAAAAGAATAAAGATGACTTAACTTTTCGTCGCCTGTAGTGTTAAGGACGGTCTAGCGACAAAGGAACAATCTGGTTTTTGGCAAGACAAATTGGGTTTATGAATTACAGTTGTTAGAGCTCTTTCAATCTATAACTCCTTTTAAGTAGCTACAACATAAAAGTATCGCTTTAGCACTTGGTGAGATGATCGAACGGTGGATAAGGAGATAAGGGTACTTCAAGTATCATAACTTTCATATGGTATTCATTTAAATGTGATAACTTATTTTTCGACCATTTAAGTACAATAACTTCTAAAAAAAACATTTATTTGAATGCCACAACTTTCAATTCTTCACTTAAGTTCCAATTTTGTTTTAAAATATTCACCCAAATGCCGGAAATCCGATGTTGCACGGCACTTGTGGTGAATATTTTTTAAAGTTGTGGCATTTAAATAATTAATTGAAAAGTTAGATGATACTCAAGTTATTTAAAAAAATAAATTATGACACTCAAATGAACACCGTACATAAATTATGTCACTCAAATGATTTGAAAAAAAAAAGTTATGGTATTCAAGTAAGCGCCTTAAAAAAGATAGCACATGTGATGTCATTTTCCCCCAATATAAATAGCTCCACTTATTAACGCTTTAAAGGTGAATATTAATGGGGCTTTGTTTTAATGATGATCATGTATAGAAGATAGATAAAAGAAGAGAAGACGGACATTCAATAATTAACGTGGTTTAGACGACCAAGAGAATAGTCCCCTTTAGCTTACATCCATAGTAGTAAATCACCAATTCATCTTATTTTCTTTGGGGAGAATTCATTATACTTTAATAGCAATATAATGAGTTGCAATCATTAACTTGGTAATTATAGCTATCACACAACCCAACCAAATCTCCAGCCATATTGAAATTAGGACGATTTGACGTCCTCGTTGTTCCAACACCCTCCCCAAAAAA
Source organism: Eucalyptus grandis (assembly GCF_016545825.1). NCBI lineage: Eukaryota > Viridiplantae > Streptophyta > Magnoliopsida > Myrtales > Myrtaceae > Eucalyptus > Eucalyptus grandis. Next base: position 41,631,449 of record NC_052618.1, read on the forward strand.
AAAAAAAACTGGAGCCAAAACGTCAGCGAAGGTCAATTTGGATGCCATGTGTTGGAAAACACCTTTAGAGGGAGCCTTAGTGAATGCGTCTGTAAGTTGCTTATCACTTCAGATTAGGAAATTTCAATTGTCTTGTCTTGAACCACAAATAAAATGACAATCAACTTATATATGTTTCGTTCATTTATGAAAAATTGGATTTGAAGCAATATAGATTGCAATTTGATTATCACAAAATAACTTTATGGAACACTTAAGGTTCCAAACCTCAATTCTTGCACAAACAATCAAAGCCAAACCATTTCACTAGTAGTTGAGTTCATGGCTCTGTATTTGGCCTTTGCATTGGACCTTGCCACGATAGTCTGTTTTTAACTTTTACAAGTGACTAAGTTGCTGCCAACAAAGGTGCAGAAGCCTGTAGTTGATTTTTGTTCGTAGGACTCCTAGCTCAATCCGCATCAATTTACCCTGCAATACCAATATGACCATTTCTTCATTAAAATACCCTGACATGCACTATACTTTAGGTACCAAAGTCTATAATCCACAAGTGCCATATGTCCTTCAGTAGGAGCATGTATGAATTGGCTTACATAACTGACGCCGGATGGCATAAGCAATATATGGAAGGTTAATGGTTAAGTAAATCAATTGTCCAACCAACCTATGAAATCGACCACTACCAAAACAGCTCTAAGTTTCTCAATCTCTTTTAACAAGTCAAGATTAAATTTCCTTTGAAATACAAATAATCATTTACTAGAGCAAGCCACCTCTATACCAAGAAAGTAACGCAGGTGTCCCAAATCCTTGATGTCAAACTTCACATTCAAGTGCCCCCTGAGAGCCTCGCTTTCATGAAGATTATCATTGGTAATAATTATATCATCCACATAGACAAGAAGAGTCACCATTTCTTTGGCACTATGCTTCACAAAGAAGGAGGAATTTGAATCACATTGTTTGAATCCCACACTTTCAAGAGCGGAACTTAATTTCCATATCAAGCATGTGGCGACTATTTGAGATTACACATTATTTTATTAAGCTTGCATACTACATTAGGTTGAGTATTCATGTAAACTTTTTCTTCCAATTCCATGGAACGCATTTTTAACATTCATTTGAAAGAGTGGTGAATTATAATTTGTTATTAAAGATATCAATACCGTTACTATGTTCATTTGTGCTATGGGAGCAAACATATATTTATAGTCTTCACCATATGTTTGAGTGTAGCCCTTGGCAATAAGTCTGGCCTTATAATGCTCAATAGAACCTCCACTCTTGTATTTAATTTTATACACCCATCTGCAGCCAACAGAATGCTTTCCTTTGGGTAAGGTAATGATATCCAAGTGCAAAATTTTATCAAGTACTTCTAGCTCTTCTTTCATAACATCTCACGACACTTGACAACTTTTGGCTTGGAGAAAGATAGTAGATTCTTTATGAGCATCCACAGCTGATAAAAAACCATGGAAGGCAAGCGAAATTTTATTGTAGCAAATATGATCCTGTACAGGAAATCGAACAAGTAATAAGTGGTGAAGTCATGAAGTCTGGTAGATGGTTGTATCCTAGTGGTCCTATGGATAGGAGTTGAAGCAGCGGAAGCAGGTGTAAGATATTTTATCTCAACAATTTCATCCACTTGCTCTGGAGTAAGAACAGGATCACTGATGTGATCATTCATAATCAGCAAGGGAGCAACTTCAACATCAAACCCATTATCGTCTAAGTTAGTACCACTATTCTCCCCCTAAAAGTGTTCTTTGCTTGAAAAAAACATGCAAGTCTCATCGAAGATAACATTATGGATGATAAAACCTTCTTAGTCGATGGATCGAAATATTTGTATCCCTTCTTGACTTTGGAGTAACCAATAAAACACATTTGGGAGCATGAGAATCAAGTTTTCCCACAAGAGAGTAAACAAAACAAACACTTCCAAATATTCATGGATGTGGAATATCCACAGGTTGCCTAATAAGTGCCTCCATTGGATACGTGTATCATAAGATCCTACTGGGAAGACAATTAATCAAGTAACAACTAGCGATCACGGCATCTAACCAATATGCATAGGGAAAGTTACCATGAAATAACAGAGTTCTTGTCATTTTAAGTAAGTAACAATTATTCCATTTAGCTACCTCATTTTGTTGAGAGGTGCCAACACGGGAGGTTTGATGAACAATTCCAAAGACTTAAGAAATGACTAAAAAAATGGTTTGTTTATTCAATTCCATTATCAGTTCAAAGAATCTTGATATGATGACCATATCAAGTGTGAACCATATTACAAAATTCTTGGAACACTTTCAACACTTCACTCTTAAAGGTCAACAAAGAAAGCCAAGTGGTGCCGGACTTATTATGAATAAAAGTAACAAAATATCTAAGACCATCACGAGAGTCCACAGGAGCATTACTTCAAACATCACAGAGTATTAATTTAGATGGTTCCTGCGAAACCAAGGAATTAGTAAATTGAACTAGATTCTTAGAATCTAAAATGGAAGGTTTTATGCAATCGGATTGGATAACATGCTGTAGTTGAAGAGCGAGTTTACCCAGAGAGGTTTGGAAGTAAGATGTCGAGCCTTGAGTTTGAGCTACAACCTTGGCATCACCCCTTTATCCTTATTAGGATGAAGATGAAGATACAGTTCCCAATAACGATCCTTAATGTGATCGTCCTTATCATAATAATCACAATGAAGATTATTATCGCGGCCTTTGCATTTACCTTTACCCGAACCAAAACTACCCCCATCAGAAACAGAGTAACCGCTATAACTAGTTTTAGCAACATGGGCAGACCTCTCAACCGAATTTCCCCCTTTCTTGGAATCAGAAGGCATCACGCGACAACGAGTTTTCTCCCTTTTAACCATAGCACAAACAATAGCAAAGTTGGGAAGAGTAGAATTCGTTAGGATCTGTCTCTTAAGGTCTTCACATTCAAGTCTAAGATTGACCAGAAGTTGGAAAATCTTGTCCTTCTCTTCACGTTGGGCATGAATCTCAACCGTATGAGCTGGTGGTCAATACTGTCACGGTTGATCCCACTTCTTTTTTAGATTACCAAGATGTTTGGTGAATGTTTGATTAGGTGCTTGGTCATATGAGCAAGCTCCTGTTGCAACTCAAATACACGGGATGCATTATCAACTTTGCCGTACATATCCTGCAAAGAATCCTAGAGGGACTTGCAGTCTCTAAATAAGCAAATATCTTAAAGATTTGAGACTCTATTGAATTAAACAACCAAGACATGACCATATCATCATTTGCCTACAATTCAAGGAACTTTGCATTTGTAGATGTAGGTGCTCTGATAAGACCATTCGCATGACTCAATTTCAATTTACCCCAAGAACTATAGAGACAACTTTAGACCAAGGCAAATAATTACGCCTATTTGACATAGTAATTGTAAGTTTATTGGACCACTATGAAACAGATTTATTGTTATCAGCCATAGTGTTAGATAGAAAAAGAGCACAAAATTCAGTAAACTTATCTGAGACCAATCGAATCTAATGACAGATTGTCATTTGCGCAAACCAAAAACACCATAGCAAAAATAGATCCATAAATAGGAGAACATGTCATAGGCTGTAAGAAACTCCAAAACAGATTAGTCCAAAGAATAAGATTGCAAGAACAATTCTCAATAGGCTGCTGGTCGTCCATTATTTTAACAACAATACTTGGATTCTCAATCACCAACAGGACAAGCGGAAACATTGACAATGGAGCCGACCTTAAGATTGTGTTTCACTCCGATACTGTGTTTTAATGATGATCATGTATAGAAGAGAGATAAAAGAAGAGAAGAGGGACACTCAATAGTTAACGCGGTTCAAACGATTAAGAGTACAATCCCTTGAAAGCATATCCATGGTGGTAACTCCCTATTACATCTTATTTTCTTTGGGGATGATTCATTAACCTTTAATAGAGAGCAATACAATGAGTTACAATCATTAATTTGGCAACTACAGAAATTGCATAATGCAACTAGATCTCTTATTATATGGAGATTAGGATGATCTAGTATCCTCATCATTCCAATCGGCTCGTTTTGAGAGAAGCTTCACTAGGGGCCAGGGCCATTGGGGTTATTTGTAAAGACAATCGTGGCATTCTCGTGGACGGATTCGTGATGACAATAACTGGTTCTTCAGCTACTATGATTGAAACCCTAGCTTTCATTAGGGGTGAGCAGCGGTTTAGGGTCGACCCTGGACCGACCCTGGACCGGCCCAACCCTGCCGGTCCTGGTCCGGTTCCCAAGGGGACTGGGTCGGTCCTTGGTCCTGAAATTCCAGGACCAACACTGTGCGGGTTGGTCCTCGGTCCTGAGAGTTTTGGGTCGGTCCAACCCTGGACCAACCCTGTATATTATATTATATTATATTATTTATAATTCTTTTATATATTCAAACCTAAGTAAAATTTATGTTATATTATACTACATATAATTCTTTTATATATTCAAACCTAAGTAAAATGATGTTAAAGTTGTTGATTCCTCATGCTCATAGTCATGGACAGACGGCATCCAATTCCAAAAGGCGTGAAGTTTACGCTGTAAAGGTCTTCACGACCTCCTCCTCCACAGTCTAGACTCCAGAGTACATTCTTCACCGTGAGGACCAAGGACTCCTCATAGTCATGGACTCGCGACGTCCAAAATGACGCGAAGTTTATGCCGTAAATATCCTCACGGCTTTCTTCCCTAAAGTACGTTCTCTTCCATTTTGTCTTCTTTGTTCTTCAATTTACCAAAATCAAAAGTAGCAACATCCCGCTCGCCTCACGTTTGCCCGCGCCGCTCACCTTTGACCGTGCGCGCTGCTTGTGCCGCTCGCCACTCACCACTCGCTACTAGTCTCGCTCAATGCTCGTTGCTTGCCGCTGGCATCACTAAACGCTTGCCGCTGGCATCACTAAACGCTTGCCGCTTGCTAGTTGACGCTCACCCCACTCAACACTTGACACTTGCGCTCGCCACTCGCACCGGTTGCCTCACTTATCGCCGAGTAAATCAAAAGGAAAAAAGAAGAAGCCCTAATTAGAATGCTCAGCTTGCCCTTGCTTTCCAAACACAACTTGACTAGTGATATCTACTTTGTGCTTCATTTGAGATCTTGTATTGGTATTTATAGTTTAGTTGCACAATGCCACATTGTCGATGGATGTGTAATTTGAATTTGTAGGTTTACTTTTTTAGGGAGTATAAAAAACAAGACGAAATAAATTATCGATCGGTCCCGGGTTGACTGAAGGAACCGGACCGAACCCATTGGGTCGGTCCGGTCCTTGGTCCCAGCTCGGAGGGTCGGTCCTCGGTCCTAAAAATTGAGGACCGACATGTACGGGTTGGTCCTAGGGTTAGGGGTGGCCCTGACCAACCTGCAGACCATGCTCACCCCTAGCTTTCATCGAAATGCTTTATACCTTGAAGTATATAACAGATAAAATAGATCGTGGGAATATGTTTCTTTCATATTTTATACTCTTTTTCTTTTTTCCTTTTCTTCATTTTAAACTTTGAAGATTTTTTTAATGTAACACTCGACAAGCGCCACATTGGTGCCACATGTCCTGAAAAGTAATAAAAAGTGATGTTGATGTTTTCCTTTAGCTAGATTGGACAACGTTAATCAAAAGAATAAACTGCATCAACTTTAGAAGTCTTAAAATTCGATTATACCATTTAAAATTTTTAAAATTCAATCACACTTTTGCAACAAGTATTGAGACTTCTGATGTACTTATTTCCTTAATAATGGTGTAAAGTTCTGTTTCTGGGCATTTGATTACTTGGTTGGTAAAGGGGCGGTAGATAAGGAGCTGAAGCAAAAAAGTCGACTTGTGTAAATTCTGGATATTTCAAATTAGCCGATCTCTCTCTGTCTCGTTCTCTCTCTCTAAATTTGATTCTTGAGCGAGACCCACGTTTTCAACAAAATTGTCGTTTAAATAGGAATTGCGATTTGGAACATTCCAAGCCACCTAAATGCCACGCACGGGTCCTTCAGTTGGGGAAATCAACTTCTTTTATGCTCAACTTTGCTTCCCTTGGAAGATGACAAGTACCAAACGTCTGAATAGTAACAGCAAAAGCATACCACAGAGTTTGACATACACTTTTTATTTCTTATTGCAAGCTACATAGATAAGCATATATATATAATATATGGATTCAAAAGATCAATGCAAAAAAAGGAAAAAAGTTTCCAATCTTGGCCAAAGCATGTCACCCCCACTCAACATTTTTCAAGATCTAGCGAAAGTCGGCTTTAATTCGGCTAAACCAAGATCATGAACCTACCAAAAGTCATCAAGGCACAAGTTCTCGACAGAACCGAAGCTTTCCGGTGGGGAAATCCTGGCATAGGTGGTCATAGATCCGCCCAAAAAATCCAGGGGAGAGTCATTCGAGAAGCTGGTGTCATAGACAAATGACATCTCTGCATCTTGATCGATTGCAGGGTAACTCTCATCGAAGGATCTGATGTTATTATTCATCTCATAGTGGTCTTGAAGAGCCAAGTCGCTGATGGTGCTCTGAGCAATATCCGTATAAACATCTTCTTCAGAAGCTTTTTTGGCCTGAATCACCTATCAAAATGTAGATATTTATATGAATCCCTGTTGTCAATGATCAGAATAGCTATGAATTCGGAAATTTTCTCAAGCTCATTCATCTATTAGCATTGGTGTGTACCATAACATTTAGCTTACATAATTGTGATTTTGACAGTCTTCGTACACCATGATGAAGTCTCCAAGTTGTAACCCATGAGTGGTGACAAAATTCCCTAGGACATAATAAAGACCATATAAGTTCCTATTGAATATCAGGAGAGTGAAAGATAAAATAGTCGAAAAGTGAATCTTGATCAACTAAACAATGATGTGCATACCCGTGTTCTCGAGGACATACATCCGACTGTTGTTATTAGGCCAAAATCTGGAAAGAAAGATGTCGATTCAGCAAATGTCACTACATTAAAAAAGAAAAGCAATGAAAAAACACATTGTTCCATCTTAATTATACTAGGCCAAAACTATCCTAGATAAGCTAATTGGTTACTATAGGCATCGCCAATGTGCAACCGTTGTAAAAATTAATATAGAATTATACTTGAACCTGTATTTGAAATTCCATGTGTGCTGACCGTCCAAATCGTACATGTTTATAAAAATGCCCTCCTTGGATTCGAGCATGGGAAGATGAGTCTCTGCCGCTTTCTGAAATAATGTGTGTAGTCACCAATTTAAAATAGTTGGCAATAATTACTAATTGTTAACATTAGCTATCGGCCTCAAGTTAAAATCTTCATATGGTAACGACTGACAAAGTTATTTAGATGTAGACATAAGCATATACCTTTGGGAGTACCATTCTTCTCAAGGAGCTCACATCACTGTTCTTCAGTTCCTTTTGGAAGAGGAATCTCAGTCTCCGTGGATCGATTTCCTATAATCAAATTTCAGTCATCGAAATTATTACGATGTTATTACAAAGAGGATACTCAGAACACGTATCAATGCTTGCAGCAAATTGAAGTAAAGAACATAATTCATCATTCAAGCAAGCTAAAAATATCCATTATGAAAAAAGAAAAAAATCCACTACCAAAGCTAATTGACAAATCAGTGTCCAAGCATAGACTAATACCAACAAGAGAACTTACTATGTAGAGGACTATCTTTACATTACGCTTGTTGTCACCGAAATGACATATGCTTTTCCCGATCCAAACAATTACTGGATATAGTGAACTCAAAACACCTGAAACTGGCTTTTGTTCAGAAGATCCATTGCCGTCACCCAGTTATTCATCAGGAAAGTTAATGCTAGCGGTTAAACAGAATGAGCTAATAAACAGAAAAGGAAAAGGGGTTCTAAATCTGACCGACCAACTCCAAGTCTCCAAATGAAGCCATTCAAGAAATTTCTCTAGATATACATACACTTTATTTTTTTTTATAGAAATGGCAATATATTCTCTTGCAGTCCATGGAGTCATCATATTGTATAGAAAATCTGGTAAATCTCATATACGAAGAATGGACCAAATGACACCTAGAGATATTAATGCCAAGCCCCCCTCGGGACATTATTGAAATTTCATGTCCCTTGTTCTGCTTTTCATAGCTTGGTAACTTAAATTAGTTCAAAGCGTTCTTCGGTTCTCTTTGCTTTTTTCCCCGACTTATCCGCGACTTATCCCCGACTTTACTTGCTATCGCCAGAAAATTATAAGCTTTATATTTTCCTTTGCTAATTTATCTAGTAGATAGCTTCCCTTGATCGTCAAATTCATTGACAGAAACGAAGATAATCAATTACTCACTGTACGATTTTCTTTTTCTGTCTCTTTGTTGCAAATTATTATTATATTATTATATGGGTTGATCCACTGTAATCAGTTCAGAGAAAATTACCTCGAATTTTCTTCGTTTTACAGTATGAACCCTATGTGTAGTTTATTAATTAGCGGACAAGAAATTCTTGACGATCTATATCGTAACAGCCAAAGATCGTTCTTGAAAATTAGAGGATCATCAGTGACCCATTTGACCAACCCAAATTATGCGGAAGACGACATAGATCTTCATTAACGAGCGATTAAATGAAGAAGAGAACCAGTAATAACTACAGAAAAGAAAAAGAAAAAAAAGAGGGGGATTATATCGAAACGAGGGGGCTCACACGTGCGTGGGGCTCGGGGAGGAGGGGGCAATGCGGCACGTGCGAGGCGGAGGCGCGAGGGAAGGTGAGGAAGCTGACGTGAGGCCGCCTGAGCCTGGCCATCCTCTTCCTCCTCTGGACCGCCCCGAGGGTGGCCACGGCCGAGACCAGGTCCGACCCGTCGCGAACCGACCCGGCATTGTGGCCATCGCCCGCCTTCTTCTTGAGCCCACGATCCTCATCGTGATCCGCCACCATCATCATTTTTTCCTCGGCGAGTGAGTGTGTGGTGGCCGTGGCTTCTGGGTTTCAGTGTAAAGGGGAGTGGGGGAGAGAGACAAGGGGGACTGAGAATTTGTTGCAGATGGAGGAGCTACAGGTGGTGGTGGTGGTGGTGAGGTGGGTGTTAAGAAGAGGCCGAAGTCTAAAAATCTGTCTCCCTCCCTCCCTCCCTCCCTCCCTCTCTCTCTCTCTCTCTCTCGTCTCTCTCTGCTCTCTACTTTCTCTCTCTATGCGATGAGTGGTGGGTTCTCTTTATATTTCCGTTTTGGGCAAGGCTTTTCTTTTTCCTACTCTCTTTTTTGTTTTGAACTTCCATGTGCGTTGTTGATTACACAGCGAGGCCATGGCGACATGTGTGCCTGCTGCATTCAGGCTAATGTGGGTTCATCGTGGTTAGTGCGATAATCGGGTACTCATTACTACTATCTTCTTTTGTTTTCTTTTCTTTGTTTGGCTTGTTTTTTGGGAAGCTAGGGTTTGGTTGGCGAGTGCAAGAGTGGGCGAGGGAGTGGAGACAGGTGGGCTATGCGCATTCATTCATGGAGGGTTGCATTTACATCTTCTTTCTAGGGTTCACAGCGACACTCATGGATGTCTATGGTGCATAAAGACATGTGATGGATCGTGATAAAAGGAGCGCAAACTCGAGAGGATGGTTGAACTGGGGTTGGGTTTGGGTTGGAGTTCAGCGGTTAGCATTGAGAAACGGGAACAGAAACAATGGGGGTTAGAGAGAGAGAGAGAGAGAGAAGGGGTGGTGAGGTGGTGGAAGAAGGAGCGGAAGTGGTTGGGGTTTGGCCAAGAGGAGGAGGACGAATGGAGTACGTTAGGGCTCCAGGTGTCGCAAAAGTTCTGCGTTTTCCTTCAGTTTTTCCCCTCTTTTCACTTTTTCCCTCTCTTTCTTTGGTTTCAGTTGTTGCTTCACCACCAACCCAGAAATCAATGGCATCTGTCTCTCTCTCTCTCTCTCTCTTCAAGATTCGATATGGCGGATATTTCTTCTGCACCTGGAAACTCAGAGACCACATGGTGCTTTCTGTGCTCGTTGACATGAGTTGCCATCATTTGCTGCGGAGGGTTTTGAGTTCAACGTGGGGATGATAAAACATAAGTGTTCTAATGTTTACTCATAATATGGACGATGATGTTGCATCAACTGTATAATGTTTGTAATTGCCTCAGGTCTACTTTCTTAATCATATGCCGAAAATATCTTGCTTCTTTTTCCAAATTTCACGAAAAGTACTCTACACTTTCGCAAAGATTACAAAGATGATTAATCTGCCTGGATCAATTGGTAATATATATTTAATTGTAAAAGCCACTTAATTTTGAAAGATAAAGAGGATATACCCTCTGAATAGACTTTTCATAAATAATTATCATGTGTAGGGTGTGAGCAATATTATATGTTTAATTAGATTATCTTATACAATAATGATATTGTACAGTTTTTTCTTCTGGACATTTGATTATTTGTAAATGGAGTGTAAATAAGGAGTTGAACAAAAAAGTGAAGTGAGTAAATTCTGGATACTTCAAAAGTGGTGGGCTATTTCCACCCCTATGTGATCAAATCCATTCCTCTTTTACTAGATAGGCAAAAACCAGCTTTTATGATTTCCATATTTGCATAGTTTCTTTTAACATAGTTATATTCCTTTTATGATTTTCTGTCAAATTAAAACTTATTGTTATTTAGAAAATAAAAATTAGCCTTTTCTTCATCATCACTCTTATAACAACTCATCTATTCTTTATCCCTCCTTCTCAAAGCTCACTTTCGCAAATTGAATCATTAATTTCATTAATCTAAAAAGATTAAGTTTCTCTATTTACTGTATCTAAGAATTTGTGTTTTTCATTCCTATTGGCAAGACTTTTCACAGAGTATGTAAGACATTATAAGACTATTTAGAAATACACTAAAACATCAACATGAAAAAAAGATGCATATAGAGGTATCTTGATATTTTTCGGTAAACTCTCCACAAATGATGCTAATCAATCAACGATACATAGCATATTACTGGCATTTTAATAAAATCTTATTTTATGCTTTGATTAATTTCATCTTTTAAAGTTTCACGCTGAGATTGTAACTGCGATCTTTGTCTTACTTTAAAAAGGGGTTTATTTTTTATTTTTTCTGCTTCACTTGATCGTCTCATTATATGTATATATGTAAGAAAAAGGCAGCTGATAAGAAAAATTTTAATGGTGATATGCAAAGCAATAAATGAAAATTTATGAACATGTGACCGTGTTAAATAGTTAGTTATCCTTACCAAAAAAAAAAAAGTTAGTCATGTTAAAATTTGTATACATTTTACTGGACAATTAATCATAAATCTGCTCGACTATGTAGAAGTTTTCTACAAATTTATCTTCAACAAAGCTAATTTCGACAAAAATAAAGTAAAAGAAAATAAACATAATGCCTCTAAATTGTGACCGTACCTTGGATACACCGCCAAAATGGCTTTTTACACAGCCTAATGGGATTAAATGACTACAATGCTCTTATTGAATAAGGAGAATTTGAGGCTTTTCTTTGCAGGACCAATCGCGTCAGTCCTACGGAATACTTAATCGCCGTATCAGAATCCAAATCCCGAAACTCGGCATTCATTTTTCCCTCACCAACTTCCCCATATCAAAGCAGAATCGTGTTTCAGATGGAATCCAAGCTGCATAACCTAACATCTGTCTATTCTGGTTGGAACTCAGCAAGCTGATCTCCTTCGTGGTAAGAGTCGTCTCAGTAAACGGACGGCAGTTCCGCAATGAACTGCAGCAGCAGTTGTCGTGTCATCGCCATCTACCCTGCAAGGACATCATCAACGACGTACGCCATGATTCTTGCAGTAAGAGATTCACGCTTGCGGATGGGAGGGAAAAGCCCGTTCGGGGACCCTTTCCCTTGAAGGCACCGGGCGTGCAGAGGCCGCATGTCCTTCTCCCAAAGATCTCCGGTGCGCCACCGTGGAGAAAGGCGAGCCACCGCGCGTTGCCGGACCATAAGCTTTAGAGGGAGAGAAGAAAGTGAAAATGGCGGTTTCTCTTGAGCGGGGGATGGTTTTCAAAAGCTTTTCCCGTTTTCCTTTGGTAAATACGAGCCGGGCCATTCCAAGCCACGTAAACGCCATGCACGGGCTCTTCATGGTCCCCGCTTGGTTGGATTTTCACAAAATACAAAATACGAGAGAGAGAGAGAGAGAGAGAGAGAATTATGTTCGAAAGCTTTTATATATGAATTCTATTGAAGAGCGCTCCGGATACCTGTCAAACATATTTTTGTGAGCAAATATCGGATTTTCAAAACATTAGTTGTGCATATCATATAATAATCGGTATATTGAAGATTGCGATGTTTCTTTGTTTGGATACTTAGTAATAAGTGTCCTAAATGCACTTTTAGATATAATTCCGTATGTTTGTATTTTGTGTATGCATTTGATTTCGCTCACATAGATTGAAAAGCCCTCAGCTAGAGATTTCAATATAAGTAACCCTCAAGGTTGGCTCGGCGCAAATAATTAGAGCGTCGAGGATTTACCATTTAAAAATCAAAGTTTACCATTCAACTTTCATCAGCTACATGTAAATTGCTCTGGGTCAGAGTCTTTTGCAAAATCAAAGGTCTCGGCTTAATCAGTTTATGAAAATTAAAGGCTAGTCTATAAGTGTCTAGATAGTTCAATCTCCACTCCTGTGTCCCTAGATTAAAAAAAAAAAAAAAAAGCAAATCAATTTATGCGAGCAAAAAGTTGTATAATTAGGGCCGGTCTGTTTATGCTTATTTAAGGGGGGGGAAAGGAAAAAAAAAATAACATTTCGCTTTCCCGTCAACATTGAGACACATTTTTAGAAAAATAATGGGATGACCACTTCCATCTAAAAAGGCATGATATTCTTAAGAAAGGAGTTTTCTCAATAGCGTAATGTTTTCAAAACTCTTTTTTTTTCACTCTCTTTCCCTTTCTTTCCCGTTGGATAAGAATAGTGGCATAAGAAATCTTCAGAATTTCTCTTATTTTGGACAACTAGTCACATTTGTGACAATGGCTTCTTGAGAAGTTTCAATATTTGAAAGAAATATTATCCATTTTTTCAATTATTCTCATGATTACTTTAATTTTTTTGTATTATTTGTATCTTTAAGCATTCAGTCATCCACTTAGTTTAGTTTTATTTCTGTTAATATCATTTCATTGTTTTTTATCTGTGCTAATACATTAAGCAAAGAAAAAATAGTACTTTGACCGCCGCCCCCCCCAAAAAAAAACGTCCTATTTTAACGAATATCTTCTTTTTCTTGCCCAGATTGGCATATTTTAACAATTATAAATCCATGAGAAAATGCATAAGATAATAATTCTATTAATCACACCCACGTGTTTCATATCAAAATTTGAATTTCTTCTATCCTAAAATTCATTCTTGCAAAGAGTTTAAATCTTGAATTTTTTTTTTTTTTTATCTTTTCATATAAGGGATAAAAGGCACCAATAATCTTTAAATTTTTGCAAAATATGTAATAAGATCACTAAACTTTTTTTTATGCAATTGAGTTTTTGAACCATGTTGCTATTGTCTATGATAGTCCTTCCGTCATGCACATAGATGGGAATGATGACGTGGCAGATCATGCCACCGCCACGACATTACCAACTAGTTTAATTGTTGAGAGAAAATTCTAAAAAGGAGCTCAAAGTGCCCTCATTTTCTCAAATAAGGGTTCGAAGTGGACTTTAATTCAAATAAGGACCTGAAATGCCATCACTTTTTCAAATAAGGACTTGAAGTGGATCTTGTTTCAAATAAAGGCCTGATGTAGTTATATTTGTTTCAAATAAGAGCTTGAAATGGCTATGTCGGTTTCAAATAAATGCCTGATTTTTCAATGGTCAATAACATTTTCATCATTTGCCATTTCCTTTTGTTCTTCCTTTTTTTCTTTTTTTCTTTCCTTTTTTTTTTTTGGTTCTTCTTCTTCCTCTTCGTCAATGGTCGGCAAACCACCGGTGATGCCCATAGAGGATTGGGTGAGGGTCACCTTTGCCGGCGAGGGTCACCCATGCTAGCCACAAGCGAGGGACAGCCTAACCTGGGTGAGGTGACCCTCGCCCTGGGGGAGGCCACCCCTTGCGTTCATCTACGAGGCCGGCCCTTGCCAGATCTGACAAGGATGGCCTTGCCCGCGGTCGGCAAGGGCTTACAAGCCCTCACCAGCCCTTCCTAATGGCCGATGATGGTCACCAAGCCCTCACCGACCATTGCTAGTGCCCGCTGGCCGATGTTGAAAAAGAAAAGAAAATTTGGACGAAAACGTCCTTGACCAGTCGAAAAATTTAGCCAGCTAGCGACCAACAAGGCCAAGCCCTTATTTGAAATAATCAATACCACTTCAGACCCTTATTTGAAACAACCAATATCACTTTAAGTCTTTATTTGAAACAAAATTCACTTTAAGCCCTTAGTTGAGAAAATGAGAATACTTCAGATTCTTTTTTGAAATTTTCCCAATTGTTGATGTGAAATAAAAAATGGGAAGAAAATTAAGATAATAAATGAGAAACTCTAGAGACCAAAAGAAAGGGAGAGAAAGAAAAGGAGAGAGAGCAATAGAAAGACCGGCTACGTTCCACACTGAGCGTCCCACACCAAGGTTGGGCGAATCGACGTAATGGCCTTTGAGTCGAATAATTTTTTTTTTTTTTGCCAAAAAAGAAGAAGAAGAAGAAGAAGAAGAAAAGGGTCTTTTCAATCGACCGGGTTAAGTATGGAATTTGGAAAAGTTCAAATTTGGGAATGTTACATTAATTTGCTGCTTCTTTGTTCCTTGTTTCTTATGAACATCGAAGTACCTAGAATTCGAAAATTGATTTTGAGGTCAAGAATGGTAGATCGTCATGTCGATGGGGAGGACTTGAAGATCTACGTCCAATTCTTGCTGGAATTTCCTTTTGGATTTTCTCATCTCCCGCATTTTGCACTTCATCGAATACAAATGAGGGTCGTCGGGTAGTGTTGGCTGCATATATGGGCTTGCTTATGTTAGGGGAGGCGGTGGCGAGGGCGCCATTGTTCGCATGACTCCGACGAAAGGCTGATGCCCCTCTCCGGCGCTTGGATGACGGCAGCCGTCCTGGCCATTATGAGGAGGGCTTCCACCTATTCTCGTTTCTCAATTTTTACTTGGCACAATTTATTTTTTGTTTTGTTGAAAGATTTCCTTTTTTTTTTATGTGGAAAAATATGTAAGTTTTTTCTATATATCTAAAGGCTTTTTATTGCCACATGAGATGTCAAGTGGATGCCAGCCAGGCATCTAATGGCAAACTAATTGCCCCCTTCAACATTTCCAATCACTATTTTAACGGAGGCTCTTACAGAAAAATATATAGTTTAAGGAGCTAGTAGATCCGATCTACTTGTACCAAAAGAAAAGACTAAGAACCCAATGGAACATTCAAAAAAAAAAAAATCAAAAAATCAAAAACCTCTAATGCCTTTGTCGCTTTCATATATAGATATACTTTTTATTTATATTGTGTACTTTTGTAATTGCTCTCCACTATTTTGACAATTTAAGCCACACCATGAATTTATAGGAGTTGTCATTTCTCTTGTCCCGATAGCTTTTGACAACCAAATTGTTGGTCGCTAAAGATACATTCCGCTAAGTTGCTGTAATTTGGCCGCAACATAAATTTATAGCAACCAAATGTGGAAATTCGATCGCTACATAGTTCTATCAAATGCCAACCTTCTTGATTTCGGATTTTAGTCCTGTAAAACCTGTTTCACACCATTAATTGTAGTAGAATTTGCAATCTCACAACGCTCTATTCGTCGAATCTTTGGACATTGATCATCCAAGTTCATAACTTGTTCCATCACATTGAAGTAGAAATCCAGTACAACATATTTCTAGCCATCACAAATTGGATCATCATTCCAAAAAGAGAAAAAAAAATGCTGAAGATGAGAGTGTCACCATCTCTCTTATTGTCAATGTCCAATATCAAGATCTTATTTACCCACGCCCATGTTCAAGCCCAGCCCCAACCCTAACTTTATGTCCTAATTCAACCTTAAACTCAGATTCATCTACTACTTCAACCCAAGCCTCAACTTCAAATTCACCCTGGAATCTCGAGCCCTATATTCAAGCCCAGCCCCAAGCCCAGCCCTCACTCGAGACCTAATTTCCTCCCAACTCAATCCGAAGTGGATATTTCGTTTTCTATTTCAACCAGTCTCAATTTTAACCCCAACTTCATCCACTAATTCAACATCAATATTATTTATCAATTCTCCCTCGACATAAGCATCCAATGTATCCAATCCTAGTGCTAGACCCACCAGTTGAAACCCTTGATCGATGTAAATTTGCGTAGTCTCGTTCTTCGAGGTATAACTAGGAAATTTTATAGCATAGTTTCAGCATATACTCGTAAGCATAGCATATACCTTGACTTTGGAACTTTATAGCATAATTTTAGCATATACTCGTAAGCATAGCATAATCTACAAACTCATGCTTCAACCCCCAAGGTAGTTATTTAACAAGACCCGAACATGTCGCCTTTTCTCCAAATTCCATAAAGCCACCCACGTGTAGAGCGCAATTGAGAAATGGTGTTCCATCTATAATAATATAGCAATTCACCTGCCTATATTTCGTCCATTGTTCATACTCAATACAAAATCGCTAGCTTCGGATCACAGAACCCTACCGCATGCACCTAAATGAGAAGTTGCAAGTAGGCTTTCCAGTATACTAGACACTGAGTAGGTCATCAATATCGTCGATTCTCACAACAAAAACCCCAGCACCTTATCACTGCCAGGAGAAGGCCCAGAATGTCGATCCAAACGACGAATCGAACATCGTGAACCTAAAAATCAAGATCTCGGTTAAACGGAGGCCTTTACTTCGATAAATCTTGGTCCCTCAAGCACGAGTTTAGTAAGGAGACAGATTCGTCCTTTCACTAGAGGAAAGACCTTAAAACAAAACAAAAAACAAAAAAACCATCCATTTGCCCATTTGCCCTAATTTCATCCTTTAGAGAGACAGAGTGCGGTACCATACTATTTTGAGCAAACTAGAGAGATATATGTATAACCACGTTAGATCTGTTTGCTTAGGAGCATGTAAAAGAATCAAGAACCACCTGAACTACCTGAAATTGGACTAGACCGGAGCCGGCAGTTCCCATGGGGGCCAATTTGATTCCCGGTTCTAATTTAGTGGAACCGGTGAGTACCAATCGATTTTCGATTCTAGGCGTGGAACCACCTGCCCACCCACCCTAATCGAACAAATATATATTTTTTAAAATGAAAAATTCATTATAATTACTTAATTATTTTGTAATTTTTTGATCAAATATGTGTATATATATATATTTATGGTTATTGGACATTACTGACTAATTTTGTCTCTTGGGTGTGTAATAAGATTACCCCTCTACTTTTCTTTTTCATTATAATAATTCATTTACTTATTTTCTCAATCAAAACAAAATAAACAAATGTAGAGGAAGGAGAGATCTGATCGGAGATGTTCATAAGAGCCAATGCCTCATTTTAAAAGTTTTAGGTACTTTATGAGGTTAGGGCTTTTACTTTTGTGAACGTTTAATGGAATCTAATTCTCCACTTATTTCCAGCGTTAAGAATTCTTAAGATGACCATCCTATGACCTTTGAATAAATTAAGTTCTTAGCTAACGAGTATTATCTATTCATTTTGTCTTATAATTTTCAATTCCTAATCAAAGTAAATGGCTCACAATTCAACCTGCATATAAGGTCAAACAAACTTTGTAGGGATTGGGGGCTGGTTTTATAGACCCATTTGGGAATCGGACTGGACCGGCGATTTCGTTTCCAGAAGAATTCATAGAACTAATAAGCATGTCTGGTTCCAATTTTTTTAAATCGTTTCCAAAATGAAAACTGTCCATCCGAACCATGTACACCCATATGTTTGCTTGATAAGTCCAAGGATGTTGCCATGCCGAGGGAATGGTGATCGAAATACTTTTAGATCGCTAATATAATTTCGGGATAATTTTTTAAACTTTTTTTGGAATATTTATAAGACGGAAAAGTACGGGTATTTCACGAGAAAAAAATTGAGAATGTTTTATTTTTTAGATTTCGTCCCAAAAAAAATTACGACGTGCGGAATAGCATTGGTCCGTCGACCCTCTTCTTAGCCCTAAAAATCAAAAAACGTGCGCCAAGCGGTGGCCGGCGTCCGCACACAAAACCAGCACCACCACCGCCGCCGCCACCAGTCTCGCTCAACTCCACTGCCGCCTTCTCCTCCTCCTCCACCTCGAAATCTCTCCCCGACGCCGCCGCCGCTAGTTTTCATGGCGAACACCGAGAACACCGAGAACCGCGAGGAATTCGTTTACCCCGCGAAGCGCAAGCCCGATCTCGCCCGCCCCGAACCCGAACCCGAACCCGAAGGCGAAGGCGAAGGAGGAGATCGCTCCAGCAAGAGCCTCAAGCTCGAGCCTTTGGACAACCCCAACCACGCCGACGGCGGCGACGGGAACCACTCGGCGGAGGCCCCGGTTCGGGAGGAGAAACGGGCGGACGCGGTGGTCGAGGAGGAGGAAGAGGAGGATGACGATTTCGACGACGACGACGATGACGACGACGACGACGACGACGACGACGACGAGGATGATGATGATGAGGAGGAGGAGGATGGAGACGATGAAGGCGACGAGGTGGATGTGAAGGGGAAGGGGGTTATGAAGGACGATAAGGGGAAAGGCAAATTGATCGTCGAAGAAGGAGAAGAGGAGGGCAGCGGCGATAGCAGCAGCGACGACTACGGCAATGCCGGCGTCCGTTCGGAGAGCGACAGCGATCTGTCCGACGATCCGCTCGCCGAAGTCGACTTGGACAACATCCTCCCGTCCAGGACTCGGCGGCGGACCGCCCGGCCCGGGGTTTTTATCGCCAGGGACCGTAAGGACGGGGGAGACGACGATCGGTCGTAGAGATTCCGAAGGTTCATTTATATTTGCTGGTTTCGAAGGTAGGGACTTCTATTGAATTGTTGTTGATGCGATCGAGGCTTTGAGGTTAGGAATTATATTTGATAGTTGTAGTTGATTGGCAAATGTGATATCGAGGAACCGGAACTTGGCAATGCTGCTGGTGCATTTTGTATTGCGACATGGTCTTTTCCTCGGGCCAAATTTTGTCTGTCACATGCCATCGTTGGAAATTACTTGGTTTTTTCTGGTATCTGATCACCTGATAAGTATGTTTAAGGTTGAAGTAAGGTCATCTGGTTAAGGAAAGCTCGGTTTATGAAACCGCTTAGCCGTTAAATTGATTGAATTGACTAAGTAGTAGTGAAGGGCCGGTGTGGAGTGGACAACTACTTGCTTGTTTAGGCACCCGAAAATTTCGCTAGTTGATCTTTTCCGGATACTTGGTGGCTGCTATCATATCGGGAGGTCGGCATGAAAGGAAAATACTGAACCTGGCTGAAAATTTTAAATTGGGGTCCCCAATTGCAATGCACTTGGCATTAATTGGTTCCAGATGAGTTTATGCTTTGAGTTGAAATCTCGAGAGCTTACATTTGATGATAGGGTTGTAGATGCGTTTAGGCTATACTCGTGAAGCTATTGCCATGTTGGACCTTTAATTCAGTTGCAGTTACTCGGGGTTAGATATTCGTCGTTTGGTTGAATTGTCTGCATTAAATCTCCATAGGATTACGTAAATTACAAGCATATGCTTTGATGTTGCCCAGATTTTGGAAAGAAGTTTACTTTCGTACTGAAATTCCTCGATGCTTGAAGCTGGGGGCTCCTTGTGCTAGTAGAGCCTGTAATACAAGATGCCATGAGTGGCATTCTAGTAGCCTGAACCTCGGTTGCTGGTGAGATGACAAGATTTTCACCTTAGAAGCTCCTATTTCCTTCTTTTCCTTTTTGGTGAATTTTGAGTGCTATAGTGGTTTGGGAAGTATGCAGTTGCTTTGACGAAGTAAAATTTTGTGTTTCTTCAAATTATTTTGAGATCAAGAGAAAATACTATACATGTATGGCAATGTGCATTGCCATTATCTCAGCTTGAGAATGATACCATTTGTCAGAGTGTGTCTGGAACCTGAAAAAGCGTGGACGCATGCAGTTACAACTTGCACATTAAGAGCAGTCACTCGCCCTTGCAAGCATGTGTGCTTGTCCACTAGTTTGTAACTGGTAACATGTGGGAGGAAGTATACTTAGGCCAGCTTGGTAATCAGCCCTTTCTTTAATGTTGGATCATCTGTAGTCAGTACATTTAGGCCAGCTTGGTAATTAGCCCTTTCTCTAGTCGGTGTATTATGTGGGAGGAAGTATGTTTAGGCCAGCTTGGTAATTGGCCCTTTCTCTAATGTTGGATCATCTGCAATCAGTATAACTTAGCAAGTGCTCCTGCCGACCTTAGTTATATAGCAAAGTTTCCTAACTACCATTGCTTTGAAGCTCCTTACTTGACTATCTTCACCGGAGTGGATTTGATGATGTGCCTGGTGCCATTGCATGCAAATATTGCCGGTTGCCCTAGGCATCTGACTAGTTATTGGAAGCTTGAGCTCGTGATCTAGTTTCTCTTGAAGCCTTAACTTTTGTCCTCATAGTCTCCTTGAGATTTTTTATTAGGACTAGTGGGCAGCCTTTCTGGCAGTTGTAGATAATGGCATAGAGCACATAAATCATACTGGATTGGAGCCTCTACAGTTTTCGTGATTTCATTCCCAATGAGAAACAGATATGGTAAAAGTAGCCCTTCCTATTGTTATAACTGGAAGAATTTGTGCTTCATGCCTCTGTTTTCTTCACTCTGCTATTTTTTGAACTACTAGTTTCAAATTCAGCACCCTGATAGTCCTCTCATATCTCCAGTGCTGCTGATGATCTAAGCCTAGTGGCCGAGATACAGATTCCAGTCGAATCCTTGATCATTTCTTGGACTGTTCGTGCACGAGAGGAAATCCACTGTGAGGCCAAAGTTCGCAGAGGTAAACAGCTTGGACATTGAGAATCCTGTCCTCGTCTCTGAGCCTCTAAGATCCTCTAGCATCATTCCGTGTCGCAAAGTTTTTTGAAATATGCCTGTGTCATTATAACCTTCTTCCTCAGACACTATTTCCTCCCTTTGGCACATTTAGTGATTTCCCTAGAGTTCTGCTATATCTCTGGCAGCAAAAAATATCCTCCCACTTTGGAGATGGTAGTTTTGTTCTTGTTTGTTATCTTTTGGGTAAACACCTGGCTGTTCGAACAGGCACTTCTATCTAAATGGGGGATTTTCAACTCTGTTACACATGGTGCCGACCGATCCATTCTCCGGGGAAAAGATAAAAGGACACTCCTATATATGGTATGATTAAGATGATCCTTTTGTCATGCCTTTCATGATCATACCCGAAGCACTCTACTGAGCCTTCTCAGCCTGGAATCTCCAACTGATCTCGTACATTTTCATATCTTCGGGTCATCCCAATAGCCATTCTTCTTACTGCACGGCTTGATGACCGAGGCGAGGAGGAGCTTGTGATGACTCGCTACAGAAGGTTACTGTAAGAACATGGACAAGTCGAAATGGCGTTTTTTCTTGGGGCCTTTGCGTTCCCTTGCAAACCAGTTTCTTGGACTTGAGGGAGGCCTCAACCCACCTCGGCCTCGACCCTGTTCATGTCTGGGCTCTTAGATTTGCTTGTGATACGTTTTTACATTCGAAGGTCTCGTACGCAAGAGAGTGCAGATTAGATCGTAATGGAACAGTGAACGACAGTGGACACACACCCCAAGTTGTTGAGGCATGGATTCACTCTGACAAAACCACATATGTTGAACATCAACATGGTGGGCCTGCAACATTTATTCCTCCCCTCTTTAATAAAGCGAGGAGGAGGAGAGGAGAGGAGGGGAGAGGAGGGAGGCTGACATCAACGAACCCAATCATGTGGTCCTCTATCTCTCTCTCTCTCTCTCTCCCCATCTCGCTTTCGCTTTTTCGTCGTTTTATTTTCAGGGTCGCCTGTGCTTGATTGGAGACCACCAACGCCAGCACCACCACCAACGCCACCACCAGCAACAAGACGCCAAACCCTCTGCAGCTGTTGCTGCTGCAGTTGTCGTACCTTCCTCATCTTCTGCTCGCCCTCGCCCTCGCCCTCTGCCTCTTTTGCTTTGCTTGCCCCCCCTTCCATTCTTCCCCCCTTAGAACGAGTCGCTTTCGTGCTTTCCTTTTGGACGCTACGAGGACCACTCCAAAGAGTGTCGTAAATTTGGACATTCACGTTCGATGTTTCACCTCATCAATGTCCGGAAGCGCCCCCCCTCCCCACAACTTTATGTGTCCGATGCCGAGGGCGGTTGGACCGCAGCGCATGCGGCGCCGTGCGTTATGATGTCGCGTGGCTCTGGTGTTATGTTAGTGTGTATGGATTCACTGCACCGTTTTCCTCGAGGTCCCCCGGCTTTAAATCTGTTGGAAGAGGGCGTTCATGGGCGCCCGGCAAATGAGATACCGTGTCGGTGTCAGGTCATGTGAAGCCCTAAATTCTGGCTCCCTCGCCTGTCCCCCGGCGATGTCTTATCGCTGCGGGAACCAGTGCTATCGATTCGGGGTTGGGACACGACGCGCTTTTTGGGAGATGCTTACGGGAAAAAACTCTTAGCACTATGCTAATCACATGACTGCAAATGATGGGAGATTGCATTCTCAAGTTGGAAATGATCATGAACCCATTAAAAGGAATTTCTCTTTTTCTTTTTCTTTTTTCCCTCCTTTGCCTCTCTATCGCTTTCAATCATCCCTTTTTCTTCTCTTCTGCTTGTAATTATAGGCAAGTGGGGCTATAATTGGATTTGATTAATCTCCCTTTTGGCTTAACCACTCCCCTTTTAAATGCATCTTCCTCTCTCTCCATTGGCTCAAGGCTTGTACCCATTGCTTCAACTCACGTCATTCCTTACCACGTATTTCATTTTTGCTTTATTTTTTAATTCATTTTTTTAGCTTTTTTAATTGTTTTGTGTGATTAGGCCTCATGTCAGACAAATTTTGCCAGGCTAGAAAACCCCCCATACACTAATCTTTAGTTTAATCCATAATCAAGAGGGCATTATTCTTGGAGCACATGGACCTTGAGTCTTAATCAAAGGGGGGAAGAGAGGGAGACTTTTCCACGTGCTTTTCGATTAACTTAGGCCTCTAGGACAAGTAATGTAAAGGCTTATCAGCAGCTTCCAAAGAGTCTTCTAGTTGGCTTCTACAAAGTACCGAAATTCAACACTTTATAAAGGAGATTATCATTATTGACACTTATTGGCTATGTAAAGACAAAAGATATACCTAGGTTTTTCGCAAAAGATGTTAATTGGACATCAGCGTCAAACGTGGGAATTTGGGATTGTATCAGGACTAATTGAAGAAAAGATGAGATTCATGATTTCATGGATACTAATGGTACGATTATATCTTAACATAACACCCATCCTCATTCAATTGCTTTTAGAATGAAGAAAGCCTAAGTCATGCGAGCTCAGCACATGTCGATGAAAGAAGAATGGTTCGAACCTTCATATTACAAAGGAGAATGTGCAAATTGGTGAAAAAGAAAGTTGGGCGAATACCCGTCCATTTTAATAGTCAGTCATTGATTATATTTCATATCAATTTCATGTCCAACTATTCATAGTCATGGAAGAGGTGATCTTGAAGATCATCGTATTCCGATACTTCAAATCAAGACTTGCTCTTCACTTGTCATGAGTAGACAAAGTCCGAATTTTCGCGTCTATCGCCGTGTCAAACTTTACTAGGATGAGAAGATTATCTTTTAAGGTATCGTAATCAGTCGACATGTCTTGTCAATCACATGAACAGTAAATTACTCAACTCACTCGAAAAGCCTAAAATCCTTCATCGGTGAGTCTCCTATGAAATTAAACTTACCACTCTCCGGCATAAAACAACAATTAAAGCATATAGACACACGGCTAAGCTGATAGTCACAACAAAAACAAAGATTTAAGAAAAATGAGGGAGATTATCTTAAATGGGAGTTAGATTATGATGTGCATCTTTATCAAGATGTAATACTAATCACGATCTGACGGATTGGATGGAAGAGACGTGAGTTGCTTCAAAGTGTGGAAATTGGGGCAGATGAATCCAAACGCAAGTGCCTTGGACTTGGGGTTTAGTCAATTAAGAAAAACGTCTTTTGGGGAAAAAGAGAGACGAGAAAGGCAAATGGATGGGAAAAGAATGGCGTGATTGGAAGTGAAAAATGCTAAAGGTTGAAAAAGCAAATGCATCATGTGACAAAATTGCTTGGGGAGGGGCGGTGCTTAGCTTGTGATTAAACTGCAATTTTTGACTTTGCAAAGAGCGTTGTTGAAGAGTGGTGGCCTGCATAGAAGCTGTTTCCAGGAAGGCAAGGAGAGAGAGAGAGAGAGACACTATAGAAAGCAATTTCTTAATTAAATACCAAATAATTGCTTGCATAATTGGCAATTCACGCAGAAGAAGACAAGAATCCTCCCCTTCAGTCGAACATGCTTTGGTCATTCAAAATCTCTTCTCTCCCCTATAGCTTAGAAACTTAATCCAACATTGGTTTATTGTCTTCTTTTTTCTTTTTTTTCATCTACAAGCGAAACGGGCGGGAGAGGCCCAATCAGTGCAGCTACCTAAAGATTCGAACTTGCAGCCTTATGAAAGATAGCTCAACATTGCCTATCTTGTTCATGTTATTGCGATCTTGACAAAAAACTAATATTTTTTGAAAAAATTTCATTTTGTGCCCCTCAATTTTTTGGGTTTATGCGTGTTCAACTTCGAACTCTAAAAATTTACAAAGGACCCTCAATGAGCTTTGTTTTTTTTTTTTCCTATATATCAAGAGCATTGACTTTTTCCCTTAGCACGTGCCACCGTGCATAAAATTTACTTTATTTAATGTGAAAAAATTAAGAAAAGAACTATTTTAAATGAAATTAAGAAAAACGAAAGGTTTAAGAGACTTAAAAATCGATACATAAGTTAAGATTATGGCTTGCATAATTTGTCATCTTCTTTTTTTAAAAATTCCCTAGTGGTAAAGTTCTTCTTTAATTCTACACATTAAATTATGAATATATGGTTTGGCAATGATAATGAGCTAAATTCGACAACTAATGACCATTTAAAATGGTTGAGAACTTTTGCAGGTTTTTCTTTTTTATTTATTTATATCTACTTATTTTTCTAGTAACCCTTTCAAATATTTCATAAGTTTTCCACATTAAATATTCTAAGCTGGTAATTTTGAGGTTTAGTGGTGTCAATTTTTCCTTTTTATGTATTAGTATAGCTTGAATTGAAGGAAAAAATTGCATTTGACATGCTCTTTCCTAAAAAGCAAAAAAAGTTAATGAGTGCAACAAAACGCAAGTTTTGGGATGTTGAACGAAAGGTGCAATCAAAACATGGAAATACTCTCATCCTCTACTCTTCCTAATCCTTTTTGTCCTTCCATATATATAGGAAGGAAATAAAATGGGGCAAAAATTCTCCTCAGTCAAGTCCCTTTCAGATAGATCCGGTCTTATGATATCATTCGTAAAAAGGATTCGCTCCTAAAATAGCCATGACCTTACGTAGTTACTAAGAGTATTCGATTTTTGGAACTTGGCCCATGTGGAAATAATTAGGTCATTACATTCTATTTTTTACATATTTCTAAAACAAATGTTCACATGGTTCTATCCAACTTATATGCTTACATGGTCGGACTTTTCTCCAGGTGCCGATATCTATTACCGATTGGGGCATCCATATATATTCGATCCAATATTGTTCTTTCACTAATCAAAACCGGAAGATCAGGAGAAACAAACAGTAAACGTTGTTCACAAACCATCAAAGTTGAAACATGTGTTCGAAACCATAAAGCAAAAACTAGAAAACACAATTGAGTTATGGAACGGGCAATGCCAAATCGTCATCTGGTGCCGAAAAAAGAAGAAGCCTAAAGTGCATAGAATATAGAACGCGATAGGCAACTTCCCTAGGAAGATGGAGAAACTCGCAACTTCTCTACCCAACAACCCTAGTCTCCAGTCTCATCCAAAAACCAAAGCTTCCCCCCAATTCCTTTCGATATCGGGTCGTGACATGATTGATGAATAAAAGAATCGAATCCAATCCAATGCATCGATGTCACCGGGACATCGTCATTTGATTGGCGACAGGAGAGGAGAGCGGCCCAACCTCGAGACGAAGGGGGTGGGGGGGCCATGATTAGCGACGGACCGTGGGAGGAAGTTGACTCGCGCGGGCGTCGCGAACCGGATGAGGATATGGGGACGAGGGAGGGGAGGGGAGGGGAGGGAGGGGGCGATAGCAATCATGTGGTTCTGCTCCAAAGTGCTTTGCGGAATCTCGAGTACTCACTCCCTCCTACTCCCCCCCTCATCATCATCATCATCTCCTCCTTCTTCCCTCTCGTCTCGGGCTTCTCTCCATCGCGAAATTTCCTATATTTTTAACTTGGATTTTTTCCCACCTCGGTTATCGCCCATCCGTTCGAATTCCCAAATAAAATAAAGAGAAGGCCACATGAAAATGCGTGGGGGTTCGTGGCCTGGGAGGTGGAATGATAATCTAACTCATGATTTCCAAAAAAAAAAAAAAAAATATATATATATATATATATATATATATATATATATTCTTCTTTTTTACTTGGGCTCGGATTCGTTTTAATTGGGTTTTTTTGGATTTGAGTGATGTTGAGGTGGTTTCGGTGGTCATGTCTTGAAATTTGAGATTTTAGGGTTTGAATAAAATAAAACCCATCATTTGTTTTGTCTTGACTATTTATGATTTGGTACGATAGCCATCCAAAAGAAAGAAAAATAAAAAACGATTGCAATCGAATTTTTTTTTTTTGAATTTGTTAATTCAAATGCGAAATATGTACACACGGTCACTAATAAGTCCAAGGATTTTTCGGGTGATATATGAATTTTATTTCTTATCTAGAAATATTAATTAGCCTAGAACAAGAGGTGTTTCAACGTGGATGTGGAAAGAGGAGCCTGCCATGGTTCCTAATAAGTAGAAAGTACTGCTCCATCTCCTCTATTTTCCTTTTTGCATGGAATAGTCGATCAATCAGCTCGTTAAACCAAGTAAGACATAAATTGAAGTGTGAACGGTCTGTAGATGGCGCGAATGCGAAGAATAAATTAAAGATAGAAATCATAACAAGTTAAGGACAGTCCAAAGAACGATTAACCGTCGTATAAAATAAACACTTGAAAATGCCTATTAATGCCGTATATACTTGCTGAGGTTGCAAGAAGGTCAATACATTGGATTTCTCCGTGATTCCGAAAGATTTAAGTATGACTTTTTGTTCTGAAATATACAAAATTCCCATGATGACTTCATCTCATGTTGATGATGTGAGCTCCAAGTCACTATTTCAAGAGAAAATTGAAGTTTGAAGTCGACCTTGTATCCAATAATACAGTGGCTTGACAAAGACTAGGGTGAGTCTTGACGTCGATAAGCAAATCGCAATTTTCAAAGAGAAAATCAAGGGCAACTGAAATACCATCATTCCACCAAAATGGAGTGGAATGTCAATTTCAAAGGAGAAAGTCTTAGCAAATTAGGGTGTAGAATCAGCCTTCCTTCCTTCCTTCCTTCCTTTTTATTGATAAATCTATGAGGACTTCCCAACATGATTATTTCTTTTCTCAAGCCCAACAAAAAATAAATCGTTATTACCGACACGGCAAGAATGATAAATACGGGTCACAATTCACTGTCATATTTTGCCTAATCCCTACAGGTCGAAATGAAAGTCTTAGATGGTATGAAAATGATACAAATGAAATAGTGGGAAAATAATAATAAGGAATTAGTAAAGTTGAGAAGACTAAAACTATATAATTATTCTACCAGAACACCTTAAACAATGAACCTCGAGGTACAAGACGAAGTCAAATGGAATTTGAATTTTGAATAGTCTTTTGATATCTAATGGCTATAAATTCAATCTAGGAGAAATAGTAGACTAAACTTCGAGTGTTCGCTTTCTTTATGTTCTCTGTGTGTAGAAGTTGTGTTTATTTATTTATTTATTACTTTATTGTATTTCTCTGTAGAAGTTTGTACATTTATAATCCCCGAATAAAGTAAATTGTCACATTGTTAAAGGCGCTTCTATTTTGTATAGTTATTTACTGAATCTTGTCTAAAAGTAGCATCATCTACGGACTGTAATATCTCTACAATTATTGGTGAGTTCAATTTTTTTATCATATCTATTAATACAAAAGAGTGGATGTTGGTGAAAGGCCAAACCACTTCAGCTCATTTTCTAATTTATCTTATTGGAACTATTGCATCTACGATATAGCTTTCCTTCTGCCAAAGGATATGCACAAGTCATTAACGAAAATGTTGTGACTTTCTTAAAACAATCAATTCACTACCTCTTAATTGTTTGTTAGTCATATCAAATCGAACTAAAGAGCCTTGCGATATTTAATCTTAGTTGAGAGGCTGAACACGAATTTAGTTCGTCGAAGGAATATGTAGATTGCATTTCAGAATATAACCACAAATTTTTCAATCAATTTTTGTTATGAGCCAGTGTAAAATTGCTTAATTTGTAATAACATTGTAAAAGACAAGGATGTGCAAGGAGCATGCGACTGCATAAGCAAAAAAGACAATATATAATTATTTTATTTCAATAATTTTGTCTGTTCATATTTTTTATTTCAATAATCACTAGTCAAAGAACTTACAAGATACGTACGTTCATTGCTATTATTATTGTTATTATAGTTATTATTATTGTTGCTATTATTATTTTTTATTATTATTGTCGGTATCTTATGCCATACAAATGCTTTTTGACTACCGATGGGAAACGAATTTCCGACAGCACCAACGTTCACCACACGAGAGAAAATAATAACGACAACAATAAAAATCCGAAAAAAAAAATCCGAAAAAAATCGCCTTTTCACTATTTACCCTGGCGCATTTATTGCAGTCCTAGATTTTGTCAAAATCGATTTTTATTTTTCCATTTTTTCCATTTTTCACGAGTCACCTAATCATTAAAATGGCCATGATTCACTTATCCTCAGAAAAAGGCGGAAAAAAAAGAAGAAGACAAAACAGGGAAAAGAAAAAAAGAGAAAAAAAGGAGATTAAAAAAAGGGAGCGATAATTTGTTTTCTGACACGACAATTGCCGAGCCCCACAAGCAACCGGGCGAATCTCCTCCGCGCGAGTACGGAACCACGCGCCACTCGCCCTCCTCCTCCCGGCGGTCCGGGCCGGGGGGACCACGCGCCCCGACCCGGCGAGTGGAGCCCACGCGCGGGGGGCGGGGCGCGTGGGCGGGGCCCGGCCCCCGGGTGGTCTTATCTGCAGGAGTGGCACGGGGCCGTAATTTCGGGCGAGACCGAGTGTCATTTTCGGCAAGCGGAACACGACTGAAGACTTTTCTGGCCCCCAATCCCCCTCTCTCTCTCTCTCTCTCTCTATCTTTCTCTCTCTTACCCCGGCCAGAGAGGGAGAAGATAAGGACACATGCATGTTACATCGCTGGTCCACCCACGGACGGCCCGGATCTCGTCCCGTCCCCTCCCCGACACGCCTCCGCCGCCGTCCGATCTAACCGTGGTTAGAGCCTGCCGCTCGCGGGGGGTACGCAAACCATGATTACTTGGGAAGGGGTTGAGGGGTGTGGTCAAGCTCACGCCTTTCCTGCCCCTCTCTCTCTCTTCGTTCGCTTCACTGCCCCCCTCTCTCTCTCTTTCTCTCTCTCTCCTCGAGCTGAGCTCAACTCGAACAAGAGCATTGCGGTTCACACAGAGGAGGGCAGAGGAGAGAGAAAGATAGAGAGAGAGAGAGAGGAGGAGGAGGAGGAGAGAGAGAGCTCTGTATATTCAGGGTCATTGAGGAGATTTGTATCTACTTATGGAGATTGTAGATTCTGCGATCTGAGAAATTCGGGAGCTCTGCTTATCTTTTTCTCTTCCTGTCTTGTCTTTTTTGTTTGTTTTTTTGTTTTTTTGGGTCTCCCTCTTCTCAGCTGCTGCTGCTTGCTGCAGCTGCTGCAGCAATCATCATCATGACTTCTTGATTCGTAGATGATAGGTGAAGAAGAAGAAGAAGAAAGGGGGGGTTTTTCTCTTTCTCTGTTCTCTTTCCTAGCTCTCTGCTCCTTACCCAGAAAGCCGTTCGTTCTCTCTCTCGGGCCGGAATTTGCTCAGCGTCTGTCTTTTCCTCTCTCCGTTCAGATCTAATCGGAATCGGGAAGATATGTGAGGGGGGGTCTTCTGGGTTTTGTCCGTCGCCATTTCCTCTCGAGCCTCGCGCGGTTTTAAGCGTTTAGATCTGGGTTTTTCTTAGCTGGGTAGGTTTGGATTCAGTTCGCAGGTTGTAGTAGCTTAATCTCTGTACATTTGTTTTTTTTTTTTTTTTTTTTTTTTTTTTTTTTTTTTTTTTTTTTTTTTGTCTCCGAGCTATTTGGTTCTTTTGGGG
This sequence comes from Eucalyptus grandis, assembly GCF_016545825.1. Classification (NCBI taxonomy): domain Eukaryota; kingdom Viridiplantae; phylum Streptophyta; class Magnoliopsida; order Myrtales; family Myrtaceae; genus Eucalyptus; species Eucalyptus grandis. The sequence goes on from NC_052618.1 coordinate 41,662,067, forward strand.
CGAAGGGTTGTGTTGGGATTAGGTTGTTTTTGCCGCCCCCCGGCTGTTTTTTTCGTTAGGGTTTCTGTTCTTTTTTCTTCTTTCTTCCTGCGGGAGGGATGGATTGAGGGCTCATTTCGTTTGAAAGTTGGGATTTTTTTCCTGGGCAGTCGTGGGAATTGGATTTGTCACTTGGGTAAGGGAAGATGAATTATTTTCCCGATGAAGTTATCGATCACGTGTTCGACTTTGTGACGTCGAACAGGGACCGCAACGTGATCTCTTTAGTGTGTAAATCTTGGTATAGGATCGAGAGGCTTAGCAGGCAGAGAGTGTTTATCGGGAACTGCTACGCGATAAGTCCTGAGAGATTGATCGCGAGATTCCCGGGGGTAAGGTCGCTCACTTTGAAGGGGAAGCCCCATTTCGCTGACTTCAATCTAGTGCCACCTGACTGGGGAGGGTTCGTGTACCCTTGGATCGATGCATTGGCTAGGAGTAAGGTTAATTTGGAGGAGCTCAGGTTGAAGAGGATGGTGGTTACAGATGATGGTCTTGAGCTGATTTCGAGATCGTTTGTAAATTTCAAGTCCTTGGTTCTTGTTAGCTGCGAAGGGTTCACTACTGATGGCCTTGCGGCTATAGCAGCCAACTGTAGGTGAGGACTCTGAGTAGTTCCTTATTGTTTATTAACTCTGATGTTTCAATGTCGTGCCCTGAATAATCTGTGATTTGCTTGTCACAGTCCTTGGGGTGTATACATTTTAGCATGTAGTCTCTTTATATAATCCTATTTATGTATATGCTGGTTGTGTCCTTGTATATCTGCCATACTTTGTTGATTGTTTAGTTGGTTACTAGTTTGCTCTGTAACTTAATTGCGCATAGAAAACTTGGTGGATTCATATACAGGAATGTGTTGCACGTGTACAGGTCATGCTGACTGATTTGTAAGCAGCAACTAGAATGTAGTACACATGCACCATGTCGTGGTAGAGGTATGCCAGTGTCACGCATTTCATTGATGGGGAATGTAAGCATAGCTGCGTGAAGGACCAAAATGGGATGAATGTGCTGATGGCTGTGCATCACATGAATTAGAAGGCCCTATGCTGTTCATTACCTGTCACTAGCAATTTCTCATTGGTTGGTTATATCCTTCTGCATGCGCTCGTCTTGCCTTTATCCAATGCTTGTTGTGCAGCCTTATGTGGCTGGAACCTGTGGTCTCTAATGTAGATGTTGGGTAGCTGTAGTTTTCTGTTTGAGGCTGATGGTTCTGATATGCTAGTACAATTCTGGAGAGTGCTATCTGCGTTATATTTATTTTTTGTGGTCATGCCAGCTAGCATTATATTGCATAGACATAAGAATGAATAAATTTGCATGGCTAATTTTCTAGCAGCATTGCGAGCTGACCCTTCTGGATGCTAGCATTGCATGGCAGCATATGTTTGGTTTTTTCACGCTTTACCAATCTCCTAATTTCTGTTTTGTTTTCTGTTTTAAGAATTAAATAAAGGTAGACTTAGTCGGTCTTGTTCTTTCTTGAGCAAAACTAAAATGCTTTCATAGTGTTCGAGTTTATCATGGCCTGTGGATGGTGCAACATATCCAATAGTTCATACTGTGCTGTTGTGGGAAGGGTTCTCATAAGATGAGGTTCTATGCAGTAAAAAAGAATGGATTTGATGATGGGGATCAGCATGCATAATTGGACTTGATTGAATTTGGCTTCTATTCTTCCCTAATTTGCTTCTTTGAACTTGGGACATTTTAGGTTTCTTAGGGAGCTGGACTTGCAAGAAAATGAAGTTGAGGATCATAGAGGCCAGTGGCTAAACTGCTTTCCTGATAGCTGCACCTCTCTTGTGTCCCTAAATTTTGCATGCTTAAAAGGAGATATAAATTTAGCAGCACTTGAGAGGCTTGTGGCAAGATCTCCATATCTCAAGAGCTTGAGGCTAAGCCGTGCTGTCCCTCTTGACACGCTGCAGAAGATCCTGGTCCGAGCACCTCAGTTGGTGGACTTAGGCGTGGGCTCTTTTGTCCATGACCCAGATTCTGAAACCTACAACAAGTTGGTGACAGCAATTGAAAAATGCAAATCTATGAGGAGCTTATCCGGATTCTTGGAGGTTTCTGCGTACTGCCTACCAGCTATTTATCCAATATGTTCAGGCCTGACCTCCTTGAATCTTAGTTATGCTCCTGGGATCCCTGGAAGTGAGCTAACTAAGTTAATCCGTCATTGCAGAAAGCTGCAGCGCTTATGGGTGTGATATCTTTTAGCCTTTAGCTGAACATTAAATTAATTTTCATATTTATGTTGCTGGGACTAAAATTCGTCTTCATATCAATCTGTGGCTAAATTTTGCAGATACTTGACTGCATAGGAGATAAAGGGCTGGGAGTCGTGGCTTCAAGCTGCAAAGAACTACAGGAATTGAGGGTTTTTCCGTCTGATCCTTACGGAGTTGGAAATGCTGCAGTGACCGAAGAAGGGTTGGTTGCTATTTCCAGAGGTTGTCCAAAGCTTAACTCATTGCTGTACTTCTGCCAGCAGATGACAAATGCTGCCCTGAAAATTGTAGCCCAGAACTGCCCTAATTTCATACGGTTCAGGTTGTGCATCCTCGAGCCCACAAAACCGGATTCTTCAACCAATCAGCCTCTTGACGAAGGATTCGGAGCTATTGTTCAGTCATGCAAGGGTGTCAGGCGCTTGTCACTTTCTGGCCTTCTTACTGACCAGGTCTTCAATTATATTGGCACATTCGCTGAACAGCTTGAGATGCTTTCTATTGCATTTGCTGGGGACAACGACAAGGGAATGCTTTATGTGTTAAATGGGTGCAAGAAGATTCGGAAATTGGAAATCAGGGATTGCCCCTTTGGTAACATCGCACTTCTGACGGACGTGGGAAAGTATGAAACAATGCGATCCCTTTGGATGTCGTCGTGCGATATTACCCTTGGAGGCTGCAAAACCCTGGCAAAGAAGATGCCGAGGCTGAACGTGGAGATTATCAATGAAAACAATGAGATGGAGGATTGCATTGATGATGAGCAGAAAGTAGAAAGGATGTACCTCTACAGAACCTTGGTGGGGCCGAGGAAGGATGCACCAGAGCATGTTTGGACATTGTAGGGTTCCCCTGAGGTTCATTGCCATGGCTTTGCCTCAAAATCTCCTGTTGTACCATCATTGTACCTCGTTTAGGCTCGTAATTTGTGGATTTTTAGTTGTATGGTGATTTTTTATTTTATTCAGAAGAGATTCTAATGTGCTTCTAGTTATAAATAGATTTTTCTTTAGCACGATGAATTCAAAGATGCTAAGTCTTCATGCTGGTTGGTGAGGCAGGGTGCAGTTTTCTGTGATATTACTGGTTTGGAATAAACTTTTAGGTCATTGTTTTAGGTGTAATGAAAGTTCAGTGGAAACGTGTTCTAGTATAAAGGGAAATGCAGTGCACGGTACTGATTGATTTCGTTATGCTAATTATATGACATCCCGCCCCCTCTAGATGTCTTTAGCTACGCTGGCACAGGGCGTTCTGCCTCCAATTATAATCTCTTGTAACGTGGGAAGACCAGGAAGTTAACTGGAGCTGTGAATTGTGAACTGATGTGGGCCTATTATGAATGCTTTTGCAGTGATTTTAGCAGCTTTTTGGTGTCTCCAGAACTATTCATTTCATAGTCTGAGGAAAATTTCTAGTTTTTGCGTTACTTAATTGTTCTGTCAGACATTTCCTTTGCTTCTGCTAAGCGGTAGTAAGAATTGGTTCTGATCCTGCTCAAGTAGATCGCAGTTGAATGTATGCTCCCTAATTCAAAGGCATTCACGATTGAATCACCACCAAAATGGATAATGGAAAGTTACAAGAAAGGTGCCTATGTTAAGATTGGCAAGGAGTCACGATTGAATCACCACCAAAATGGATGATAGAAAGTTACAAGAAAGATGCCTATGTTAAGATTGGCAAGGAGTCACGATTGAATCACCACCAAAATGGATGATAGAAAGTTACAAGAAAGATGCCTATGTTAAGATTGCCAAGGAGGCAAGAATTCCCATTAACGAGAGTGGACGAGCACAAGGAAGAAGACGGATCCCATTAGTTCATGTGAAGTAGTCTCCTTTGAGCTATGAAAATGAGCCACGGCGCAGAACCACGTTCATATGGATCACTCGGTGAGGATTGCAATTTTTCCACACCGCCTAGACGTCCTACGGGAGGCAGTAGCGGGGGATTTTCTGTAATGGGCGAAAGCCTGACAAAGCATTGCTACGTGGAGGTAGGAGGCCCACAGCTCGTGAACTTCTTTTCTCGGAGAAGAAGCAACGATAATATTTGGGAAATAAGCAAGCATCGGCTAAATTTGTGCCAACAGCTACGGTAATACAAAGAAGGCAAGCGTTATCCGGAATGATAGGGCGTAAAGTGTGTGTGGGTGGCTTTTTAAGTCCACCATCAAATCTCAAGTCTGAACCTTGGAATCGATGGAAACTACCGAGCTGGAGTACAATAGGGGCAGAGGGAATTTTCGGTGGAGTGGTGAAATGTGTAAAGATTGAAAAGAATATCAACAGCGAAAGCACTTTACTGGGCCGACACTAATATTGAGAGGCAAAAATGAGAGGCAAAAATTAGGGGTGAACGTGATTAGATACCCTAATAGTCCTAACTTTAAACGATGGATACTGGGTATTGTGTGTATTGACCCATTTAATGCTGTAGCTAACTCATTAAGTATTTTGTTTGGGGAGTACGTTCACAATAATGAAACTCGAAGGAATTGATAGAGGCTTGCAATAGCAGTGGAGGATGTGATTTAATTCGATAAGCGAAGAACCTTAATAGGGCTTGTGAATCCTCTTGAAAGAGAGGTGTGCCTTTGAGAATGCGGACACAGGTGATGCATGGCTGCCGACAGCACATGTTGTAAGGTGTTGTATGCCAATGATTGTCTGGCATTTTCATGGAACGCCAGTTAAAATCGAGGATTCGAGGTAAGGAGAGCCAAAAAGGTCACCCAGAGAGGCTTCAAGGCCAAACCACACTTGCTCATTCGAGCAGAAAGGAGTCAAGAAATTAAGCAACCGCATCGACTGTCCCAGAAGTGCATAGTTTTACACAGAATCTTTCTCATGTACATTGACGGGGAAACACTGCAGTTAATTCCGCTGGCGACTAAGCATGAAACACTGTTTCTTATCAGCAAACGGATATGACAAAGATATTCTAGATTCAACTAAATTCTTCAATGATAGCAATCCATAGGCAGTGTATCGAATATCATAATTCATCTGCCTTCAGCGAAAAAAGCAGCAGCATTCCTCCATCATACAGCAGCAGCATTCCTCCAACATACAGCAGCAGCAGAGCGCAGCCCAGCTGCACAACACATAGACCTCACAGTTAGCGACTCATTTCTTAATTCTCCAGAAAAAAGGTCAAAAGCTTGAGTATCAATTCCCACCACATAATGGATAGCTTTTCAGAAAGCCTCACAAAGGAAAGCAAGAGCGTTAGAGTTTCTCGAGCTATGACTACTAAGAATTATCATTTCTCTTCATTACTGGAACATTGACAGCTAAACTGCAACTACGGTGCGAGAAAAAGCTTGTCGACGACAACTGAGCATCCTTTGCAAACAAAAGAGATCATTGTCTATGATAATGCTACTGCTGAAAACATGGTTCACATAAATGTAACGGGGGTAAATCTCTGCATGCCTCACAGCAGCATCTTGATATTGCGAAATTCATTACAAGGAGACAAAAGAGGGTGGAAACAGCTTAACTCTTAACGTGGTCAGCAATTCCTAATTGAGCTCAATAACATGCCGTATTATACAAAAACAGGGTTCTAGCAGGACAATTGACAAGCGGAATTGATGCAACTCAAACTGGACACGTGAAACCTTGCTCCAACACCACTCACACCAGCAGGTTGTCAATGTTAATCGTACTACTCTCAGACCAAACTCTCTCCATCCTAATATCCCTTTCTCATCTTGGAAAGAATCTTCCTTGTGCCTAGATTCGAATTCATTGCGGAAACCAAATGTTCCCATTGACATTATAAGAAAATTGAACATCGACCAAACAGACCCGACTGAACAGAAAAATCAACTAACTCTGCATTGGTTTTCCTTCTCTTCAATAAGTAATACACGAGAAGCCCTTGACTAGTAAAGAGCAGTAACCTTATCAACAACCGGAAAGACACATTTCTCTCCAGTCCTCGTACATTTTCTCAAGAACTAAGTCGATAACATGCAATAATTTCCCGTTAAATTACTAAAAGAAACATGCATATGAAGGTACAAAAAGAAAAGGGAAAAACGACCAAAACCACCCAAAGAGAGTAATCATACCAGCACTGCAAAAGGGGAGCACGACCCGACTGATCATAATAGTAAAAATCATCACATTGTTGGTGATGGTGGTAATGAGGAGGCGGCTGCGGCTGCACCTGCGGCTGCGCCTGCGGCGGAGGATGCCCTCCGGCGAAATACCGTTGATACCCCTCGAAGGGAGGGTGAGTCGGCGGCCCCACCGTCGGAGGGTACGGATAGGCCTCCGGCGGCGGATGGGGAGCAGGCGGGCACCCTGCGAAAAAGGCGAGAATAAAGAAAAAGAAGAAGATCGACCAGGGTCATCAGCTGAAGGAACTACATTTCCCCATCAAGAAAGAAGCGTTCGCGGTGGAAAAGAAGGGGGGGTTTGAGATCTCGCCTGGTGGCGGGTAAGCTTCCTGAGGAGCTATCTGGGAGTAGCTCATCTTCTCTTGCTCCTCCTCCCGCGACGACGACGACAGAATTCAAACCGCCATCGATTCTTTTGTTTTATGTTAGTAAATGGCGAGAGATGAGAGAGATCGAGAGAGAGATGAAGTCGTGTCGTGTCCTGTCGGGTGGCATTCTTAACCGCCACGCCGGTATACAACTGTCTGTCGTGCTCGCCGTTGGTTTCGTTAAACAAGCATTTTTAGTACACTATTAATAACACTTAACCACCAAAAAAAAAATGATCCAGAATTTCGAAATGTTGATTGCGCATATTACAAGAATAATCGATGCAACGAGTTGGCAAACTTCCCTATTCATCTCTTTAATGGAATATCCCAAAGGATTGTTATAATTGACTCAATTTTGAGCTATTCCAAAAAAGAGATCGATTTTTTTTTATAAAAAAAAGTCATAGACTCAACCTCAATTCATACAGGGATCTGGAGAAACCGTTGTTTAAACTCGCATTCATTGATCATGCAAAATTTGTATCCAGAGTTTGTGTTTGATGAATTTTGGGAAGGCTCTCGAAACATCTGAATGGATCTTAATTCTTTCTATCCGTATTACTCACATGATTCTAAATAAGCTAGATTCAACTTGTTTCGTGAATGGGTCTTAGTTCTTTACTGCACGAGGCGAAAAGCAAAGGGGACGTGAAGATTGTCCTCCGAAAATTTTAATCCACTTGCGATGTCCGGCAAAGGGTGTTGCCGTCGATCACGAGTCGTCGCCGATGATTACACCGTTTGCAAAGATTTTTGTCACGCCAGAGGAACCGGAATGCTCATTGGGTTGGAAAAGATTGGCCCAAATAATTGGGCGGGCCTGGACTGGCATGGGTCTTGCTGGTCATCTGATGGTCGGCCCTGGCCCCGAAAGCTAGTCCTGAACCGGACAGGACCTGCACTTGTTACGCCAAGAGCTAGGTCCGTCCCGAGCCTGCCCAAACACGCCTCATGATCAGGTCTATTTCTAGGTGAGCCCGCACCAAGCCCGATGTGTTGCGAGGTCACCTATGTAACGTAAGAACGCACATTGATATAAAATCGTCGAGCCTCTTCGGCCTTTGGGGGAGGGGGCCGAGCTGTGGTTCCCATTGAACACGTCTAACGGTAGACAAGAGGCCAATCTTTCAAACACGACGTTACGGGGATACAAATGGGTTGGGCAAGCCGGGCTTTTATAGGAAAATGGGCTCGGCCCAAACATTTTGGGCCCTAGAATTTCCGGGCCTAGCTGGCTGGCCTAGACCAATGAACACATTCGGCCCAGCGTGATTGTTCTGGGCCTATTCAGTTCGGAATAGGATTCATGTCGAATCACGGGCTTGGCTTACACGGAACCGAGCATCGTCGAATTTCCTTGGGCATGTTCGGCGGTATTTGATTCCCAAGAAAAGGAAGCACTATAGGAAGAATAGCTTTGTAGCCAACTCTATAATGGGATTCCGACTTCGCACATTTTAAGAAGAATTGCTCTTTGAAGAGCACAATCCGATGCAAGTTGGTTGCTGTAGGAACAAGAAATGTTCATAGACATATTCTTTATAAAAGATATAAGTTCATATCGGTGTAAGTCTTGAAACTTGTTTTAGTTAATCACTTTAGTCTTAAAACTCCTTTTTATTCAATCAAATCTTTAAACTTATCTACAGTATGCACTTTGGGATTTTCGTTACATCCTTTAGCCTTTTATAGACGGAAAATTTCCAGCGTTGATTTTTTTTTTACGCTTTTTTTCAAACCCATATAGCTGCTGCTAATGTGATGATGAAGCTTCTTCAAGCACAAAACGACGTCATTTCATTATTATTATATTAAAAAAATAGAAAATTAAAGAAAACTCAAATTAGGAGAAAAAAAAAATCTAAAATTAGAAATGAAGAATCACTAAAAATTTCAAATATTAAAAGTAAAGAGTAAATGTAGGGCAGTGCAACCCCTTCGCATTGTCAACACAAGGGCGATCAACCCTCATCGATCCACTAATGAGTGTCATGACACCAATGAATGTCATAGTGTTTAGTCTTGTAAAGTTACAATGTTTTTGAAAGAAACAAGTGATATGATTGAAATGCCTTTTAGGTATCTTAATAGCTACTTTATAACTTTCTAATACTTCATTCCTAGATTAGTTATGTATCTACTCGCAACGCCCAAAATGTCTTGGATAATCTTGCATGTATCATCATATTTCTTGCACGCGCATTTAAAGTTCCATTCGTCCTCTCAATAACTCGATTTTGTTGCTGTTTGTTGGGAACTATTCTTATTATCCCAATTTCGTTGTCTACATAAAACTGCTTGAACCACTTGCTCTCTTACTTGCTACAATTGTCAAACCTTAGGCATTTAATCTTTAGACCAATTTCATTCTCTACTTTAGCTTTATATCTTTTAAAAGTGGTAAACACATCGAATTTATTTGGTCCTCTCTAAATTTTCAAAAAATTGACACATTTTTACTTGCCTAGAACATAATCCTCACACAAACCAATATCGTGGACTTCAAATCAGAAAGTTTTCCCTTCGATATTAGCATATTCATTCCCTTTTCACTTATGTCCAAGTCTACAGTGCCACATTTCGAATAAGCTTCTCAATAATGTTGGTGTATCTCTAATGCTTTCGGTCCGATATGGTGTTCCTAACTTTGTTCCTCATGCTATGACTAACCTTTAACAATTTTCAAGGGATGATGGTCCGCAAAAATAGTCTTGTGTGAGATGCTCTCTAATTGACAAAGAAAGATCAAATTTCTCCTAAGGTTAGAAATAAATTCGACATCTTGCACCTTTCACGGATACCTGCTATTGTCTTTTTATGACCATCAACCTTCCCAATAATATCCAAAGGTTCATATTAACAAGATAATCCTTTCTAAACTTTTTAGCAACAAAATTGCTGCTCACAGATTCCTCCTCCCCCCCGATTTCAATCTCAATACTTAATTTTCTTCTTCGAGGCTCTATAATCTTGTCTCATATAGCCTTTCTTTTCATAATTCTAGCAAATTATTTCACCACGAGATCTCAATTTGCTTTCCCTCTAGACTCTGATTACCATGGTATTTGTTCCAACCTCATTGATTTCTTCCTCCTCTACCTTCGGTATTCAAGGTAGTGCTCGAAAATTCACCCAATTCTCTTCTATGGGTATACTTGCTAAGAATCATATTTCATGTTACTTGAAATTTTATCCTTTTTTGGCTAAACAAATTGCTTAGTGCAATCATAGTTACACTCTAGCTTTCGGATAGAAAGGATAACAAAACTATAACTTTTCTCTCGTCATCAAATTTGATTTTTACCCAACTCAACTGAGTCATGATCACATAAAATTCACATAGGATTACCTTCGTCCATCCTTAGCTTGAAAAGACAAATGCGACATGCATACCTTATTTGACGCAAATGGCTTACTGTACATGTTTGACAAAGCCCTCATCAATTCCATCATTGTTTTCCCATTGGTGATGTTGAAGGCATTGTTTTACACCAAAGTGAGACGATTCGCACCCAATTTTTGTCGATTTAACAATTCTCAATTTTCCAACCCGATTGAATCTAGTTTATCATACAACACATTCTCAATTTGCATTTTCTAGACTCCAAAGTCCTTATCACCTTCTCTTTGTCCATATTCATTGCACCCATTATTTCACCAAGCTCTAATACCAGTTGTTAGGAACGAAAAATATTGAAAAATCAAAATCAAAATAAAAAACGATACGCGAATTTTTACATGAAATACTCCTTAAAAATCAGAATGGGAAAAACCACAATACCTTGCTAACCAATCTCTCCACTATTAGTATCAGTTTTTGAGTTACAAGTTTCAAAGATTACAATAGTATGCTCCAATATATATATTAGGTGTTTAAGACATATATAATTATGATGGATATTATATGTATGCCATTAGCAACAATACTCTTTCCTTGCTTTGATATGAAAATTGCATATATACTATTAACAGTAAAAAGCCTGTCAGCTTTCAGACTCCACAAATCTTTAATAAACATGGAACAACATTTCTTTCTCAGCAAACAGCTATAACAGAGAGATATCAGATTCAACAATATTCTTCAATAATAGCAGTTCATGGACAATTTCACAAACAGGAACCACCCAGCGCATTGGGTATTTTATAATTCATCCATCTTCAGCGAAGAAAGAAGCAGCATTCCTCCATCATACAGCAGCAGCAGAGTGCAGCTAAGCTGCACAACACAAAAACCACAAAGTTACCGAATCATTTCCAATTTGCCAGAGTAAAAGTCAAAGTGCATCAATTTCTACCACATAATAAAAAGCTTTTTAAAGAGCTTTCACAAAGGAAACTGAGAGTGGAGAAGTTTCTCCAGCTATGACTACAAGAATTATCATTTCTTTTCATGACTGGAAGAGTAGAACTAAACAGCAACTAAGGATGAAAGAAAGCTCGTTGATGACAACTGACCATCCCTCACAAACTAAAATGATCCTCGTCAATGATATTCCCACTGCCAAAAACATGGTTCACATAAAGGTGTCATGCCTCACTGCAGCATCTTGATATTGTGAAAATTCATATGAGGAGACAAAAAGAGAGGATGGATACGGCTTATCCTTTGGGTCCTCAACCAGCACATAGTCAGCAATTCCCAGTTGAGCTCCAAACATGCTGTTCTCATCCAAAAACAAGGGTGCTAGCAGAACAAATAAAGACCTCATTGATCTAACTCAAGTCAGACATTTGAAACCTGATTGCTCACACCAGCATCCTGTAAATGCTAATCATGTTAATTTTAGATTGAACTCTCTCGATTCTCAACTCCTCTCCATCCTAAGAAATCTTTCCAATCTCAGCAAGAATACTTCCAGGTGCCCAGATTCAAGTTCATTGCAAAAACCAAGTGTCCCAGTTAACAACAGGAAGAGTGAACATTGATGAAACAAAAAGACCAATGAACTTCGCATCATTTTTCCTTCTCTCCAATGTAGATTAAACCAGAAGCCCATAACTATTAAAAAGCAGCAACCATAACCACAATCAAAAACACATTTCTCTCCTCTCCTCATGCAATTCTCAGGAACTAAGTCAATAACATCACCATAATTCACCTACCAACAGGAAAAACAAAAGCTGAAGGTACAAAAGGAAGAGGGAAAAAATTAACCAAAACTGCCCAAAGAGAGTCATCATACCAGCCCTGCAAAAAGGAAGCACAGCCCGGCTGATCATTGTAGTGGTGATGATCGTAGTGGTGATAATCATTGTGGTGATGGTGGTAATGAGGCAGCGACGGGGGCGGCGGCGGCGGAGGATACCCTCCGGCGAAATACCCCTGGTACCCCTCGAAGGGAGGCCGAGGCGGCGGCGGCGGCCCCGGCGGCCCCGGCGGCCCCGGGTACGGATAGCCCTGAACGGCGGGGCCGAGGGGTAACCCGGCGGCGGAGGCGGAGCAGATGGGTACCCTGCGAATAATTCAAGCCAAAAAGCTCAAGCAGATTATCAGGGAAAGGAGTTTGCCTTTTGCCCAGCAAATCAAAAAGCGATCTTGATCAAGAAAAAGCGATCATCGATCTCACCTGGTGGAGGAGGGTAAGGGTCCTGAGGAGCTCTCTGGTAGCTCATCTTCCCTCTCCCTGAGTTTGCTTTTTCTGCGACGATGCAGAAATTCAAGCTGGCATTGATTTTCGATTGAATTTATTGTTTTATGTTAGTAATTGTAGAGAGAGAGAGAGAGGAGATGGAGTCGTGCCCTGTCCTGTCTCGTGGTTTTCTTAATCGCTACGGCCAGAACACGCCTTGTGGATAAATTTTTAGTCACGGTTGTGTTAAAGGTTATCCAGACAAAATGACATAAATAGTTCACCGGTTTTGTCTAAAGAAACAATTTGATTCATGAATTTTTAATATATTCAGTACAGATCCTTTAAATTCAATTTAATTGTAATATATGCATTAAACTTTTAATTTGTTCAATTTAATTCCTAAACTAGATAATCTAAAAGTAGATTGAATTCGGAAATGTAATAATTAATTGACTATATTGAACATTTATAAAAAATTTAGAAATCACGTCTTATATTGAGTTAGAGTATATGGGTTGTATTGAATAAATTAAAAGTTTAAGAGCCGAATTGCATGTTTGTAATTATCCCAATTCCCTATAAAGCACTTACCATATTACTTAGATTTTAAAATATTAATTACATGTATCATGATCAATTTTATATGGTTATTTAATAAATGCCCCTACGATGGATTATTGTAGAGTTATTCTTAATAAAAAAAAAGGGGGGAGAAAATTACAGATTTGACTTATCAAATATTAATTAGGGCACGTGATGATACTTACGGATTTAAGTGGTTAGAAGGAAATCAACTTGGTTGCAAAGCAATCCGAAGAAACTCTTAATTGAACTGGGGTTTACGAGAACCACTTCCATTGATCATGTGAGACTCGTATCGATGGACCTGATCCATGCGAACCCAAACCCGAGCCAGGGTTTGCCCATAATCAAGTCGGAAACAATATTTTTTCGAGAATAGATAGCGATTTCTCCATCAAAGGAAACTTCGTCCACCTGAATGTGTCCACCTCGTGTTTTTGGCAGCTTCTTCCTTCTCTGTTGCACATTGCACCGTGCAAAGTCGTCAAGATGGGCAATGGAACGGGTTTAGTTTTCCTAAAATCCATGGACCATGGTAAATTGAGCCACTGGCTACTAAAATAATAGTTCCCAATTTTGCCAAAAGCCTCTCGTCTCATCAGACTTGACCTCTTTGTGAGGAGGTCATAGTTCGTGATCGCAAGCTGTTGCCGATGGTTATACCGGAAGCGAAGATTAAGTTACGCCATACGTCGGAATGAAAATGTCGGCATGGACAAGCGCACCTCCTATTTTGGTTCCCATTGCATCCGGAGCTCCGGCTCAAGATCCATACTTCTGGTTAAATGGTCTGGATGCATATATACCGGCGTGGCACTTATAAACCGACTACCACGCATCTCCTATTCTGGTTGCCATTGCATCCGGAGCTTCGGCCCAAGATTCATACTTCTGGTTAAAAGCACTTTGCGCACAAACATGTAATTGTCACGGTCTCAAAGTTTGTGTAAACAAAGGAGTGACCTTGATTGAAGAAGACTGCAGTTGCCTAGGGTTTCTAGAACATCCTTAGGGATGGGTAAGACGGTAATTGTACCTAGTTCTAGAGCATTCTTGATAGATAGGGAGATGCAATCTCGTCTGCTAGATCGAATGTTAATCAATGGTTGTAATGGGAGACTTCTTATATAAAAGGAGAGCCCTGTCCCTCATTTGTAACTATCCAAACATTCAACAATAAAAAATATTCTTTCCAAAAACTTCTCTCTCTAAAACTTTATCTCTGCAATTTGGGTAAACGGGCGAATGATGGTTCCTAAATGTAAGTTCTTGACCTATCTAAATTTAATCTATTCATGTTTTATCTAAATGGTTTGATTAATTGCTTGCTCATATAACAGAGCAAAAATCTAATCAGAAATGAACCTACGCATTGTCTTGCAACCTTTGGCAGAGTATCCAAAGAGAACCGTGATGGAAATTACATAAACTAGGGAACCATACTATGCCAGCAACTAGTGCATAGAGAATAATTGAACTTAGTGGTGAGAGTAAAAGAAGTTACACCCTCTCTAACCTAATATAATCATCAAGTTCAGAAAGTTAAGGGAGTGAGCCAAGGTTCGAGAGAATGAACAACAGAATCACATAATCCACTTATGATCGCTTCGATGCATCATTTGACAGCAGGACAACTAAGATAAAGTTCAAGTACACGTGGGCAAAGCCTCAACTATAAAGGAGTTAATAAGTCTGGTTGAATTTCACACATCTCAAGAAAATGAATAATCAGAGTTATTAATATCATTATGTGACTTAACTTTTTTACATTAGTTAGAATCAAATGTTTTGTCATATTTAGGGGATATCAAGGCAGCAAATAAATGTTGTACTTTTGATACGTTCTTTGCTGGCTAAACTTAGTGTGAAAACAGAAGTTGCAGATCCGTGTTAGTCTCCTCTCTTGATTTTCTATCGCTAATTTTCCATGGAAATTATCTTACTATTCAGTCTAAAATATGTGGAATTGTATAGTGTTTACGTGTGATTAGAATGGGTTTATTTCACCGAAAAGAGAACTTCTAAAAGTGAGCATAATGTAAAATCCTAATTTCTCGTGAAATCTAATATGCAAAGCCTCTGCCATAATCCATGCGTGGTCTCAGGAAATGACGCGAATTTTGCTCAACAAGAGACAAAAACATCAGCTTCCAAGAGTTTCAATGCTGCAAATTACCAATTATTGAGAATTCCTACATTTTTCCGCAATTGGTCCCCTAAAGTACTTCCTTGGAAGGTTTTTATCATTTTCTCTCGACACCATAATAATCTTGTTAATTCCAGATCGTTATCATGTCTTTTATATTACTAATTATATATGATATGAAGTCAGAACTCCGGTTTTTTATTGCTCAAAAATGGCAAATCCATATGAAACATGATGCAATTCAACGGATAATTCATATTCAAACGAGCATTCCGATCATATATAGATAAAAAATATTTATTATGCCCATGTAACTCGGTACAATTTTGAATGACGATGAATGTGTGTCATCTTGTTTGAATGTGTGGACAAGGCTCTTAGACATTCAGGATGTACGTTGTCAGTCTTGAAAATCATTCAACTAGCAGCATACCCCTAAAATTATTCGACGTACATTTTAAGTAATATAGGTGATCCTGCACAATGAGGTAAAATCCGGTTGAAAAATCAATCTCCGCAAACTAAGGCCCCGTTTGGTTAAACTTTCCCAAGGGGCTTTATATTAGGCGTTTGGTAAGTATTTTTGGAAGTCCCTTGGCCAAATGTTAGTATTGGGAATGCTAAAAGCTCAATATAAATTCGGATCTACTTTGAGCTTTTGGCATTTCGGAAATGTAACTATACTATTCATCCGCGTCACCGTTCATCTTCATCTTCCCTTGATTTGCCGCCTAAGAGTCAATCTTCTTCAACGATTGCCACCGCCACCTATGAGTCGTGCGTCTCCAGTGACCACCTCCACGGGTGGCGTGACCCATGACTTAGGCGACGCCACTTGAGGTCACACCCCTAGCGGGTGTTGCTTGAGGTCGCGACCTCAAGTCACCAGATGTAGTAGTCCAGAGGCCAAATCTGGCCTCCACAACCTAAAGCCGCTAGATATGGCCGTCTTGAGACCAAATATGGCGATCCAGAGGCTAGACTTGTTGTCCAACGGCTAGATTTGGCCTTTGCGACCTCAAGTTGCTAAATCTAGCAATCCGAAGGCTAGATTTGGCCGTCCAGCAACAAGATTTGCTTGGCTAGCTATAGCTAAGGCCAACCTACACCAGAATAAATTTTCAGATTAAAAAAAAAATAGCAAAAACCCTTTATAAATATGGGTTTTATCAAATGGTATTTATGCTAAAACTATTTTCCAATATTATTTTGAGGTTACATTTTACCAAACAATGTGGCATTTTGGAAAACACCTTTCCCTCAAAGGTATTTACATTTTCCCAAAGTCATTTACCCAAAACCAAATCAAACGGGCCCTAAAGCTAATCTAGAGTGTTGTTTCACACTGAGATATGCCCATGACTAGATGATTATAAGGTCTAAATAAGGAAAATCAAACCCTAAAGCAAATATTGCCAGGCATCCTAACTCCTTTTTTGCTATGGATAGAGATGCACATCCTTTTTCCCTTTAAACTCACCGCTTGATAAGATCGTATACATCCAGAAACAGACAAGAAAGTGATGCTAGAACAAAAAAGCAAGACATTCATGACAACCAGTTAAGCTGAAGCTGAAAGATTAGAAGCACGATCACAACTACTCGTACCTTAACCTGCAACAATTCCGTCCAAGAAGAAGATAATTCCATGAAAAACAAGAAAATGGATCAGTCATCAAAGAAAAATGCATTTGCTCACTTCGAACATACAAAGACATAGTGCAATAGCTTACCCAGTCAATCTTTTGCTGTGGTGGTCTATCTGCGAGGATATAGAGAGGCAGTTTAGGAGTAGAATGGGCCTCCTTAAAACCAACAACCGATGAGTAAAGCCACAGATCAACGAGAGATATTATGTCACATTAGAGTAGATGTTGCACCTGAAGAGCAGCTTTAGTGCGAATTCGGAATGTAATTATTGCAGGCGCCCGGCTAACAGCCCTTTTTCTCTGGCCTCCAATTCGAAAGAGTGTGATACAAGACCACCTCTGCAATCCACATATATGAACCTCCACACTTCCAGCCAAATGAAGGAGCAAACAAACAAGAAAAAGAAGCCGTCAATCCTTTCTCATGTCCTAGATGTGTTACCACCAATAATAGCAAAAACATCCGATGGCCAGCTGTTATCCGCAGGACTCGCATCATAGGCAGACCTATAGACATAACGGAAGGAAAAAGAAATGCTAAATTTTGCCACCGCAACGAAGTACTCTCAGCTTAATGCGAGGGACAACATTGATGCATGCCAAATGAGCTATAGCCCAAGAGACATACAACGAGCATAGGACTAATAGGATCCCAAACATGGTCCGAACCATACTGGGAAGAAAGGTAAACATTTTACACTCCGTGAGGACTGAGTAATGCTGAGAAGTACTGTAAGAAATACTTACATCCCAGGGGAAGTATACAGAGCTACAATCTGATCATACAAACAGTCCACTCATACACCACTTGTATAACACTCTAAGCTACTGCACGCCACAGCTCTACATTCAGAAATGTTCGTGGATTTTTCCGTGTCACGTCTAGTCTGTGTCCTTTGTTTTTCAACTCATTCTTGAGATCCCAATAATGCTAAGTCGAACATAACAGTGAATCCATGGGACAGCGTCATCCGGCATTCATACTCTTTTGCAACGAGAGAGCTATGAAAATGTCGCAATCAAATGACAGATACGATGTGCACGCTACTGTTGCTTAGAACATTACCAGAACCCCTAATTCCCTGCTAAAGAAAAACACGCACACGCAGCTCGAAAGGACGACGATTAAAGCAAAACCAATCGAGCTAATCCTCAGGTCAACCAAACAAACGGGCCGTGCATGAGCTCAGTTAGATCCGCAAAAAGCACATCGACGCTGGATCCGATAAGCAGAATGCCCTGAAAAACCTCCAAACACGAACCGACTTGACCTGCAAAGTCCCACTTTGTAGATGCCGATGGTGACGGAGACACGCCTGCCGCCGAATCTGAGCCGGTTGAGAGAGGCCTTCTTGTTAGGGGTGTGCAAATTGCACCGGAACCGGGGACCACTCTTATCAGACCAAACCGGCTGGTTCTGTCCCGTTCTAAGGAGTGTTGGTTTAGTTCCCAATTTGTAAAAGTGAAACGGGTGTCCGGGCGATTCAGTTCAATCGGACAAAACCAACTACATATAATTTTTTTAATTATTTCTCCAAAAAATAACAGTAACTAGCTTTATTTATTTATTCAAAACATATAACATCAAGTTGTGAAAAAAAAAATGACCAATTCCATTGGACAGGAACGAGAATCAATCATCTCTACTACTTGTGAGTGACCATGAAAGGCATGACGTCCTGATTGGCGAGGGCCGACAAGACCAAAACCAGAGCAACGAGAGCAGAGATCACCAACTGCACGATCGATTTCACCGTTTCTTTTGTCCATGAAGAAGCAGAGATTCATGAAGCGTACTCAAGTTTTTTCGATTCAGTGATAGAAAGCGATAGTAGAGCAAGAGAGAAATGTTTGGGACCGAATTTTGGCGCTGAAAAATATTATGATTGTCATATTTAAAATAATTAATAAAAATATTTTTATTATTAATAATAATTAATACTTGAGTATCTTTCATGGAAGATGATTTTTTTTTTGTTCATCATTGCTTTAAAGAAAATATTTTTAAATCATTTAGTTCTAGTGGAACTAATAGAACCTGAAAATGAATCTTGATTTTAGAAAAACAATGGTGGACATGTTATAATTGATCTACAAAATTGGAATACCGAGCGATTTTACACATTACCAAAGAAAATTTAAATAAATGGGTCACGTCCAACGTCCAACTAGTGGCTAAATCACTTATTACATTGATTTTTTTTTTTTAAATCAATGCAAGTATATATGTCGTCCTCTTTGCATAACCCAAGAAACCGAAGTTTCATTTCTTTTTTACTTCAATAAAAAATCCGACCAACCTTTGAGAACATGCTAATTTCACGGGTCGATCGATTCCAAATGATCACACACCTGTGCGACCTTAGGATTACGATCCCAAGTCAGCCTTATATGCACTCAACTCATAAGAACGAAGTATAGGAGTGAAGCTCAAATGTATTACCCGTGAACTAGTATGTACAACTAAAGGGGGAGGGTCCCTTATTTATACATAGACGAGTCTAATTTTAGCCGTTGGTCTCCTCTCCGATCCAACAATGGTATTTGAATTTATACCATCATTACAAGTTTGTACTTAGGCTACTTGATGGCTCTAGGTTTGGGGAAGGCCCAAGGGAGTATGTCAAAAGAATTTGCAGGGCCACCTAACATGGGTAGGCAAACGATCGTGGGCTTGGTTCTGGTGTTGCGCATGGGCCGGCCTCGTTTTGATCAAGGGTCATTCATGGATCATTTGTGGGCAGCTTATTGGCTGGTCCTTATTTGGACACGACCCCATCACTTGGACGATCTTGGACCATGCTTGTCCCTGGGCTGTGTCAATTTCCCCCTCCTATTTGGGCAACGCCCTCATCGCATCTACAGCATGAAAGGCATCAATGTGTTTCTGGCATTGCCACAAAGTCTCAAAGGTTTCCCAACTCACTTCACTCTCCAAGAGACTCTTACATCAGACCAAATATTCCTTCTTTGGCGCACTATACCTCTTCAAAATGACTCAGTCCACCGTGATGCACCTGACATCCCGATCATACGAGGTTTTGGCCCCAAGGGCGCCTGTTGAGATACACCTTGATTCGGGTCCTTGTTGTTTGCATAGAAAGGTTTGAACATACTTATGTGGAACACAGGATGTATCTTGAGTTTTGCTGGCAAGTCCATATTGTATGCAACTTTCCGGATCCGCTACAATACTCGGAAGGGGCCTCATAGCGACGAATCAATTATTTGTGCACGTCGCGGTACCGAAGGACTAAGTGTAGCTTGGCCAACACTAGGTCCCCAACCTGAAATTCAACATGCCATCGCTTCTCATCAACCCACTTCTTCATGCATTTCGCGGCCTTGCATAGGCACACCCACGCCAAGTCCGTATGGTCATTTCATTCCTTTGCAAACTTGTACGCGAACGAACTTCTCCTTTGATAGCTCGAGGCATTCGCGCTTGGTGTGAGCAGCCATTGCCCCGTCACGATCTCAAACGGGCTTTGGTTTGTGGACTCGCTCTACTGCAAGTTGTATGAGAATTGGTTCACATGAATCAACCATGCCTAGTTCACTTTTGTGTTGCTCACATAGTGCCGGAGGTATATTTTTATGAGCGCATTCACCCTCTCCATCTAACCATCGATTTGGGGATGCAGACTCATGGAGAAGTTAAGGTTCGATCCCAGCAACTTGAAGAGCTCGTCCAAAATTGACCGATGAATCAAGGATCGTGATCACTCACGATCATGCATGGTACACCCTAGTACTTGATGACATGCTTGAGGAATAGCTTGGCTGCCTCCTTGGCCGAACAATCCTTGGTTGCTGGCACGAACGTCGTGTACTTGGAAAATTGATCCACGACAACCATGAGGGTTCGACATTCTTCGAACTTTGGCAAGTTCACAATGAAGTCTCTGGAGACATTCTCCTATGGACATTCCGGGATGGGCAATGGTTCGAGGAGCCCCAACAATGACTGTTACTCAATCTTGTTCTGTTGGCACACAAAACATGTCTACACATAAGCTTCAACGTCATCCCGCATATGACACCAATAATATTGGTTCTCGATGAGTGCCATGGTGCGGTGAATTCCCGGATGGCCCGCCCATTTGGAATCGTGGCACTCATGCAGCAATCCCTTCCTTAGTTTTTCGTGGAGCGGCATATAAAGTCGTCATCCTTTGGTGTAGAAGATGTCGTCTTCACACCAAAATCATCTCGTCTTGCCCTCTCACACATATCGAATGAGAGCTTAGGCAGTTTGATCGTGCTTGAGCCCCTCCTTAATACAAGTGATCCACGAGCAGTTAGGTTAACTCGTCATGTTGGCTAGCTCCAGCTTTCGACTTAGGGCATTAGCCATAGAGTTGGACTTCTTGGGCTTATATTCCAACACATAGTCGAACTTGGCCAAGAAATCTTGCCATTGAGCTTACTTTGGGCTGAGCTTTTTTTGAGTTTGAAAGTAGCTCGTGGCCACGTTATCTGTCCTCACAATGAACTGGGATCTCAAAAGGTAATGCCTCCACGTATGAAGGTAGTGCACCACTATGATCATCTCTTTCTCTTGGATTGTGTATCGCCGCTCGGTATGGTTCAATTTCCGAGACTCGAATGTAATCGAGTGCCCATCTTGTATAACAACACTACTGATAGCAAAGTTAAAGGCATTAGTTTCCATCTCATATGGCTTGGCATGGTCAGGCAGCACGAGCACTAGCTCTTCGGTCATGGCCTGTTTCAACCGATCGAATGCCTCTTGACATTGGCTCATCCGCTCCCACAACCTTTCATTTTTCAACATATCCGTGAGTGGCACGATGAGACTCGAATATCCTAGGATGAAGCGCTGATAATAATTCGTGCGACCAAGGAATGATCTCAGCTCCGTCACCTTGGTTGGTGGTTCCCATTTAACTACGGCACAGATCTTGGCCACGTCCATCTGCACTCGTCCACCCCCGACAATGTGTTCAAGGAAAAAGGACTTCATTTTGTGTAAAGGCACACTTCTCGCGCTTCACGTAGCTGAAGCATCTAATGTCATTCGCGTCAATTCAACTTAATTCCTTGACTAGTCTCACGCCAAACTTCAACACTTTCCACTCCATGGCTCAACCAAGCGGGCCATATTCGCAGATGCCAGTGACCCTCCGGTAACTCTCAGGCCATATTCTAGAAAAATTGATGCAATCTCAACTTCCTTGGTGGCGTTGGAGAGTATCACTGAAGTTCCTATCCTTCTCCTCATTTTGTCAATTTACGTTCGTCCACTTCCTCCCTAATTTCTACTTTTCTAAAGTGCTCATCTAAGAAGGCTCAAAACATTATAGTTGTAACTTCAAGAATCATACTTTTGATTTTGGAATCGCATCATTCCGATTCGTATCTAGAAAGTCATGACATTTTTCCCGAGCTAACGCATAACTAAAATTTCTGCACCTTTAAGGAGAATCTTCGAAGAGGGATAACGGTAGCCAACCAACGTCATGCGCTTCTCTAGAACAAAATGCTAACAATAGAAATAAACTAATAATAATGATAATAACACGGTAGATAAGCCTATCTATCCTTAGCCCTTGCTAGGCAAGGTTAATAAAGTTGAAAAGGAAAAACATTTCAAACGTTACTGGCTAAAGCAACTATATACTATCCACGCCAATTCAACTTAACTCTATGACTAATCTCACACCAAAACTCCAAGACTTTCCACTTGGTGGCGCAGCTGGGTGAGCCATATTCATAGATCTATGCGAGACCCTGGTAACTCTCGGGTCATATTCTAGAAGAATTGATGCAATCTCAACTTCCTTAGAGGCATTGGAGAGAGCCACTAAAGTTTCTATCCTTCCTCATTCTGTCCATCTACGTTCATCCACTTCCTCCCTAATTTCGAATGTCCTAAAGTGCTCATCTAAGAAAGCTTAAAACATAAAAGTTGTAGATTCAAGAGTATTCGTACTTTTGGCTTTGGAACACATCATTCCAATTTGTATCAAGAAAGTTACAACATTTTTCTCAAGCTAGTGCAAACTAAAATTTCTACCCCTTTAAGAAGAATCTTCAGAGGGGATAACAGCAGCCAACCAACGACATGCGCTCCTCCACAACAAAATGCTAACAATAGAATCGCAAACCTGAAAAATATCAGAGGGGTATTTTAATGGATTACAAATCACGATGAAATGAGTATGGATGGGCAACCGTGATGGACGACCTCAATTAAGTTCATCGATTATTGAGGTCTCGGGCCACAATGGACAATGTCGATCTAAGGTCATCCATGGTTGAATGAGGCAGGCAATCTTAGACTGATGTCCATGGCACCACAGCACAATCTAAACGGAAAGAGAGATGCAAGCACCCAGGCAATCGACGGCATACGACGAGTTAAGGGGAGATGGGCGTGGAGGCAGTAGTGGCCTATAGTATTCGATGATGTCCTTTTTTGAAAGAAGACGCCCTATTTGGCTGGGGAGAATTACTAAAAAACTCCTAAACCTAATTTTCAGTGATAATAGAATTGGATGACACTGGTGTAGATAATTTTTAAATAATATTTTATTTTTTTGAGTTTTTTCTTAATTATTTTCTCTTCTTTTCTTTTTCCTTGTCTTCCTTCTTTGCTTTTCTTGGCCCACGAGGGTCGTGAAGCCTTCACCGGCTATTGACTAGGGTCGTGACCCTTGGTCGGCCTCCCTAAGGCCTTGGGGGGCATGGGTAGAGGTAGCTCACCTAGATCTAGGCGGAGTCGCCTTGCCTTAACCCCTAGGGTTTGCCCAAATCTAGGTGAGGTCGGGTGAGGTGTTCGGTGGCTAGCGAGGGCTTCTCAACCCTCGCCCACTGACCAGTGAGCGGGAAAAATGGAAAAGAAGGAGGACAAGAAAAGGAAAATGAAAATTAAGAATTAATTAAAAATTCAAAAATAAAATATTATTATAAATTGTCCAAGTCAGATTGACTCAAAATTAGCCGAATAGATTGAATTAACACAATTGTAAAAGATTTAAGATTGAATCAGCAAAAAAAAAAAAAAAATTTATATATATATATATATATATATATATATATATATATATATATATATGATTGACTTCACACAATTGTAATGAGTTTATGACTTATTTGGTAATTCTCCCCTTTTGCAAAGGGATAATGACATAAATGGTTTGGAATTTTGGCTCAATGGGTAATGTAATCTTAAACTTTTTAATTTATTTGATATGATTTTTGAACTTTTGGTATATGTACAACTTTGTCCTTGAACCATATGAAAATAATTAATGTTGTCCTTCTATTAGTCCAAACTCATGAATAACATTAAATATTTTTATTTAGTTGAGAGACTACATTGAACATATACTAAAAGTCTAAGAATCACATTGAAAAAAATTAAAAGTTCATAGACCACATTGTGCATTGGGCTGCAATTCAAGGATCACAATAAACAAATTAAAATTTCAGGAACACATTACACATTTAGCTAAAATTTAGGTACCAATTGTGTCATTTCCCTTTTGCAAATAAAGCCACAAGGGTAATGGATGTTAGGTGCAAAGTGATGTCCAAACACAAATGAACATTGAATGAAAATTCAAGTATGTCTTTAGTATTTTTCCTTGAAAAAATGATTGAGTTTTATTCATTGAACAAATGGGCTTATAGCATTTTGGATTAAAAAGAGAATGGCTTATTTTGGTTCAATGACGATTAGAATCATTCCCTTGCCATCACATGTTACAGGCAAGCTTTTCACAAGAATAGGATGTTTTGTAGGCATTTACTTAAATAAGGATAGATAATTAAGTTAATATCACAAAAAATTCAAATTAATACATATGTGATAAATTAATTTCAATCTAATTTTTTATCACAAAAAATTCCAAACTTGTACACTTGTGATAGATTTATCCTCCATTAATTTTTTTAAAGTTTATTGTCAAATTGCTAAGTTAGAT
Organism: Eucalyptus grandis; assembly: GCF_016545825.1. Classification (NCBI taxonomy): domain Eukaryota; kingdom Viridiplantae; phylum Streptophyta; class Magnoliopsida; order Myrtales; family Myrtaceae; genus Eucalyptus; species Eucalyptus grandis. Next base: position 41,686,760 of record NC_052618.1, read on the forward strand.
AACATGTGTTAGTTAATTGATATATTATTTTAGGATTTTTCTTTTGATTTGTCACTAGTGACAAATTGTGTTTTTCGTAGTGTTAATCCAACCAATTTGAGGTTTTTCTATGGTTAAAAAATTATTTTTTGAATAAATTTATCATAAATGTATCAGTTTAAGATTTTTTGAGAGGTTAAAAGATTAGTTTTATATAACTTTGTCACGGATATACGAATTTTAGGCTTTTTATAGTATTAGTCCTAGATTATTACCCAATTTAGTGTCCATTCCTTTTACAAGTAAAGAGGAAGAGGAGGGAAGACTTGTACAACTATCTTTTGAATGCTATCGTAATAGTTCTTCATCTGTTACAGAACATTCACTTCAAGTCATAATTACTCGGCTTACCCACAAGCATGCGAGCCCATCACTGCAGTTATACACACATCCTAGAAGTTAAGAAGTCTCCGCACGAGATAACATATGCCCAACACACGACATCGCGTTCACTGTGGAATTGAGACAATCGTCGATCGCTTCACGCACGCGACATAAACCTCACACAAGTTGAGTTTCTTGAATTGGGAGCTGATGTATTTAAAATCATGTCCGAAAATGCCACGTATTTTAAACGGGCTTGTTGGGTCTAGGAAAAGAAGAGGGAGAGGGAGATTCGTTTCCAATCGATTAGGTCATGTGAATGACGTCACCGTCTTACCAAAAACGAAAACAAACATTCTAAAAATGGCCTATAGTTCCCCGTGAACTAACGAAGGAGTTCTCAATAAACGAAAGATCAGGCATCCGATTCCATTGCCACTTGACTCACGGCTCACTTCCCCGAGTCGTAAAGGCAATCCTCGCTAAACGCGTTTCTCTAGAACTAGGGAGGACTTCCTTCCTTCTCTTCTCTTCTTCTCTCCTCCTGTCCCATCGCTCGTCGCCATCTTTTCACCTAAATCCTGCCGAATAAACGCGTGGAGAGCTGGGTCGTCTCAATGGCCGCAGAAGACGCGTTCTGCATCCTTGGGGGGGTGGGGTGTACACGTCATGATTGTAGGCGTAACTGCGAAAGCATCACCTAACTCGACGATGGTGGCGACTGGTGAGGTAGTCGTGGAAAGCTCGAACACGTTGTTCAGCTGCGTGGCTTTGGTTGGCAGGCGTTATTCCATGAGCATCATCGATCTTTTTTACCTGAAAAGGGGGATGATTTTTACGAATACTCCGCGCGCCGCACGCCTTCTGTAGTTTCTCGAAATCCCATCTCTGTGCTACGTGGGAGATACGAGCCTCTCCCCCTTTGCTTTTGTCGTTCTTCTTCTCATCGACTCGGATAACATCTTTATTCAATTACGGACATCTGAAACGAGAAAACCCTTACTAGTGCTCTTCCTCCTGCTTTTACTGATGCATGTGTATGCTTAAAATGAAAGTGTTGTTTGTCTCGCTCTTACTCTATTGCATAATACTCACTCAACGAATGACAACCGACATTTCTTTTTATACATAGCCAACCTAATTGGACACATCCTTTCTATGGGGATAATTAAAAGAAAAAAAATTTAAACATATTATATGGATGTTAATATAATTATAAAGTTTTTAATTTGATCGATCGAATCCTAAATCTCTGGATGATTTACTAGTGCAGTCATTACCGCCAACTTTGACAAACAATCAAAGGACGTGAATGCTAACTGTCTTATATGGCACAACGATGATTGGCTCTCACGTGAACTTTTTATAAATTCTTTACTTTCTTCTATTTTCTTTTTCCTTCTTCATCCATTGGTTATCGGGCCTCAGCGATTGTCGACAATTGTCCTCAAGCGAGGGAGAGGCTGGTTGTCGGCCATGGAAGAAGGGGAAAAAAAGGAAAAAGGAAAAAAAAACTATAACAAATTCAGACAAATTTAAAAAGAAGTTTAAGAAAATCATCTACCTCAATGGTGGCTGTTCACGTATACAATTGCCAACTAGAATTATCGAAATTATTATATGGACAAATCATCAAAAGATTTAAGATTTAGTTGGACACATTAAAAAGTTTATAATTGAATTAGTATCAGCAAAATAAATTTATGATTTTTTTTTTAATTATTTTCCCCCTTTGCATGAATCAATCCACTACACGCAGGTGCGTGCCGAGTGATCTTAATCAAAAGGACGACAAAGGTAGATTCCACAACAAACTAGTCAAGGTACAGAGAGATTAACGTCCAAATGTGCACCACATATACACTCTCTCTCCCCCTTACTGACTAGACTTACTTTTGTGACTTGGGCCAGATATTCACCAAGATACCCATAATAAACTCATTTCTTTATATGTGATTTTAGATGACGTCTTAGCCAGTTTAGAATAAGATATTAGATGATTTATTTCCATCTTTATAGTTGTCTTTGAATAAACTTCTTTAGAGTTTATTAAGGTTTAAAATTCATACATCGATTCTATTAACATTATAAAGACAACTTTTTGACGTTAAATTTTGATGATAATACTAAAGTTTACTCTTTGTGCTTCGAGCATATTGCGCCTTCCGGTATGTTTCCGAGCGTTTACTCGCTCGCGATCTGCCATTCGCGTTATTCTCGTTTCCATCGCGTCAAGTGATGATGGTGTGGGTCAGTCGTGGAAACATAAGGCTCGACAAGGACAACCATGTCGTTATTGAAAGGTGTAGGCTCTTTAACGGTAGTCTTAGAGTATCTTGACAATTTACAAAATGACGACACGAGTATTATTTAGTTGGGAGGCTGAACGTAATAACTAGTTGGTGGGAAGCTCTTGCCTTGAAGAGAAAATCGGTCGGGGAATTACGACCATGGCCAGCCTTCCGGCATACCTGCTCGGAGGCGCATAGCTACCCCGAGAAATTCAACTTGTCCAGGGAAATGCCAAACAGCAGGAGAAATTTTCATTGTGACTGCGATCCAATTCGAAGATCATCGGGGCTATCACGCAATCACGGCAACTTCCGGGCCTGTGAAAGCTATGGAGGTCGCGATTCATGAAATACGTGATGATCGATATGGCAAAGATCATTGTGGAGATCGGAGTTACATGCAACATGGAGGTTTTGCTGAATTGGACTTCGAGGTAAAAGTCCCGGGAGAGAACTACAAAAAAAAAAAAAGCCATAAATTTAATATAATTGTGTCAATTCAGTCTTAATTTTTTTTTTTTTAAATTTAGTCCTAAACTTTTTGCAATTTTGCTAATTCAAATCTAACCAACTAACACTAACGTGGACATACAAATTAAACAAATAGATTCATGAAGATGATATATAGTAATTGTATAGCGTATATTTTACATTTGACCCTCAAATTAAATAGATAATTATGTATATTCATGAAACATCTGTTTGAGAGAGAGAGAGAGAGTAATAATATAAAGATAGATACAATTGAAGCAAAGCAAGAGGTGAACATGACAACTACTTCCGACATCCTCTAGTTAACACATGAGTCGCCATCGACCCGCATCTTGAAACTTGACAAGCTACAATCATACGCCGTAGCCTCGACCCCGCATCCAAAAAAAAAAAAAAAAAAAAAGGGACAAGAACACGTAGCCAATCTTTCGGACACAACAGTATTCGGATCCAAATGGGTCGGGTCTGGAAAGCTGGGCTTTTATCCGAAAATGGGCTCGGCCCAAACATTGGGGCCTAGAATTTCCCGGCCTAGTTGGCCGGCCTAGATCAAATGAACACGATCACCCTAGCATGATTGTTCTGGGACCTATGCGGTTCAGGCGGGACGAACAAACATATTTAAAAAAATAATAAAAAATCTAGGGTCCATGACAGGGTAAGTTCTAAAACTTTGTTTGGTTAATCACTTTAGTCTTAAAACTCATTTTCATACAATCAAATCTTAAAACTTGTCTATAACATGCACTTGAGGACTTGCGTTACATCCGTCATTTTTCTATGCAAGGAAAACTTCACATGGAAATATTTTTCAGTCTCCCACAATTATTAATGTGATGATGAAACTTCTTCAGCATAAAATGACTTCGTTTCACTTCTGTCATACTAGAAAAATTGAATTTTCTTATAAATTAAAGTTAAAAGAAAAAAAAATCTAAAACTAGAGAACCATAAAAAAAAAATCACAGATTTTAAATAGTAAAAATATATACCAATGACAGCATTGTGCCACCCTTCATGTTGTTAGGGCGAGGGCGATCGGCCCACACCAATCCACCGATGACTTTCACGGCCTCCCCAAGCAAGCAAAGGGATGCTTACCTCATCAGCCTTCTGACCTCGGCAGGGGGGGCTTGCCAACCTCGCCGGCACAAAAAGAAAAAAATAATAAAGTGCTTCGTTTTCATCCCATTTAATCAAGCTAATGGAAATTATGTATAATATTAAAATTGGACCCATGCCAGCATCGTGTGACGCTTGTGGATGAATCAATAAGGATATTTGTTCATATATCGATTGAAATATATTTTGTCGTTGCATGGCAACATATGGAGAACACTTTCTACTTCCTACAAATATGGAAGAATTTTTTTTGAATAATCATCGAATCAATATGGAAGAAAAATATTCTCCTAGTGTTCTTTGCCAAAATATATTCAAAATAAATATTAGACCCAGGCAGGTCCTTAAAAGACTCAAGTGGGAGATCCGTCTTGGGGTGGGAGATCCCACAATGTCACCTCCCCTATTATCACTCATCCGGGAAGAAAAGCTTGGGTAAGAATCAAGAGGCTTGATAATGGTAAAGGTAGAGACACATCAATACTTCAATATTAGCTACAATTGGGTAGGGAAGTATAATAGTTCTCCGCGCTTGGGATGAAGTAAGATGATTTCAAAACTACTATAGGGTAAGTTGAGCTCCGCTCAAGCTTATCAACCGGCTGAAGAAGGTTTTTGAATAATCATCAAGTCAATTTCGAAGAAGAATATTCTTCTAATGTTCTCTGCCAACATATAATTAAAAAAATATTACGTCGTCTTCCGGGATGAACCAAAAGCGGAACTTCCGTGCCAATTTCATAGGCGGCCACGTCGCCCAAAAAGGGTTGACCTAACTCCAATATATTAAAGGTTAAAGAAAAGAACGGTTCTAACTAACTCTTTGTATTGACTTTGTTTTAAAAAATGCAGAATTAAAAAAGAAAGCAAAATGAAATTTAGGGTCCGCTTATTTCACAAAAGATTTACATTTTGGAAAGTATATTTTCCTAAAAATGATTACTTATATCACTTGCAAAAATATATAAATAAAAAATATTTTTTCATCAATAGAAATTTTTTTATTAGCTAATTATTCCAAGCAATATAACCAATTATTATTAAGAAAAAAAGTCTGCAAAACAAACAGCCCCTCACTCGCAAAATTCAAAGTTGGCCACCTCACCAAGAACTACAAACAACCGTAATATGTCATTTCACCTTTTTTCTTCTTCCTTTTCCGTTTGTATAACGTAATGATCGGTGAAGAATCAAAGTCGGCTTTATCACAAGTGGAAAGGAAGAGATCAAGACGGGTTTGAGTCTATGTATAGGGGAAAAGTACCCAAAAAAAAAAGAGACCTAAACTTATCGCATTTATACTAATTCAATTCTAAACCTTTCAATTAAACCAATTTAGTCAAAAATATTTTTATATTTTGTCAATTTAGTAAATCTGGCCAATTTAGGCCAAAATAAACTATGTAAATTTCAATCATCTTACATAACACAATTAGTGCTAACGTAGGCAATTTTTTAAATACTTTTTTAGAATTTTTTATTAATTTATTTTCTTTTTCTTTTTTTTTTTTTCCTTCTCCGATGGGAAAAAGAAAAGGAAAGGAAAAAGAATAGAAAAAATAGATAGAAAGTTTAAATTTAAAGGAAAGTTATTAAAAATTATTTAAAAATATATATGTTAACGCCAACCATGTTGAATAAGATAATTGGCTTTCATGTCAGTAATTTTCGACCTCAATTAGTTTAATGGACTTAATTGTCAGAATTTGAAAAATTTATAACTTGATTAATCCAATTAAAAGTTTTAAGATTGAACCGGTACCAATATAATAAATTTATACATTTTTTTGTACTTCTTCCCGTGTGTATAGGAGGGTGTCTTCCCATAAAATCTATATTTCTTATTCATGATTTCAAGGGATGATTCATGGCCTGTGGGATAACATATCTTCAGCTGCTGTTTCACCATCGGACTCTTGTCATTGTTAGAACTGGTGTCTTCGCTTGAGCTCTTTCCCTCGATGTCTGTTTGATCTCGGCTTCACTGGTCTTTTTCCGTGTCTTGAACCGCGGGGCTCATTTCCTCCGGCTTCTTTTGGGTTTCTCTCGCGCGGGATTGCATTCGTTGCCCCAAGGCCCTCGTCCGGTCATCTTCTTTCGAGACTTCACCGCTTGAGCGAGGCTCTGACACCATTTTGTAAGGGCTACTCAGAGCATCGGAGTTAGACGAGAATTGAAGGGGGAATGAGAGGAGGTGCGAGGGAAGTGCATCGAGATGAGAATGAGAAAGTTTTCGCATTGATCTGCACGATTTACCATGATGGCCATTACATTTTCGCAACCCCAAGACAGAAATATCAAAGAGAATATGCTAATGGATTACAAATAAATGAGTATGGACGGGCCACTGTGATGGACGACCTCAGTTGAGTTCATCTTATATTAAGGTCTCGGCCCACGATGGACCATCTTGATCTAAGGTCATCCATGGCTTGAATGAGGCAGGCAACCTTAGATCGAGGTCGGGGACGCCTATAGCACAATCTAAACAAAGGTAGACGAGGGGGGAGAGAGAGATATATGCAAGCAGCAAGGCAATCAACGGCATACAACAAGCTAAGGGGAGATCAGCGAGGAGGAGGTAGCGGCTTGCGGTATTCAACGTCATTTTTTGAAAGAGGATGATTTATTTTGCAAAGGGATAATAACACAAATAAAACATGAATTTTGGTTCAATGTGCAATGTGGTCTCTGAATCTTTTATTTGTTCAATATAATTCATGGATTTTTTTGTACATGTTCAATTTAGTTATTAAACTATATAAAAATGTTCAATATTATCATTTCATTAATTCAAATTTAGGGATAACTTTAAATATTTTCATATAATGCATGGATTACATAATATATGTACCAAAAGTTTAGGAACCAAATTTAAAAAAATTGAAAATTCAAGAGCCATTTTGCACAATAGACTACAGTTCATTGACCATAGTCTGGAGATCACATTATACGTTAGGCTAAAGTATAAGGAGCAATTGTGTCATTTTCCATAAAGCCACAAAAGCAATGGATGTTAGGTGCAAAGTGGGGTCTAAACACAAATGAACAAAGTGAAAATACAAGTATGTATTTAGTATTTTTTTTCCTTGAAACAATTGTTGAGTTTCATTCATTGAACTAATAGGCATAAAGCAATTTGGGCTAAAAAAGAGAACGGCTTATTTTGGCTCAATGATGATGAGAATCATTTCCTTACCATCACATGTGATTCGCAAACTTTTCACAACATTAAGACGCTTAAATAGGTAATATCTTAAATAAGGATAGATTTTTATTCAACTTACTAGTCTCCATTACCTAATGATTACCATCATAAGGAAGAGGAGGGGAGCGTTGTACGACTGCCCTGTTGAACTCTATCCTAATAATTTTCCATCCATTACATAACATTCGTTTCGAGCTATAATTATTTGACCTAGACACATGAGCCCGTCAACATAGCCAAATGGACATTCTAGAAGTCAATAAGTCTTTACACGAGTAATAAATGCCCAAGACATGACATGGTGTTCATCACGGTCTTTTCAAGGTAAAATCATGAAAATTGAGATGACACTTCACGCGCACAACTTGAAAGAGTCATTCTATTTAAATGTGCTTCTTGGGTCTAGGAGAGAGAGGGGCAGATTATTTCAAAGCAATCAGGTCATGTGAATTACATCACCAATTTACCGAAAACGAAAACAAACATTTTAAAATTGGCCTGTAGTTCCCCGTGAACTAAGGGAGGAGTGCTCAATTAAACAAAAAGATTAGGCATCCGATTCCATTATCACTTGACTCACGCCTCACTTCCCTGAGTCGTAAAAGTCAGTCCTTGCTAAACACGTTTCTCTAGAACTAGGGGGAACTTCCTTCTCTTCTCTTCTCTTCTTCTCTGTCCCATCGCTCGTCGCCATCTTTTCACCTAAAACCTGCGAAATAAACGTGTCGAGAGCCGGGTCGTCTCGTTGGCTGCAGGAAGACGCGTCCTGCGTACTTGCTCCTTCCAGGAAAGACCGCAACGAGGGAAGGTCCTACGCGTCACGATTTTAGGTGCAGCTGCAAGCACAGCATCACCTAACTCGACGATGATGGCTGAAAGAAGACAAAGGGAAACGAGGAAGGCAAGAGAGCTCGTGACTGAAGGCGATAGAATTTGGCAAGATTTTTCTGTGTTCTTTCTTCAATAACTTCTAATGTACAGTGTTCTATAGATATAGTACCAGATGTACATAATAAATGTAAATAAAGTATTCTGTGAATCAATCTAAATCTCAATCTAATCCTTAATTGATTTGGTGTACAACCGTTATCCAATCGAATTCCGTGTCAAATATCACGAGCTATCACGAGCATATCTTCCAACCACGATTTTTCTCGGGATCCCGTGTCTGCGCTCCGTCGGAGACACGAGCCTCTCCTCCTTTGGTTTTGTCGTTCTTCTTTTTGAATGACTCAGGATGGTATCTTTATTTTGATTAGGGACAACTGAAACGAGATAACTCCGACCGGTGCTCTCCCCCCAGCTTTTGCTGATGCGGATGTATGCTTAATGTGAAAGTGTTGTTTGTCTCGCTGTAACTTTTTCAGAACCATCTGCTTTATCGTATCACACTTACTGAACCAACAACCGACAATTCTTTCTGTACATAGCAACCTGATTGGACACATTCTTTCTATGGAGACGATTACTCAAGGATATCAATTGATTTTTTAATCATGTGAAATTGGCTGATTTAGTCTTTTTCTATCCATCTTGACGGTTGCCGACCTGCAAGTCCATTGTTCATTGTGATAAGGTGTTGACGTGAATAATTTTTTGATTTTTATATTGATAAATTGTTAAAAAATTTATTATTTAATTGATCAAAATTAAAAGATTTAGAACTGAGTTAGTATTATGCAGTGGAGAGATTAGCATCCAAAGTGCGCACCGCACACCCTCTCTCTTTCCCTTATTAAGAAGGCTAACTTTTGTGACTCGGGCAGGTATTTGTCGAGATTCTTATAAAATTTTATTTCTTTATTTGTAATTTCAAATGACATCTTGGGCATTTTAGAATAGAGTTAATATCTGAAAAACCCGGTATACCTGTGACAAATTTACCAAAAATTATTTTTTTGATAATGAAAAATCTCAAACCGGTACATTTATGACAAATTTATCCCAACTGACCATAAAAACCCTAAACTTGTACATTTATGACACATTTACCCCAAACTAATTTATTCGACCGCAAAAAACCTAAAAATGGTAAATTTGTGACAAATAGACCCTCTACTAAATTGGATTAATACTACAAAAAAATCACAAAAGTTGTAAATTGTGATAAATATAGCATAAAATTCCAAATTGGTATACGATTAACATTACGTGTCATTTAACTTAATAATTTGACAGTAAAATTTAACGAAAACTGACGGAGGGTAAATTTATCACAAGTGTACCGGTTTTAAGTAAATTTGTCAAAAGTATATCAGTTTAAGGATTTTTGGTGGTAAAAAAAAATAGTTTTAGGTAAATTTATTACAAATGTATTAATTTAGGGTTTTTAAGGGTATTAACCCTTTAGAATAACATGTTGGATGATTTATTTCCACTTTTATAGTTTTCTTTGAAATAACTTCATTTGGAGTTTTTAGGGTTTAAAGTTCCAACATTGATTCTATTAACATTATAAAGCCAACTTTTTTACGTTGAATTCTGATGGTAATACTAAAGCTTATCTTTGTGTGCCTCGAGCATGTTGCAATTTCCTGTATGTTTGCAAATTGCGGTTCGCGTTATTTTCATTTCCACCGCATCAAGTGATAACGGTGTGGGTCAGTCCTGGCAACCCAAGGCTCGACACCAGCTAATCTGGGGACAACCGTCTCGTCAACGAGATTGGAAGGGATAGGCTATTTAATGGTAGTCTTGGGAGTATCTTGACAAGCTATAAAACGACGACGGAGTGCAATGATTATTATTCGATTGGAAGGCCGAACGTATTAACTACTCGATCGGAAGTTCTTGGCTTGAAGAGAACATTAGGTCAGGGTAACAAAGCGGATGCCGTGGGGAATAACGACAATGGCCAACCGTCCAGCTTACCTGCTCGGAGGTATACATAATTTATCGTCGTCCAACCTAATCCCCAGAAATTCAACTCGTACAAGGATAGGCTCAAAGCAAGAGAAATTTTCACGGTGACGGTGACGGTGACATGACGCGGAGATCGTCAGGACTATCGTATTTATGACGGCTTCGGGGCTTGAGAAAGCTATGGAGGTCAGGATTATAATGGAAGACGCGATGATCAGATGTGACAGAGATCACTGTGGAGATCGAAATTACATGCGACATGGACGATTCGCTGAATTCGGCTTTGAGGTGCAAGTTCCTCGTTTCGACGGATAATCGGCTAGGGATAAAATTAGATTTGCGGAGATAGATCGTGTTGTCTATCATGCAGACATCCCGGAACTCAAAATGGTAGAGTTTATAAAGTAAAGTACAAACTAAAGAGCGAAGCGGTTGTTATGGTGGTAAGAATTGAAGGAACAATGTTTTTAGAGAAGGCAAATGACGATGTTCTTGATGATAATAGAAAAAGAAGATTATTTTTTTCTTTTTGATATTCAGGATCCATCCTGACATACCTTACGGGTGCTTATGGTTGCCACCGGCCCAATCGGCACAACGAAGACTACCAAAAAGTTAGCACAAGTCCTCATCATTATGGCCTCCCACTTAAAATGCTTTAACAACACGGAGGTTTGAACCTACAACCTTGGCAATGAGGAGCAAAGCATTGCAATCTCGGTGACGAGGAGTAAGGCACTTACCAACGCAGTTGCTTGTTAGTGGGTAAATCGAAAAAAAAAAAAAGATTTTTGTTCTTGAATTCTCATTAAAAGTTTCGGAGGATTCTGAATTAGAATTTTTTATATCAAGATGATGTAAAATATTATTTCTGATAAACAATCATCGACCATGTGAAGATACAAGGTTGAATATTTTCAGGCTGGGGCGCATTCACTAAAATTAAGATGTATTTTATTTAGTTTATGATTTGACGTCTTTCAGAGTTATTTAGGGTCTGTACTTTGAATATAGGTTCATTTTTCATTGTCAAAACGGCTTTTTGACATTTTTGACATTGACTTTTGAGACAAATTTTGAAAGTTTACCTGTGCACTCCAAGCGTGCTGCGATTCACATTATCCTCGCTTTCACTATGTCATTTTGGCATGCCACATTCGGTGACAGGGCCATCTTATGGCGTGCCACATTCGGCAATGGTCATGTACGTAACAGTAATTATTGACTTCATTCTTAACAAGAATTAAGTCATTATTGTGAACTGACCATTGTGAAATAACGCGCAAGTTAACAGATCTTACTTCAAGTCTAACAGGAGAGGAAAAATTCATCAAAGAAATCATTGAGAAACAATAAAAAAACAATAAAGATTTGCATAGATCAATTTGTCTGCTGGATGCCTACTAAAACAATAAGAGCCAGTCACAAAGAGATCCACCATGGATCTAGATAATTGCAGAGTACAATTGTTCAATAGATTAAGTGTTTTCCAACCCTAGATCATATTCGAAACTTACTAGTGTTTTCTCATAATAGGTCGGTGTGACGCTTGAGCGCCGACGTTATAGTAGCTGCAAGCCACCGGCACTCTAGACTAAGTGCTTATTTGGTAACTATCCCAACAGTGCTTGATTCTGATTTTTCATTCTCGAAAGTAGTTTGGGAACAGAATTGCGTCTAGTAAAATTTTTGTTTCCGAGAACAAATTTCTATTTTTCTTCCTTAGAATTAGATTTAGAACAAAATCAAGAATAAAAAAAAAAGTTGATTTTTGTTCCAGGAACAAATCTAAGAATCAAAACCAACTATTTTTATTATTCTATTTTCTCTTCTTCTTCATCCCGCTGCCGCCGGTTGTCGGAACCAGTTCGACAAGCTCGCTGGAGGTAAGCCTAGCCATTGACGAGGCTGGGTGAGCTTTGCCCAACTGTCAGCGAGGCTCGGCCAACGAGGATCAGCCTCACCAAGGGTCGGCGATGCTTTAATGAGGTCGCTGGCCTCACCGAGGGCCGGTGACGCTCCGGTGAGGTTGTTAACCCTCGTTTGGTAGGTGGTTAGTCGCCGATCGGCGACCGGCCAAAAGAAGAAGAAGAAGAAGAGAATAAAGAATAAAAAAGAAAAAAAGAAAAAAAGAAAGAAAAAAAGAAAAGAAAAGAAAAAATTTAAAAATTAAAAAAATTTGATTTGGAACATAATCAATGAGACAATACCAAACGTAATTCTATTCCAGAATCAGAAATTTTGGACAGTTATCAAACGGCTTAAAATTTTTAGAAATTGTTCCCGGGAACAAAGTAAAAAAAATTATTTCAGATCAGAATCTGTTCTCAGAAACAAAATTATTATCAAAGATACTCTAAAAGCCCTGTTAGGCCAATCTCTTAGCTCCTCGCGCCATTGGCACGTCCTATCACATCTCCGACCCATCTCGATCACCCACCCATGCTTGATCTGAAAAATCACCTAAACTTCAACAAATTCAACACAAAACAACTTTTTAACATTGCATATTTCCAAAAAAAACGTAATAACTAACCCACTAACTCAATCACATAACGCGGTATACGGAAGCCAATCCCCCGTCCCCAAATCCAAATGCGCGGCGCCGTCGGTAACGGCGCGAATTCCTCGTACGTTGTGCCCTGCCGTCACGCATGAGAGCACGAGAAAGAGAGAGAGAGAGAGAGAGAGAGTACAGAAAAAAGAAACCCGGTCGGTCCGACTGACGGGGGGCCACTTTCTCGAATTCAAGCACGTGCTGAATAGCGTTTTGCTTCGATTCAACCACGTGCTGCGTTCATTCGAGGTTTCAACGTGCGCGTCACGCTACGGTACGCTACAGACCCCCTGGCTCGACACGACACGACAGCTGCGCCACTCCCCGCCCTTGCTTTGCTTTCTGACTTTCTGGCGGTCTTTTGAAGGCGGCCCGAACGGCAGCGTGAGAGGAATCGACACGATTTCCATGTTCCAGCAGAACAGACCTCGCGGGTCGCGCACAATGATGGCCTCCCCCGGATTGCCAACAACCCACGCGACGGAACAAACGCGGTTCTTTTCTTTATACGCGAATCGTCTTGGGGATTTGCTTTCGGTCCTCGTGTTGACAAATTCCTGATTTCGTTTTTGATGGTTTTCCTTTGTTCATGAGTGGATTCTTTTCGATAACCGGGGGCACGGGCAATTTTTGACTTGCCGGATGGCCAATGAGGACATCGTGGGAGTCCGACGGAAAGGTCTAGTTGGAGGCATAGCTTTTGGCGTTGAGAAAGTGTAGACACGATTGATGTGTGAAAATCGTGTTCCGTCATTCATGATCGTACCCTCGTTTCTGCAACTGTAAAATCCAACCAAGGTATGAAAGGACATATTAAAATGTCTAAATATCAAGTCACGTTTTGTTTAAATTTTTAAAACAATTAACAGTAATTTTGTAAAATCTCATGATACAACTCACGCATCTTCATTTTCCATTCTTTTGACTTAAATTGCCTAAATTCATTTATTTTTTTGTCTAGTCCTATCCTACATAAGTCGCGAAATTTTATTCCCTTACTCATGTGTCCTCAACCCAAGCTCCCGAAAGTGAAGAATCGAACTCCTTACTTCCCCTTCCCAACTTTGGAAGAATGGCCATTGGGCCAACCCACAAGGTTTAGTTAAATCATATGAAAGGGACAAAAATTGACTTGAAATTTTCATATATTTTTAAGCTTTGAGTGTTTAAATAAATATATAGGGATCTTGTTAATGAAAATGCTTGAAACACTCATTAATCATACATAATAAGAAAATATTCTAATACATTGATTACACATAATACGAGAAAGACAATGGATTGAAAATTGACAAGCATTCTTTAAATCGGACACTAGTTAACAAAAATAATATATTTATTTTAATAGTATAAAATTTTGAAAGGCAAATCCTAATGGGTGTGCTTGAGATATAAAGGTCAATTTGTAAATTAATGCAACAAGACTCTTGTTACACGGTATGAGTAAGAGTCACTCAATATGCTTGTATACAACCAGAGACATCACTAGTACAGTTTCGTTTAAGTAACGTTACTCAAGGCAATAATCATCACATCTCTGAAGAATAACCAATTTGGCAATTGTTCGAGCTGAGGTTTTTTTTTTGCTATGCACCATCTGATTTTTCTAATTAGATATCTGTATGATGCTAAAACCCCAATATATTAACACAACCTTAGTATAACACATACTACTTCTCCGACCAACCATCAATAAAATTCATTTTTGGAGATATGATGCTCGTGGGTGGACATATTGAAATGGGTTAGAGACCCATTTTTCAACCTATATTGGATAGGTTGAATTATTACATGATGAATTGTTTTCAATAAATGGGTTTAAATAATAAAACTCAAAATAAATGGGTCATAAATTAGCTATTCAGACTCTTTTTTCTTTTCTTTTGCCCTTACTTAATTTTGGTCTCGCCTTTATGCTCACATCTTAATTTGGATATGACTTTTTTTAAATTGAGTTAATATAGAAATGTTTTAGTGATATAAGTCGGATATAAATCACTCAATTTATATTGTATGAAAATTGATCAAAACGTGTTATGGACCTTTGTTGACTTGATATAAATCTGACTCAACTCTCTCGTACGACGGGTCTTATCCACAGGGCATCACCTAACTTGTTTTTTTCGAGCTTGAGTAAAACCCAAGAGAAGGATCGCCCTTCTCAAAAATCACGTGTCCTCATTCAAATCTGGTTTAACTGGCTCTACAATGCCCGCCAACAGATCCTCTACTCGCTAGGGTTTCTGTGGACCGAAAGCTGATGAAATTTCCGCGCGAGATATCATGGCATTGGCTTGATTTTATAAAAGAGCCAACCGATTAATCGCTTCTAGAGCGTACTGTCCCATTTTGGTACGTCACGTCTTTAGAACAACGTTTTAAACATTGTTTCCTCATCCAAGACAAGCAAGCGACTATTTCAAAAGAGAAATAATATAGAAAGAAAAGAGAGAAAAGATCTGGCCAGCGCCACGACCACACCCCACTTAAAAAGATTGGATGAGGACGTACTCAATTGTCAGGCCAACCTAGAAGAATGGTGGACGAGTCTTCTGTACTTAGATTTGAATTTTCAGGGCATTTGCAAATTTTATAAATTCACATATCATTTGAATTTAGTTTCGAATTGTGAAATTTCATCTATGTTTAGGTTCGTGTAAAGGAGTTCACAACGAGTTGATTTCTATTGGAGATCGATAGCTAGACATGGTTGAAGCATCAAGAGTTCATCTTTATATATCTTTTGAGTAATCCAATCGATTAGAGATCGATGGCTAGACATGGTTGAAGCGTCAAGAGTTCATCTTTATATATCTTTTGAGTAATCCTAAGTATGCTTGAAATTGGCCAAATTTGATCTTTTAGCTATCCAATAATCACTGGTTTCAAGATCGGACTCTCGAGGATTTGTAGAAATGTGGCATCGACCTCTTCGTACCTCGTTTCGATGTAGTTCATTTTGGAAGAATCCACTCAAAGCCCTTCTAAAGTATATCTGGCAAGGTAGAGATAAATTAAGGATGGTTCATGCTATAACCAATTTGAAAATACATAGAGCTTAGAGTATTTTTGTCCGCAGTTAAAAATGTTCCTTTTCCTAATAGTTAAAAAAATCAAATGCAAATTTTCACGTCAACGTTTATAATATTGAAAATTTTCTAGTGTTTCTTTCTGAATAAAAGTCAAATTTTGAGTGCACGAAATTTGGAAAGAAATGTTCAAAGAACGTAGACATTCTAGATAGATCCTCGGTCGGCAAAATTTGTAACGCCACGTTTAGTGGACCGAATGTGAGTTCATACACGACAGGTGGTCCTGTTTGGTGCTTGAGGATGTCTCTAGCCACGTACAAACATCGAGATATAATATCACATGTGGAGGTGACAAAAAAGTTTAAATAAATATTTCTGTTATTTCTAAAAAAAGAAAATTAAATGGACACCGCTAAGCATCGAAGGAAGAGAAAGAGAGAGAGAGAGAGAGAGACAGATTCATTCGAGAGCGTGAATGTCATTTTTGATATGAGTGGCGGTCGTAATCGCCATTAAATGGCGGTGGTCGGCTCTTCGGGACCGTCTCCACCCACCTCCACCTCCACCTCCGTGCGAATTCCCTTTTTATGTATCAGACACGTCCTCATATTCCGTCGACGGGCAAACCAGTCACGTGGCGGCCGGAATCTAAATAGCATCCCATTTCCGTCGTACTTAATCTGGCCATGCCATTTCGACCCACATGCGCGCCAAACCCACAGAGTCATCCAGATTCCAGACAATATTTATTATTTCCTATTCCAAACGTTATATCAAGAGCAATGCTAGACCTGCTGATGGCAAGTTGAGAAATCGTTTTATTAAGTGACCTATCTTGTCACGAGTCGCCCTTTTTACATAAGCAAGCCACAGTAAAGAACCGATGATGGCCTAACATGTAAATCTATAAATTAAAGGGCAAAAATCACAAAAAAATTCTTAATTTATGCATATTTAAACATTTTTTCGTGACGTCAAAATCCTAAACTTATACCCGTGTAACACATTTAACCTCTATCAAAGTTCTATCAATGAAATTATAAAAAAGATATGCCTATATGGACACCAAATAGTAAATAATGTTGACCTGACGCTTTACATAAGTTTTGAGCGAAAAATAATTTAATGGAACTCTGATGGAAAATAAATATATCATATAAGTATAAATTTATGGTGTTTTATGCCATAAGAAGAAAATTATATTAAATGTGTTACGGTATGCATGTTTTAGGATTTTTCGTGTTATAAAAAAAGCTTGTGGGTATAATTTTGGATCCTAAGTCAAATGAATATATTGTTTCCCTCGAACCAAAAATAAAAGAGAAAATGAAAGGGGAAGGAAGGAGAGCGAGGCGACGAGTCATGAGGCTGGATTGAAGACCTAACCTCTGTCAAAGTACACCACAAAACAAAAAATGTTGACCCGACACTTACAACATAGTTTTGATTAAAAAATAATCTAGCAGAATTTTGATAGATGATAAATGTCATATAAGTATAAATTTATGGTGTTTTATTGTACAAAAAAATATTTATATTGAATGTGTTGCGGTATGCATATTTAAAATTTTTGATATCACAAAAAAAAAAAAAAAAAGTTGCGACACTTGCCCAATCGGCGCAATGCTGGTTCGGGGTCTCTTCCCCTATAAATGGGAGGTTTGCTCGCCGGCTATCGGCTTACGAAGTTTCTTATGTTACCAAAAAAAAAAAGAGCTTACAGGCATAATTTAGGTTTTTTTTTTATTTATTAAATAACTTCTCCCCTTAATATTTTGCAAACAAGCCGAAGTCAAATGAATAGAATATTTCCGAACCAAAAAAAAAAAGGGAAAGGAAGGAAGGAGAGGGAAGCGACGAGTCACGAGGTTGGACTGAAGACCTAACCTCCACTGGCCTTCGGCCAATGCCCTATTCTTTTCCAGCTTTTGCGTAGTTACGTTGGACCTGCCTCCTCTTAAAGACACCCTCGTGGAAGACGTGCGCCCGTGTATTTACGATCTTGCCATCACCTCCCCTCCCTCTGCAGTATTCCTCATATGTAACTCGTGCCCTCCATTCCTTCTCCACCACCTCCTCTCTCTCTCTAGCTCTTTCTCTATAATTCTCGCTCAAGCTCGCGCCTTTTCACCGGCACTCCACCCCTCGCATCCTCACCTCGCGACCCATCTGAAAAAAAAAAAGAAAGGAGGAGAAAGATGGCAAGGAGCGCCGTCGAGCTCGACTTCCTCGGCGTGGCGGAGAAGGGGGTCGCCTCCCCCTCCGGCCCCCGCCCCCAGCGGCGAACTCTCGACCGTTTCTCCAGCTTCCGAGGTCGGTCTCCTCCGCCGCCGGCCGTCCTCTGGCTTCTCGCTTTTTCGACCGCGGTTGCCTTTCTCATCGTGCGGTCCGCGTTTCTCGTGCAGGCATCCAGAGCGCCATCTCGCGGATCAACCCGGAGCTCCTCAAGTCGGTGATCGCCGCCCCCGGCGCCGCCCACTCGAGGTCGCCGCCCTTCTCGGCGCCCGCGACGCCGAAGCCGGACCAGAATGCCGCTCCCGCCTTGCCTGTTTACGCCCCTCTTGTCAGGTCAGTGTCTCGAGATTTCACGGATAATTTTTTGCAGCTTTAAATTTGACATAAATTTGAAATATCGTTCGAATTTCGAAATTTCAAAGCAAGATATCATGTCTGTCCAACGCGATCTTGGCAAATTTAGGCTTTGTTTTCTTTTTGGGGATTCGGTGGTGGTTCCAGAACTTGAAATCTCGTGAAAAAAATTCGCTTGCAGGCCGAGCTCGGAGACCCACGGCGGAGAAGTTGCTCCACTGACGATCTTCTACGGCGGGACCGTCGTCGTCTTCGACCTCCCTCCCAACAAGGTTTGCTCGGCCCGTCCCCCGCGAGCTTTTCAACTTGAATTAAAATGCCGTTCCGTTTCGCCGCCCGCCGGCGACTCGGCTTTTTCTTCGTGGTTCTGATGGGTGGGGGCTCTTGTGTTTCGTTTAGGCGGAGAACATTCTGAAGCTTGCGGTCCAAGGAATGTCCAAAGCCACCGGACCCGAGAGCCCGGAGGCCGCGGCGGCTACCGGCGGCCAGGAACAGCTGCTCGGCATGGGAGGTAAGAATCAACCGGTCGGTCGATCGATCCGGGATGTATTCGCCTATTCGGTCCGCCCTTGTAAATGCATTACGTTGTTCATCAGTCCTATGCATAGTGTCAGTATCACTTGAACTATCAAATATTTTCCAATGAACAAACGAAAATTCTAGATCTATTTATTTGCGATATAATGGTGTTTCGTTTGTTTTAGATTAAATTAAATCTATTTTATTTTATTTTTGCAGATCTGCCGCTCACGAGGAGGAAATCGCTGGAGAGATTCTTTGAGAAACGGAAGGAGAGGTAACGCCCCCTACTCAACCTTCATTTTTTTTTTTGCTTTCTTAATTTATGATGCTTTTCTTTCACTTTTTGCTAGTTAATTTTCACGTGTTATAAAGAAAATATAAATATCATTTACATTGATTCGTTCAAAAAAGAAAAAATTAAGAAAACCTGGCAAATTTTGAAATTGTTTGTTTTTTCTATCCTTTCCATTTTGTCTTGTCCGGTGGAATCGGATGAACGGTCGAGATCGTCAACGTCCGGCATTTCGTCCTATTTTCCGACTCTGCTCTGCAGTTATATTATAAGGAAATTTTACAAATTTAAAAAAATTGAAAACAACTGGATCCACAAAAGTAATTTACCAGATGAGTTTTCAATTTCAATTTTCATCACGCGGGCGACGTTTGACAAACAACCTCTAAACATATAATAGAAGTATCTCGACTTTAATTCCCGGAGAGAAAAAAAATTAAGAGGATTCGGGCTATAAGTATCTCAGCTATAATTAAACCCGCCAATACTTTTTGGTCACTAATGCATCGAACTAGCAACGGAGGGATCAGGTGGTGAAACTATTAGGTACTTATAGATACGGGAAAGAAGATTTTAGAAGTCTTATGCGCCAAATAGCTTATGTGGGTCGAGATGGGTATTCTGGAAATATCTACGTGAGTTTTAGGACAGCAGCAAAGCGTAAATTTCCGCTTGCTAGCCAAAAAGTAATCGAGAAGCTTGAATTGGGTTTGGCTTAATCTTGCGATTCCATCGACAGTAACCGAGTACGTTTTTTGTCACGAGTCGATTTTCGTGGTGGGTCTCACTTACGGCAACGGGGAAAGTGAAAATCATGTGAACGGTCCTAAAAACAGGGGAAAGGGGGACACAAAGAAGAAGATAAAAAAGTACAGAGATTCCTGAAGGCAAAAAAGTAGAGGACGATGGTCGGTCCTCCCGAATTCGAACATCGAAACCCCGCCCATGAAAAACACGAGCCGATATTCGTACGGGACCGTCGTCGTCCGGCTTCTTTCTGAAGAAGAATTTTAAAAGGGTGCGCCTCGGTCCCCCATCCGTCCGCCTCCCGCGACTCGGTCGCAGAGCCAGTTGGGCTATTCCTTTCGTGTGCGCGCGACGTCGTTTTCTTTTGAAGAACCGCGGGCGGTCGTTGGGGTCATTAAAGAAATAATCAGCGGTCGACTAATCGAAAGACGCGCGTGTTTAATGTGGTGGCAGGTTGACTTTCGCATCGCCGTATTCCCGCGGCAAGTGAGGCGCGCCCGCTCGTCGCCTTCGCGGAAGGAGCGGGAGAAGGAGGCGACTCGGTCATCTCTCCGCCGCGCACGTGGAAAATGTGAAGGAAGGAAGGAAGGAAGGAAGGAAAGGAGGACAGGTCAAGGACGTATACGGCGTCGTAGCCTATTGGAGGAGGACGCTCTTATTTTATTTTTTAAGTTTCCTCCTTTGTTTTTGCTCTTCCCTTAGGGGAGGAGTTAGAACTGTTTAGTGTTGTGATGTCTAAGTGGAGGCCACTGATATAATTGCACGCCGGCCCTTTTTTTTAAAATTTTTTTCCTCTCATCTCTTTGTGGGATGGGGGGCGGTTGGGCTACGGCGTATGATTGTAGTTTGGCGGGTCTCTAGACTTGGGGGGCCGACGGCAACCCACTTGTTGATCGGAGGATGTCGGAAGTAGTTATAGTCCTCGTGCTTTGACTTCGATCTCATCTGTATGTGCCGCATGTGTATCATCTGTCTCTCTCTTTGATATTTTGTGAAGAATACTACCATTTGTTTGATTTGAGGGTCGAATGTATGAATATATGCTACCCAACTACCATGTATCATCTTCACGAATTTATCTGTTGAATCTCTCTCACATAAATTTCGTTCTGAAAATGATCATATTTGTTGAGATTTTGTTAATGATAGTAGGTCTTAATCATTTTTGAGACATTTTGATAATAGCATTGAAACCTTTCCCTTTTTATAGGAAATACTTATTTTTCGGATTGTATTGGATGATGATAAAGTATGATGATTGATGTGTACATTGGTTTTTATTTAGACAAAAGATGAATGACTATAGACAAAATTAAATAAAAAGGCGTGCTCACATGAAAAAGAGTCTTTTATGAGTATAAAATATTATGATAAACTAATTTTGTCGAGAGAGTGATTTCTTTGTCAGACTTTCTTTCTACCTTAGTTTGCTAAAGTGAACCAATTTATTACAATAAAAAATGATTTATAACGAAAAACCAATTAAGAGCCTAATTGACAAAATAATATATATTATATAAATGCGTGAATGGTATGAGTAGTGGGGGGCTATGACAAACAAAACATATGGAGATCCTCTTCTAGATACACCATACTAGTGGAATGCAGATTAAATTACATAAAGGTTATTTGGTATTAATGTTACCATTTGACAATAGTATCTTAGAATTCCAATTTCTCACCCTAAATTTGATACTAATATGACGATGACATTTAGAAAATATGGAATGAATCGCTTAAATTTGTAGTTAATCACGTACTACTTTCCAAGGCTGATTAGGTTAATCACGTTATGTGTATATTCGTATCCCTTTACACGAGGGCGCTCTTTTTTTTTCTTTTCCCTTTTTGTTTTTGCTCTTCCCTTCGAGAGAGGAGTTAATTTAGGGTCGTGATGTTTAAGCGGGGGCCACTAGCATGATTGCAAGCCATTCTTCTTCTTTTTTTGGGCATCCTATTTTTGGATATGGGGGGGTCGGGGCTATGGCGTATGATTATAGTTTGGTAGGTCTGAAGACGAGGGGCCGATGGCGACCAACATGTTAACCGGAGGATGTTGGAAGTAGTTGTAGTATTTAGTCTCGTCCTTTTGCTTTTATTATATCTGATTGTGTCGCGTGTACACCATCTCTCTGTTTCTCTCTTCGATGTTTTGCGAAGATGCTATCCATTTGTTTGATTTGAGGGTCGAATGTATAATATATGCTATACGATTACTATATATCATCTTCATGAATTTATCTGTTTAATTTGTATCTCTCTCTAACTTAAATTTTCATTCAAGAACTCTAAGCTGGTGGTATTTTTAAGATCGCTCTATATAATAATCATATTTGTTGAGATTAGATGATTATAGCTTTTAACCATTTCTGAGGCATTTTGATAATAGCATTGAAACGTTTCCCATTTATAGGAAATACTTATATTTTGTATTGTGTCAGATGATGACAAAATGTGACGATTCACGTGTACATCAACTTTTATTACGATAGAAAGATGAATGCCTATAGACAAAATTAAATAAAAAAGACACATAAAAAAAATCTTTTGAGTTGATAAAAAATTACAATAAACTAAGTTTTGTCAATAGAATAATTTCTTTGTCAGACTTTGCTTTTACCTTAAATTGCTAAAGTGAATTAATTTATTTTAAGAAAAAACAAGATATAATGCATGCGTGAGTAGTATTATTAGTGGCGCAATGACAAACAAAACATAAGTGGAGAAATATCAAAAAAATCTTAAACCTATTGTAATTGTGTCAATTTAATTATAAAATTTTGATATTTGTATCATTTCAGTCAATTCGGCCAATTTTGACTGGTCCGACATTAACGTTGTATTTTCTAAATAATATTTAAAAATTTTGTATAATGTTCTTTATTTTTATTTTTTTCTTTAATTTTTCCCTCTTCCCTTAACGCCGATAAGGGTCATCGACCACAAGGAAGCTTGGGACACCCTCGTTCGCCTTAGGTGAGGGTGGTGATTGCCTCACTTGCCTGGTTTGGGCAAGGGGCCGTGTGCGTACACTCCAACTAGTAAGGGCATTGCCGCCCTTGCCTAGAGTTGGCGAAGGTTAGCGGCGACCATCGCTAGTCTTGAGGAAGAGAGAAAAAATTAAGGAAAAGAAAAAAGAAAAAAATTATAAAAAATCAAAAAAATTAAAATATTATTTTAAAATGTCTCATCGGCACCGGTAGTATCACGTCAGGGTTGTTCGATCAAAATTAACCAAATGAACTAAATTTGCATAAATGCAAAAATTTTAAGAATGAATTAGTAAAAAAAAAAAGTTTAGATTTGAATTGACACAATAGCACTAGATTTAAGACTTTTTTGATAAATTTTCCCAACTATATAGGGAATCTCTTCTACATACATCACACTAATGGAATGCAGAATACCATCCGACAATAGTATCATGAATTCGAATTTCTCACCCTAAATTTGATATTCACATGGCGACTAGATATAGAAAAAGTGGAGTGAATCACTTAAATTTGCAGTTAATCACGTACTACTTTCCAAGGCTAATCAAATGAAGTTTAAAACTAAAGAAAAGAGTAAGATCACAAAAGATGCATTAATGAATTGATTTAGAAGTATAACGTAATCAAAGTATCAATTCCATGCTTAAAAGATAAGTTGATGACCAAGATGGTCCAAGTACCTAGCCCTAGCGAAATGATTTTTTTTAATTCCCTCACTTTTGTCCCGTGCCATCCGCGAGACCCGCTTTCCACGAAGGTTCTTTCGATGTCGTCGACGTTGACGCCACCGGGGATGGAAGCGTGATCTCGAGACTAGGCACTAGGCAGGGCCAGAGCCTACGAATAGGTCCAAAGCTTTGGTCGGGCTTGCCTCCAAAACGTCTAATTTTTGCCGGCTAACGTTGCAATTGGCAAGCCACGTGATTTTTGATCCGATCGAAGTAGCGTGAGGAAAGGACGTGCGCTTCGCAAAGAATCTTGGAAACGGCTAAAAAGTAGGAAACCCACTCCTCAAGCAAGGCAAACGATTCCCTCCTCTCCCACGAGTTCCCGTTTCCCAGTTCACGCGCTTCGCCAATGGCATAATTCCACGTGCGCGTCGAGCGTGATGTTTGAACTCGTCTCCGACTGAGTATTTCGGTCCGAGCTCAATTGGACTTGAACTCACTCGGTGGGGCGATCGACATCATCGACTTTACTCAACTTGATTGTAGATAATCGCGCAATGACTATATATTTAGGTGGATAGGATTAAGTGCTTGAATTTTGGCGTGGTACATCAGCTTGCAAACCCAAAGAAAGACCTTGAGGGGGCACTTCCCAAACATTTAGTCTCGGTGACATTTCTTGTCCTAGCTTTGCCAAATATTAGATGCATGAGATAGCTCTCTTGGTAAGCAGGTGATGGTTTACTTAAGTAATGAATTTACAACTGGCCCATTACTCTAGAGAGTCCAATAAAACTACGGATTGAGTTGCGAAGTCCAAATGAACAAAAACCTACAAAAAATCGAACTACTTATATCTACCTCAAAATCTTTGGGCTTAAGTCCTATTTGGTTCAGCATTTGGAAGGGATTTTGGGGCTCTAAAACACTTTGGTCAAATGTAAATGGCATTCAGTTCATTTTTCGAAGGATGTTGGAGTGATGTAATTAGCATCTTCAAAGTACTCTAAAAGCCTTTTAAGAGAATGGAGGGTTGAAAGTTCCTTGAAAATAGTACTTCCTTGATTTAATAAAAATATGTCACATGTACCCTCTTTCCCTATGCTAAACTTTCATTTAACAACTCTTCATCTAGTAGTATTTTTAATATCACTATAAACAATGATTTTATTTGTTGAGATTTTGTCATATATCAACCATTGCAAATCTTAACCATTTCCAAGACATTTTGATAATAGGATCGAATCTTTCCCATTGATGGGAAATACTTATTTTCCATACGGTATCAGACGATGACAAAGTATGATGAGTCATGTGTACATTATTTTTTATTACGAAGAAAGATGAATGACTATAGACGATATTTAATAAAAAGACACTCACATGAAAAATAATCTTTTATGAGTCAATTGCGATAAACTAATTCTATCAAGAGAGTAATTTCTTCATTAGACTTTCTTTATAACTTAATTTGCTAAAGTGAGCTAATTTATTACAATAAAAAAACAATTTACAATGAAAAACCAATTAGGAACCTAATTGACAAAATAATTTGTATATACGTGAATAATATTATTAGTGGGGGTTATGACAAACAAAACATATGGGGAGAATTACCAACAAAGTCTTAAATATATTGCAATTATGTTAATTCAGTAATAAACTTTTTACATTTGTGTCAATTCAGTCAATTTTTGCCAGTTTTTGCCAATTTTTGCCAATTAACGTTGATGTGGCGTCTTTCTTATATTTTTTTAATTTTTTCTCTCATCCTTTAGCATTGATGAGGGTCAATGGCCACAGGCTAGGATTGTGATTGCCTCGCTCACTTGGTATGGGTGAGGGCCACGTGCCCATGCCTTGGCCGATGAGGGCTTTTTGGCCCTCGGGAAGAGAGAAAAAATTAAAGAAGAAAAGAGAAAAAAGAAATAATTTATAAAAATAATTAAAAAATTCTTTTAAAATGTCACGTCAATGTCCATAGTGTCATGTCAACACTGTCTAGCAAAATTAGTTAAATGAATTGAATTTGCATAAATGCAAAAAGTTTAAGATTAAATTAGCCAAAAGTTAAGGGCTGAATCAATATAATTACAATAAGTTTATGACTTTTTTTGGTAATTTTCCCAAAGTATATGAGTAACCTCTTCTAGATACACTACACTAATGGAATTTAGAATACCATTTGACATCATAGAATTCCAATTTCTCACCCTAAATTTGATATTCATATGACGATTAGATTTAGAAAAAAAATGGAATGAGTCACTTAAATTTGCAGTTAATCATGTACTACTTTCCAAGGCTAATCAAATGAAGTTTAAAACTAAAGAAAAGAATGAGATCATAAAAGATGCATTAATGGATTTATTTGGAAGTATAACACAGTCAAAGTATCAATTCCACGCTTAAAAGTTGAAGAACAAAAATATAATTACAAAAATGAATAAAAACTAATAAAATAATAAATAACATAAGAAAAGTACTCCATGATTAATTAGATTGTTACAAAAGAAAATGAAATGTCTAAAATCCTATATTTGTTTCGGAAAAAAGGAAAGGGAATATCTTTGGAAAAAGTGAAAAATAACATGAAAAAAGGAAAAGAATAGTCGAAGCGCTAGAGCTATGAGTTGAACCCTTATCTTGGCAGTTCTTTTTTTTTTTTTTTTTTTTTTGCCGAAATTATCCTGGCAGTTCAAAAGATAACATTAGTATCACTATCTTTTTGGCCAGCCAATCAAAGATTGAAACGTGGCGTCCTACGGTGGACGCTTTCGGCTCAACATCCGCTCTGCCACAGTGATGTTTCAAAGGTATTTAGATACTCAAAATTTTAAAATTCATTATGAAAATATAATTGAATTCTAAAATTAATAAAAATACAATCAAATTTTATTAGTGTGATCGAGCCATTCATTACTTTCGTCGAACTTGGCTATTATAAAATGTTGACATGACTTTTTTTTTGTTTTTTTGTTTATCGTATGTGATGATGATGTGATTAAAATGACGTTATTTTAATAAAAAATTGATTTTCAATACGAATTGTACTTAAATTAAATTAAAAATAAAGTAAAATTAGAAAAAGAAGAAGAAGAAGTTAGAACTAGGTAGCCTGACCATCATTAGGAAGGGTTGGCGATGGTGGGGGAATGATAAATTCTCTCATCCAACACGTAATTTATAAGTGGGAAAGGGTGGGCAACATTCGAAACTTGGCTGATTGTGATAAGAAATAAGTACCTAGTCCTAGTGAAATGAATTTCTCAATTCCCGCGTGCATCTGCAAGGCCCACTTTCCATGAAGGTTCTTTCGATGTTGCCGACGTTGACGCCACCAGAGATGGATGCATGAATCAGGAGACGAGGTAGGGCCAGAGCCTACGAATAGGTCCAGAGCTTGGTTGGGCCTGCCTAAAAAACATTTGATTTTGCTGGCTAATGTTGCGGTTGGCAAATCACGCGTTTCTTGATCTGATCGAGGAAGCGCGAGGAAAGGAAAGGACTGAAACGACTAAAAGTGAACGACCCGTTTTTCCCAATTCACACGATTTGCCAATGGCATTATTCCGCGTGTATGTTGAGCGTGCTGTTTGAACGAACATTCAGATCCGAGCTCAATTGGACTTGAGCTCACTCCGTGAGGCGATTAACATTCTCGACTTTACTCGACTCGATTGTAGAGTGCAGCGCCATGGTCGTAGGTTTAGGTGGATTCGAAATCAATCTAATGGTGACTAAATTCAATGCTTGGACTTTGGACGGTTGCATCAGCTTGCAAACGCAAGAGAAGACCTCAAGGGGGCACTTCGTGAACATTACGTCTGTTCGACATCCCGTGTCTTCGGCTTTGCCAAATAATCAGCCCACATGACAGCTCTCTTGGTATGGTATGCACGTGAAGGTTTTAATGAAAGGGTTGCTCGTGCTTTTTAGATTTAAAATTGGCCCATTGGTTTAACGACGAGTCCAACACAATTGCAGATTATATTGCAAAAGCCCAAATCGAACAAAAACCTACGAGAAAATCAAACTGCTTACCCACCTCAAAACCATTTTCCTTCCTCATCCTGAACTGCATAGGCTATGCCATTCCAAAGGAGAAGACTCTGATATGGTATTTTAAAATTTAGAAATTCTGCAGCATTAGTCCCGAACTTTTTATCCAGTGTGCAATTAAGTCTAAAAGGAAAGTACAGTCGAGTCCTTGAACGTGTCCTGAAACCCCCTCAGTTTGCAAGTCCAGTTCCTTTAGAATTAACCAACAAACAAAACGATTCGGTATTTTCTTTTCAATTGTTTCCAGTTTAACTTCTAATATCTATGCACAGAACTTACGTGGTTTAATCGAATGAGAGAACAAGGCGAAGAGCTCCCTTTCCCTAGGGAGCTTCACAATTCTTTTCGACATTATCAAATTTGCCCCGTGTAACAACTGAGGTGTAAAACGAACACAAAAAATAAAAGATTCTTTCATGAGAAGGAAGAGAAGAAATTATGTATTTTTTTTTTTAATAAATTGCTCTCGTACTTTTCTTTTTCCCAGAGAGTACCGGAACGAAAACCGATTTTGGAAGACGGGAGAGAGTCAGGGAGCCAAAGCATCAGTTTTAAAAAGCTCGATTTTGGTGAAACTTCATGGAGAGATCCAATCAGTATTCAATCACATCGTTTCTCATCATCTGCTCGGCCCCCCAGCCAGACCCGCGATTCAAAGGAGAGGAAACGCCCCAAAAAACAATCGAAATCGAAGGCGATGCAGCGACAGGCGCGAACGAAACGGCAGAGAAGAAGCCAGCCGAGAAGAAGAAGAAGGAAAAGCAGCTGAAGGAAGCGTCGGCGGATGGAATGAAGACTGAGATGAGGCATGGAGAAATTGCGATGGTGGGCACGTTTATATAGAGTCTTCAAGAAGATGGTCTGCCTCAGAAACCCTAATTGCTCCCACCCAGAAACGCCGTCGCATACTTCGGGTCTCTGATCTCGAGTTCCAAACTGCGTCGTTTTCGGCCACGGCCTAAACATGCCCCAAGGGGACCTAATGTAGGGAAGTCCGAGCCCGAGCCCACAAAGGAAATTCGAATCCTAGATGAACCCAATTTGCATTTCCAGGATGAAAGAGCCCAAGCTCATGACTAGGTCTGTGTAAACTAAGGGTGTCAAAAACCGAACTGAACTAACAAACCAATAATAATGAGAGCTTATTTTTGAAAACGAAAAATATATGCAACAGAAAAAAAAAAACAAAGAAAAAAACGAAGCAACAACTGAAAATTGAAAGCAGAAAACCGAAAATCGAAAAACCTCATCGATTTTCGGTTCGGGTCTTGTTTAGTTATGTTCGGTTCGGTTTAAAAAAAAACCCAAACCGTTTACACCCCTAGTGTAAACCCATGCTATCAAAACAATGGGAAAAGGTTATGAGTTGAACTCATGCTGTTTCCACCTTCCAATGGCTTTATTGAGTCGACAAAGACAATCTCAAGAGGATTGATAAATCTAGATAACAAATGGAAATGATGAAGGTCGCTATTATTAAGAATGCAAAAGTCGTACATCGTCGTGAAAATACAAGATTGTTTGTATTAATAAAAACAATGATATTTTACTCTACCACCTCATGTTTCATCTCAGCTTTTCTATCTTTTCTACTAATGTGCTCAGGCTGATTTCTGTAAAGGATTTTCTTTTGTAATGATTATAAACCTTGTCCGTAGTCTTTGTTTATCAACATATCTTAACCAAAGAATTCCCCTTAAAAAAACAACAACTACAGACTTGAATATTATAATGATTTACTAGAAATTGAGTTCTAGAGGCCTTGTAAATAAATGTACTTTATTAATATTTTTAAAAAAGAATCTAATCATCACGTTCATTAAATTACTTGAATCTTAGATGATTCTTGTAGAAAAGCAACGCATATGTAAACTTCTCTGACTTGAGTATAAAAAAAAAAAAAACTTCATATTACTTTGGACCAATTAAATTTCAGATTGATAAAATTCCAATTGATAAAGAAAAAAAAAAAACTTTAGATTGATAAAAATCATTAGATTGATTGATCTGCATTTAAGTTATATATTTTCTCCTTTATCAATCTTACCATTAATGAGTTCCAAGTGATCTGGACCAATTAAATTTTAGAGTGTGCGGGAAGTTATTTATGGGGTGGAAATACCATAAACAAAAAAACAAACCCTTGTTAAATAATACTGGTAAAAAACGATCTCATGTCTACACAAGGAGAGTAGCATGATGGAGGATTTGTTCCAACTTTACTTTTTGGGCATTTGAGAAAAGATAGATTTGAGCAGGATTCATGCAAAGTTCGCGTAAGGGCATGAAGCGCATAATTTTCTCATGTACTTGAATGGATTTTGTTAGGATCTTATTTAAAAATATCTTGGGAAGAGTGCAAGCAATACGTTATACAGCTTTGTGTTGTTGGCGAGTGGCATGGAGAGGCCATTCTTCACACAATCGATGGGAGGCCGTCGAGGCAGGTCATCTAATTGGTCAATAGAAAATAGACTCATTTCAATCTCCATTTTGGAGTCACAAGGTTATATCAATCTACTCTTATGAGGCTGGCACGCTTCGAGGCAACCTGTCACCTTCTAGTAAGAAGTACAGTCTTGCTTCTTGTAGACATTGTACTCAATTGCTTAAAAGAGTTCGTGAAGAGAGTGTCTTCGTATGCCTAACATCAACGGGCTAACATTCTCCATAATTTTAGGGAAGACGTGCAAATTGACTAGCAAATTAGGTTTTCTAACCCAACAATGTGGGGATTATCATGTATTAGATACGCCACTAATAGGTTTACTTCCTTTGCTGTTATGGAATCAAACTGGATTATATTTTATTGGAAGAGTAATGATGTAATTTTCCAGGTTTGTCCCATTATTTAAAAAAAGAAGAAGAAGACAACAAAAAGACTCAACTGCAACAAGTAAAATGGAACTCCACTAGTTTGCCATCATCAATAGTTGGGAGAAAAGTGCCAAAAAAGTTATAAACATTTTGTCTTTTGTGTCGATTTAGTCTTAAACCTTTTTTTAGTGTCGATTTAGTTTTAAACTTTTTTATCTTGTGTCAATTCAGTTCTTTTCAACCAATTTTGACCGGATTTTGCTGACTGGACACCGGGCGGACGTGGCTTGATCGGCGCTGATGTAGACAACTTTTAATAATATTTTAATATTTTATTTTATTTTTTTTCTTTGATTCTTTTTCTTTTTTCTTCATTCTTCTTCCTCCAGCCGGTCACCGAGGTCTGGCGACCGGCCAGAGGCGACGGCCGGTGAGGTCGACCTTGACCTTGCCGGCCACCTCTCTAGTGGCTGCGAGGGTGGCCTCGCGCTAGGCGGCGAGGCTCACCCTCGCGGGCCATGGGTGAGCTCGACCCTCGCCGGATCCGGCGAGGGCGAGCCTCGCTGCCTAGGCCTCGAGGGCTAGTGAGGGCAAGCCCCACCAGCTCGGCGCAAGGCCAACTCTCCTCGCTCCGTTCCCCGATCCCAATCTTGCCCTAGAAATTTCCTCCCTCCACTCATCATTGTGGTCTCTAGGGTTTTATGGGAGCTCAGGGGTGTCCTCGGTCGCGTGGCTCCGGCCCTAGATTTTCGCTTGGTTTCCCCCATGGCGGTGATTTGTCGGGCGAGGCTTGACCCTCGCCCCGAGATCCGTGAGGCTAGCCTTGTGGCCATTGGCACCCTTGTGGCCAATGGGTTGACGAGGTCGACCTCGCTGGCTGTCGCCTTTGGCCGGTCGCCAAGGTCTGGCGACCGGCCAGAGGAAGAGGAGGGAAGAAAAAAAGAAAAAAGAAAAGAAATTCAAAGAAATTAAAATATTATTA
Source organism: Eucalyptus grandis (assembly GCF_016545825.1). NCBI lineage: Eukaryota > Viridiplantae > Streptophyta > Magnoliopsida > Myrtales > Myrtaceae > Eucalyptus > Eucalyptus grandis. The sequence goes on from NC_052618.1 coordinate 41,718,359, forward strand.
AAAGTTATCACGTCGGTGTTGATCACGTTAGCGTCGGCTGGTCGGCAAAATCTAGTCAGCAAAATTGACAAAATTGACCAAAAAGACTGAATTAGCATAACATAAAAATGTTTATAAGTAAATCGGCACTAAAAATGTTTAAGACTAAATTGGCACAAAGACAAACAAATTTAGGACTTTTTTGCACTTTTCCCCAATAGTTGGCCTATAGTTTGAGGGAACATAATGTTTTGGTGATTGGTAATCAAGAATTTACTTACAAGCCTAAGAATCTCTTGATGAAGAAGAAACAACCAATTATTGTTCCCATCTACCACTATTAACTGGTGGCATGACATGATTTTTCATGCTATGCAAGGGCCTAATGTTCATGGGCCCAGTGTAGACCATGTACATGGTGGGGTTGGTCATCTCTCCTAGCAAATAAATTGCCTCTTCTCCATTCAAATCAACACTACTCGTACATGGATGGTTAGATTTCATTTTTAGTCCCGCCAATTCAATCGCCCCTTCTTTTATGGTTGGCCTCTCCCCGCCTTTTATTGTTTGCATCTCTTTGCAACATTGGCAACTTCCCTCACTAGCTCATGTTTTTTCATGTGCAATTAGTTCATCAACAATTTGAAACAGTCGATTGTTTTCAATCACAAAAGAAAATGCACTGCCAGGCTCCCCTCTTCTTCGGCATTCACGTGTTGATTTCGGTTACAGTCTTAGCGATAACTCATTAAGGTCTCGAGGCTAATATAACCATGCAGCTCCAAAATGAATATTAAAATAAATCTCTTTTATTTTTTATCAATCAGAATGACGTGCCTCAGTAGCCTTCCCTCGATTGCCTCCCGCATGGAGTGGGAAGGACAACTTCTCCACGCCACTCTCCAACAACACTAAGGGGCACAGCGTGGAGCTTGTGCTCTTCACAAGGGATTTTTATAATGAGATCCAAACAAAACCCATTTAAGTACAAGAGAATATAAGCCATTACACGACCCTTGCACGAACCTGCTCAGATATATCTTTTCTCAAATGCTTAGCTGAATAATATTGGAACTAATGCTCTATTGTGCTTCTCTCCTTAGATGTGGAGGCATGAGATAATTTTCAATCTCGATTTAACTAGTGTTTTGGACCTGGACAGGTTCTTAAACTGTCCCGTTTCTTGAAGTCAACCCCTAACATAAAAAGGGGTAATGATAAGCTGCTGGGGGCATTGTAATCAAATTTGGAAAACAACCCTCGGGCCGGATCCCCGCGATGAAGCCGCCTGGCATGCCAGTCAACACGATGTTTATTTTTTGTTTAGGCTATTTCCACCCCTCAAATAACTTTCTACGTTATGTACAATTTAGATGGTTCAAAGTAACCCTCACTTTGAACTCATTGATGGTAACATTGATGAAGGAGGAAAATTATACTTTAAGGCTGTGTTTGGTTGATTGGATTCTTAGCTAGGATATGATTGAATATGATAGGAAATTTGTGGATTTTACTATATCCTACTCATTATTTGGTGATTCATAGTAATATTCGTGAATACTCATGTCCATTGTTTGGTATGAACGACATATTAATGTATATGAACAAATAGAAATGATAAGAATGTCTCATGATTCATTGCTAAAGAAACCACAAATCCACAAACATATATAACCTCCATTAGTCAATTCATAATTATTGTACAATTTGCATCTTAAGTAGAAAAAGAACTTGATAACATTCTAGAGCCACATGTTCAGAAATGACAAGAATTGTAAACGGGCTACAACAACATGAATGCCAAATCTAGTAAAAGAGAGAAAACATGATTATTCATATCCATGATTTCGAAAAATAAAGTGCTTTGACTTTCTTGTCACTTTTGTGAAATTTCAACATGAATCAAATAGAGTTATGGAAAAGATGAGTTTCAACTCTAACTTTTGATGTGAACTACATAGTTACGGAGGACAAGAAATTCTGACTCTTTAGTCGTTTTTGTGGAGCTTTAATGTGAACAAAGAATTATGGAGGAGTCGTGAAGCTTTAATATGGAAAAAAATAACAGAGAAAAAGAGATAGAGTAAATTAGAAAGATCCGTTTCAAGTTGGAGTTTATTCATTAAAAATCGAGATTATTCTACTTCATTTTTATTTAATTTTTTTAAAATTATTTTTCCTCGTTTTTTTAATCCCACCTCATTCCTTAATATAAAATTTGTTAAAGATAAACTGTACTAATATACTTAAAATATTTAATAAATAGAAATGAAATTCAGATATATAAATAAAAAAATGAAATTTGAAATTTGTCCATTATTTTTTTGTTAGTTTGAATTTTTTTCTTATATTAGAATCCAAATATTATTTCATATTTTATATTTCATATTTTTAGAAGTTTGTAATTCGAAAAATGTTGATAAATCAATCGATATCTTATCAATCTCTCCTAAACTACTGTTTTTTTTTTTTTTTTCCCCGTTATATTCAAATTGGAGAAGTTTGCATATTTGTTACCTTTTAAAGAGAATCAGTTAAGATTCAAATATTTTAATAAATTTAACGAGTATATGCTTATTTCTAAAATATTAATAAAGTATATTTATGTACACTGCCTCTATAATTCAAATTCTAATAACTCATTGTAATATGCAGTTCGTTTGTTCTAATATTTTAAGGGGAATTCTTTGGTTAAGATATGTTAATTAGCGAAGAGTACCGATAAAGTTCATACTCATTACAAAAAGAAACGTTTTATAGAAATTAGCTTGAGCACCTTAGGGCCTGCATGTTTGTGTTTCTTTTTGTTGTTCATGAACATATTTTCTGTTTTTTTGTTCCCGGGAACAAAAAAATAACAACTTAACGTTTGTTTGCGTTTTTGTTCAAAATCTGTTTTTTGTTCCAGAACAAAATTAGAACAGAAATAAGAAACAAAAAAGTTGTTTTTTTGTTCCAGAAACACTTTTGAAGAATAGAAAGAATAAAAAGTTATTTTTTTCTTTGGCTGGTCGCCGGCCTCGGCCATGGCCGGCAACCAGCCGTCAAGGGCCGGCGACCTCGCCGAAGGGTTCCGGCCCCCGGCGAGCTCGCCTAGCCATTGGCGAGGCTTGGGCTCGCCCAGCCAAGGCGAGGTTGAGCCTCGCCCAATCACGGCGAGGCTCGCCCGCCCGAGGCCGGCGAGCCTCACTGTGGCCTAGGTTGCACCGACACGGACACGCAACACGCGACACGACACACAACACGCCGACACGTTATTTCTCAAAAGTAGAGAATTTCGACACGTTTCGACACGTTCGGACACGTTATATATTAAATAAATATTTTAATATATAAATGCATAAATAACTAAATAATAAAAATAAAAAGAGCCTAGAATTAATCTATACTAAAAACATTAATCATACATTTGTTAATATCATTCATCATTTTAATTTGACAAATTCAACTACATTTCATTGTAATAATCTATAAAACTTGGAGGAAAAAAACAAGTAATCCACGTTTCATTATTACATTTAAAATTTAACAATAAGAAAAAAAATCAACATTCCATCATCAAATATAACAAAAAGTCATTCATTCACATTATCTACTTTTTCTGAAAAAAAAAAAAAACTCTCCAGCTCATCAAGTGAAAAATTTGCAATTTCAACAACCTAACATCTTCAAATGAGTATTAGAAATTTGTTTTAGCTTTTATTATTATTTTATATATATTTATATTTAAACCCCAAAAGTTTTGGAAATTTGTAAAAATAACCCTGTGCGTGTCGAAGTCACGTGTCGGAATTTCTGACTCACGTGTCGAAGCGCGTCGAAGGCAATTGACCACGTGTCGAATTTTCCGACACGCGTTGATCGCGTGTCGGAGCTTGTCGAAGCGTGTCGGAGCATGTCGGACACGTGTCGGAGTGTCGGACACGACACAAAGGGTCCCGAAGAGTGTCCGTGCAACTTAGGCCGTGGCTGGGTGAGGACGCCGGCCCTCGTCGGCCGGTTGCCGGCCATGGCCGAGGCCGGCGACCGGCCAAAAGAAGAAAAAAAAAAAAAAGAAAGAAAGAAAAAATAAAAATACTAAAAATTAAAAAGAAAAAATACATATTTCTACAAACGTGTTTCTATTCATTTTTTATTCTCGAATAAGTTTACTAAACGTGCCTTTACGGTAAAAAATTGTTCATTGTAACAGAAAAAACTATTTCTGTTTCTGAAACACTTTTTGAGCAAAAACACAAACAAACGCTCCTTAGTGAGTAGAAGAGGGAAAATGAACTCTGTATAAAAATGAAAGGAAATTAATATAAGGTGGTAGATTATAAAATCATTTTTTTTATCAATAAGAGAAAATATTATATTTTCATGACGATGTGTGGCTTTTGTATTTTCAATAAATCGCAACTTTCATCCTTCCCATTTGTTATTTTGGCTAATTAGTTCTTTTGAGGTTGCCCTTGTCAACTCAATCAATTAGGGAAGTATTATAACCATTCAGAGGGTGAGCAAGTGCACTGTAACATGCTCAACTTTGTAATAATACGATTACTAGCGATATACCCGTCCATCGCATAGACGTGATTTTTTACATTTGTACAAAATCGGGACATGTATCTTAGTATAATCTGCTTAATTGTATCCCATTTTGTATGATCTCTTTGGAATAGATGGGAGATTTTTAGTTCATAGTATATGTTTTATAAAAATGTAGAGACCCAATAATAGTTAAAAATTCTAATCGTCGTGGTTATATGGCATGCAGAAATTTTGTATGCAATCGATGTTATTGAAATATGGCAAGAAGTACAAGTGGCACTCATTAAGGACACGAATAGAAGAGACTATGTAATAATGTCCGTGAATCGACAAATAGATCGTGTCATATGATATAAAGTCGAAGGTCGAAATACGTGCGGAAAAGAGGCGACGTGAAGCAAAACATCAAACACCTGGCATGCGGGACTGGGTTCTTTCCCTGAGCAGAGGAACGCGGTCGCATGATCAGATTCTCGAGCAGGAGAGCGTTGCGATGCGCGAGCGTTGCGACACCCTGCGACGGTCGTGGACGCAGTAGCTTCCTTCAACCGTCGTCACGCGGGTTCTCGGCCCAACCCGCCCGTCTGCCCGACCAATGTCGAGACGGCTCGGAGCTTCTTCCACCACCTCCGGGCTTCGACTCGCATTCCTACGCCAGCATGCTCCAAGCCTGCATCCACAGCGGCGACCCCATCTCGGCCAGGCCTCTCCACTGCGACGTCGTCAAGAGGGGCGCTTGCCTGGACTTGTTTGCTTCCAACATCCTTCTCAATGCGTACGTGAAGTCCGAGCTCCTGGGGGATGCGCGCACGCTGTTCGACGGATTGCCCGAGAGGAATACCATATCATTCGTGACGTTGATCCAGGGCTTAGCGCAGGGCCTCCGGTTTGGCGAGGCTGTCGAGCTTTGCGGTAGGTTGCACAGGGAGGGGCACGAGCTGAACCCGTTTGCTTTTACTACTTTCTTGAAGTTGCTTGTGAGCGTGGAGAGGGCAGACATGGCTGGGGCTGTTCATGCCTGCATATGTAAGTTGGGCCATGATACGAACGCTTTTGTTGGGACGGCTTTGATAGATGCTTACTCTGTGGGTGGATCTGTTTCCTGCGCCAAGGATGTTTTTGGTGGGATTGTTTTCAAGGACATGGTTTCCTGGACTGGGATAATTTCCTGCTGTGCTGAGAATGGATGCTTCGAAGAGGCCATGGGGCTCTTCTCTCAAATGAGAATTGTTGGGTTTAAGCCAAATAACTATACCTTTGTCAGTGTTTTGAAGGCTTGTCTTGGTATGGGGACTATACACTTGGGGAGAAGCGTTCATGGATGCACGCTGAAAACGCATTATGAGCTGGATGTACATGTGGGTGTGGGATTGCTGGAATTGTATAGTGGCTTGGCTGACATGGAGGGTGCTCGGAGGGTCTTTGAAGAGATCCCTAAAAAAGATGTGGTTCCTTGGAGCTTTATGATTGGGCGGTATGCTCAGATTAGTGAAAGCAGAAAAGCGGTGGAGCTTTTCTGTCAGATGAGGCGAGCTTTTGTCCTCCCCAATCAGTTTACATTTGCAAGTTTGTTGCAAGCATGTGCCACTATGGAGTCCTTACAATTGGGCGAGCAAGTGCACTGTAATGTCCTCAAGGTTGGTCTTGACTCGGATGTGTTTGTCTCAAATGCTCTAATGGATGTCTATTCTAAGAGTGGAAGGATTGACATTTCGGTTAAAATATTTGAGGAATCACAAGCTACAAATGATGTGACTTATAACACTCTGATTGTGGGCTTTGCACAAATAGGTGAAGGGCAGAAGGCATTGAATTTGTTCTCAAATATGCTCGATCATCAACTGACGGCAACTGAAGTGACATATTCTAGTGCTCTTCGTGCTTGTGCTGGCTTAGCATCTCTGGAACCAGGAAACCAGATCCATTCTCTGACCATCAAAACTACTTATGACAAGAACACTGTAGTTGGTAATTCTTTGATAGATATGTATGCCAAATGCGGGGCCATCAAAGAAGCTCGACTAGTGTTTGATCGGATGCACGCACGAGATGAAGTTTCGTGGAATAGTATGATCTCAGCATATTCTATGCATGGTCTTGGTGGAGAGGCTCTGAACATATTTGAGATGATGAATGCCAGCAAATCTCGACCAAATAAGTTAACTTTTGTTGGCGTCTTATCAGCATGTAGCAATTCTGGACTAATGGATCAAGGTCAACGGTATTTTCATTCTATGGTGCATGACTATGGCATTGAACCTTGTGTAGAGCATTACACATGTATGGTTTGGCTTTGGGGAAGACTAGGCTATCTCGATAAGGCTATGAAACTGATTCAGGAGATGCCATTTGAACCTAGTGTCATGGTGTGGCGGGCTTTGCTTGGTGCTTGTGTTATCCATCATAATGTTGAGCTGGGAAAACTTTCAGCAGAGCGTGTGCTTGAGATGGAACCTCGTGATGAAGCAGCCTATGTTCTGTTGTCCAACATTTATGCAAATGAAAGGAGGTGGGAGAATGTTGCTGCTGTGAGGAAAAAAATGAAGCGACGAGGCATAAAAAAGGAACCAGGGTTAAGTTGGTTTGAATATCAGGGAACAGGCCATTACTTCACTGTTGGGGACACTTCACATCCTGATATGAAGCTGATCAGTGGGATGTTGGAGTGGTTGAACATGAAAGCCAGGAAGGAAGGGTTTGTTCCTAATTGTAGTGCTATATTACTTGCTGTTGAAGATGAAGAAAAGGAGCGCTTGCTGTGGTTACACAGTGAAAGATTAGCTTTAGCATTTGCACTTATCAAAATGCCCTATGGAAACCCTATACGTATTATGAAAAACCTTCGAATATGCGTGGACTGCCATGCTGCAATAAAGCTGATATCAAAGGTTGTGCCACGAGAAATCATCATCAGAGATATCAACCGCTTCCATCATTTTCACAATGGGGCATGTTCTTGTGCTGATTATTGGTGATTGGGAATTTGAACTTTGGCATAGGATCTATAGTGAAATTAACACAGAGACTAATGGATCTTGCAATTCAAGTCATGCGAGAAGAAGAAATAATCAGAGAAATCAACGAGAACCGATAAGGACACTAGAGATCTATGTGGTTCGGTCCGAGTGTCGGATGTGAAACCACAGGTCCTATTTGGATTTGGAATTCTTACTTGGATCAGGTTTCTTTTATGGGCTTAAATTTGAGACAAAGTTGAACAGGACCATCACCTATCTCTTGTCCAGACCCTAGGATTCTGGAGGAGTAATTTTAGGACTTCTTAAGAATTATGAGCTGTTTCACCATGAGTTGACAATGAAATTTCAACATCAGTTGAATACAACAATCTGGTACCTTGAATTTCAATTTGCATTTCATGAGCAAGAAAAGAGAAAAAAAGGCAGAGCCCAATTTTGTCCAAAGACTGAGGGTTGATTTCTACAGCTGTCTCACTTATTGAAGAAATTTATTTTTTAGACACCATGTCAAATCCCAGCGCATGACATCAACTGCTGGTAGGTTCATCATTAAATGTATTATTGAAGGGAATTATGTGCCAATGTCGTGACTAATTCAGTCATTCCCACCATTCAGTGTGGAGTGCAGAATGCTGGGGCTGGTCTGAATGCTAGACAGCATATGAATGGGTGCAATATTGCAGGTACTTTCTAGCATATTTGTCTACCTACTTAGATATAGTCGGTTATCTTAAATAAAATTATTTGCTAAGTAGCATGACCGTTGTAGATAATAATGGATGTGTTTTAAGTAAAGCAGTTCATGAGCCTTTAGCGGGGTTGGGGCTATTGTGGCTTATTCATGGTTTCTCCTTGCCCAACCTTGCTCAAGGGAAATGCATTTCCATAAATGTCCTGCAAGAATTGCAATTATTAATTTGTCTTTGCACTGCCTTGCCTTTCTTTTTGTTTTCCTTGTGTTAGCTCATTATATTAAATGAGTCTATATACCACTGATGACAATCTCATTTTAGGCCCTTTCAGCTCAGATGATACAAAGGCCAGAGTAATTTCTGCAATACTTAAATACACAGAATCAGCAAGAGTAAAGTATTTGATTGGTCTATCATAGTTCAAGCAATACCGAACCTTCCTTTATCATTCACAAAGAAAGGCACCTTTGAACGGACAAAACATCATCTTATATGTTAATGCATATTAGTTGGACAGGAGATCATTCTTGTCTAGCAGATGTTGCATTTAATCCAAGTGTGAGAAGCATTTGAAACATGAGTATGATTTACAATGACAATGGTCTTTGTAGTTTGAAAACATACACATAGGTATAAGTACTCATGTATATATCTCTGATTTTGTGAAAGACATTATAGATATGTAGAATCTTTATCTACTCTATGCAAGCTCAAGTACATAATCTTCTATTTACTGGTATACAATTACATAAGGGTAAACTATGCAATAGATGATGATAGGCGTTGTTATGTAGGTGCGTCATCTAATGATACTAGCCTTGTGATTGTGACTTCAGCATTTTGATATCCTTTCAAATTTCATCACCCTCTGATTTTAATTAAACCTGATTGTGACTCCACACCCCCCCACTGCTGCTGTCCCATCTCTCTCTCTCTCTCTCTCTCTTTCATGTGCACACTGTTAGAGGTGGATATGAGGTTGCACCTTCAGACTCGGATGTTGCTAGGCTTAGGCAACCTCCACCGTGCAAGCAATTGGCGCCGTGGTCACGAATCACCTGCACGAAGGTTGCAAGGAGAGGGAGGGGGGACAAAGCTGCTCCAGGACGTCCATGGGGAGCTGTTGTGAGCAAGGAGATGTGCAATGAGGCAGAGACAGAGGGGAGTGACACCACTGAGCGTAAACAATCTTATGTTTTGGTCACCCACCTGTGTTTAAGAACATTGTTATTTGGTCAATGAGGTTAGCAGCATATTTCATGATCGGGGTTTTCTATCTTAACCAAGCCTCCTCATCATATGAAAAAGAAGAAGAAGGGCTCCTACCTTGACTGACTTTTGCTCCTTTAGTGTGAGCAAATGGAAAGTTAATGATGTTTATCTTCATGAAAGGACATTTGCGGGATAGGAATCAATTCATTCTTCATTGGCTTTGTATATTTGGCATGCAATTGAGACATAAATGGCAATATTATGCTTTTTTGTTCAAGAAAGGTTGTTCCCGTGAATAGTCATTCTCCAAGGCCAAAACAACAATTAACTGTTTCCAAATGAAAATTCATTTTCCTTGAGTTACATTATATCTTCTAATTCATTTCTAGTGGCTGGAACTTTTTTTTGGCCTTTCTCCTCAAAATGTTCACACTCATTTTCCAAGGTGTGCCAATATCTCCAATGACCAGTACAGCTTCATGAAAGCAATATTTCAGCAGAAGAGCATGGCATTTGACTTGTTACCCGTTGGTAGGATTATGCTTTAATGACAACTGACTTACTAGCAATGTCTTCTAGAGTTTTGACAGCACCTTGACCTTGTCCGCTCTTCCCAATCAACTCAACATGGATTTCTCCTACTGATAATATACATTTAGCTTTATTGTCCTGGGACGGCACATCTATTCACTTTTTCTACATGTCCCTCATTACCGGTAATGAGTGTATTGGCCAGAATCAAACAATCTAATGGATGCTTCTGCTTTTATGCAAACTCATATATTACAGTATCAGAGTTGATTCTTCAGGTCTGGTTTTTCGAAAGCTCAGTTTTCTTATCATGTTTATTTTCCTAGAAATTATTGATTTGTCATGATTCATAATGTAATTGGTATTCATTATTTCAGGTTGCTAGCCATCACTCAGTCAAACATTCTCATTTTGATGGAGTTTTATATGTACAGAATCCGGCTCCTGTGAATCTGGAAGGTCACTTTATTCTTGAGCATCATCTGATCACATGATGAGTCAGGTAATTCCAAAGTTTCCGCATCTAGCAGCTCAACTTTATCTGAGCTTGTTCACACTTTCACGCATGAGATATTGGTGGTTCTCCAGAATCACGAGAGGTATGCAAACTATTATGGGGATGATAAGATGCATCTGTGGTCAATGTTGCTTCTAAGAGATTACTCAAGTCATATAAAGTCTGGATAATTGATGTTCTTGTATGTTTTCCAACGAATTAGATGAAAATCATTCCAGCAACCATTCAGCTGAAATGGCATTGATTCTCAGCTACACCAGGGGCAACTTTCATCTATTGTGACATGATTATAGTGATTTTTGGCTTACTGTATTACTAACTCTACGACACTTCATCCTAATTTTGTAAACCGTCTTGTGCTTTCTTCTTTTATGCACGTCATAACCAAGTGCAATGCATTGTAAAGACACGATGCAGCATCGTATCATATAAAATATCAATGCAGCGCAGTGGTTGGCCGAAATTGTGAAAATTCTTGTTCAAATTGGATTATGTAAACTCTGGATGTTCGCAGGAGGCTCTTCTTCATATTACAGGCTTTGATATTTCAAAGGGCACGGGCATCTGTCTCTTATTGGGCCTCACGCTTCACGGTCCATGGCTCCAAACTCTCCTGGCCTCTCATTTGATTTTTTTTCTCTTTGGGTGAGCAAGGCTATTAGATTAAACGAGCGACGAGCGACCGATGCTCCGTTGTAACTCAACACGGTACGAACACGGGCATCGTTTATGCATCACATGGACGCCTAAGTCTCAAAGCTTTCATTGCACTCAAGCATGCATTCCATCAAGCTTTAGATACGAGGACGGTGTTTCAAGCCCAAGTCTTTCATCGCCGGACAGTTTCACGGACAGGAAGCACATTGAGTCAGTATTTTCAAGGCCGCAGCAGACTGGCCCAATCGCTCCAATGGATTGATCAACATCGAAAATCACCAACATGACCGTGTCTTCCATTCTTTTTCTTTTTTGGCATTTTTGGATATTATTAGAGATACCGAGGCTCGATTGGTACACAAAACTTACTCAAATTGGACTTGATCGGCTGACTTTGCAAACCACTCTCGCATATCGATTTCGGTATCTCCTTTCCGGTCGTATGCCCGCGTTCTGAGTTCTGGACCACCGCTACCAATATTTTACTTCTCGTCGCTGCATTGTTTTTGCAGAAAATGGAACGAAGTGTAGGTTTAGTGCTCAAACTATTATGTTTCCACGACGTCGATAGCCTATCAAATTGGCCATCGAACCGTCTAGCCAGTCACCTGATGATCCGTACAGCTTCCTAGTTTTCAAAGCAATTGATGGCAGGACGGTGGTTATTGCGCCCGTTGTCGCCATCGCTACTGCCGCGTGAACCTGTCTATCTTTTGACAATCACGCCCACCTATCATTCGTTTAGCCACGGACCAAGGAGATGCTATGAGAATCAACGTGACAAATGTCTCTAACTCGAACGTGGGCCGGCCTTTCTCAAAGGTCTACTTACGGCATATCATATCGATATCGCAGACCAATTTCCATAAACTCGCATAATCTAATACATTTGTTATATTTACAACAGGACTTTAAATTATTGAGAGTCGAAACGGACAGACATGTCCTGGGATCCTTTCTCCCTCTGTCTCTCTAAAATGCTCACACATGGCCGACTCCCTGACCTCAAAGTTGACCCACCACACACCCCAAGATGCATGCCATGAAAAACTATAAAATAACAAAAAAAAGTAGAGGAGAAAAATAGAGGAGAAGAGAAAAGATGGGGGCCAATTTGGAAATTTCATTTTTGCTTTTTCTCGAGCTGCTTGCTGCTGTTGCTTGGAAAGACTCGGGTTCGCCTTTTCTCACATCACATGACAAATCAAACGTCGACGTGACTCAACCATGACAAAACCCCTCTTCCTCTCTCTCTCTCTCTCTTTCTTTCGACCTTCCCCATGATGTTCTTTCTTCCTCTTCTTTCTTAATATCTTCGCACTTAAAAAGGAAAAGCCAAAGAGCTCTCATTCCAATCCACGACGTCCATGAACTATCATTCCAGGGTTTGACAAAACGGCCAAAAAAAAAAAAAAAAAAAAAACCCGGGGGACCCGCTCTCCATTGATCATCTATGACCTATACATATATTATATATGCATATTGTATATTATATATTTAAAGAAGCATCACAAGGGAAACAAAATTTGATCTTGGTTAGGATTATGATGACGTGATTAGAATATGATTTTACATTACGTGCTAATTGACTCTTAAATTGTAACGTGTGGCGTGTGGGGTACACCAATCAAGAAGGTGGATTGGCAAGTGAGTTGAAAAGCATGCGGTGATTATGGGGCGGTAACGAAGGACGAGACGAAAGTCACGGGAATCAATTAACGCAGTACTACTAATCGAGTTAAGTTTTGCAAGGTGCATCACATTTTAAAGGTGTGTTTTCCAATCTTCTTCGCGTGTTTGGACGATTAGAGAATGAATCGGTCAACGGAAGATGTTTTTCCTCGATCAAAATTCACGCCTATTAAGACTTTGAAAAATGAATTCCTATTCCATTAAAAATATACATCAAATGCAACACTAGTAACCACCTCCTTCCCTCCCTTCCTCTACTTACATCTCGTTTATATAGTATTTTTTTTTTGTTGGTTTCGTAGGAATCGAAACTTACTCCTAAAACTAATTTATCATCACTCCGACCCTCTATGTTGGAAGGGTGCCCGCTGGAGTAAACCCTAATAGTTGTTTATATAGTATAGGAGTCCGGTTTTGACTCGATTTATTTCGCTTGTGTGGTCTCCCATTCATCGAATTCCTTGTGCCGTTCCTACCTATACGTATCCCTGCGTCACGACGTAGATGTTCATCGTATGTACGAGTACATATGCTTCGCTCTCTACGAATGCGGGTAGAGAGAGAGAGAGAATACGTGTGAGTAAGATAGACGAAGGGGAGAAAGGGTGTGGAGCCCACAAGGAGAGCCCCCCATGAACTCCGGCTTTGCACGCGCAGTCAGGGAGGTGGGCTCCACAAACCGAACAGCACCACGCACGTCCCATGCAAACATAATAAAACTTTTTTTTTTTTTTAAAGAGAATCTTTTTTTAATTTCATTTTTTTAATGAAAAAAGTGGAAACTGATTAATTAAGAGAAAGAGAGAGAAAGAGAGCAAAAAACAAAGAAAGGTGTGGAATTTTATGGCCCCGGGTCTCTCGGGAACGATGAGGGCCTGGAAATGAGACAGTCATCATCTGCATGCGGGACTGATCTCTCTCTCTCTCTCTCTCTCTAACCCGAACGCATGTTGAAATGTTCATACTCAATCCGGCAGGGACGACAACACGGCACGAAATTAGTAAAACTTAGGTAGGGGCTAATCTTGTTCGTGCGTCATATCCGCCGGATGTGAAATTGACCAGTATAATACGTCTGAATTAACGGGCTTGTAATTCTTCTAGGCACAATTAGCTAAACGAAAATTAAATGTTTAGTATAGTCCTTGCATTCAATATAGTCCATGAATTATCTAGTCTATGGACCAAATTAAATATATATAAAAAAGTTATGAATTACATGGAATAAAGGACTACATTGAATAAATTAAAAGTTTAAGAGAACATTACACGTTGAATTCAAATTTAAAAATCATTTGTGTCATTTTTCCTTAAGTAATTGATTTGTCTAGCTTAAGTCACATCAACAAATTATTCACCAAAATCTAATCCATCCACCTCTCTCCTTCCCCCTATCCCATTATTCTCCATCGTCACACTTGGAAGCTATTGCATCGACCATCATCATTGGTAGCACAAATACCTTCTACCATTAGCCTGTTTGCGTCCGTCCCCATCAATGTATCTTTAGCAAACCATTGTAATGACCAGGTCCAATAAGGATGGAGAGTGATCATTTAGGTTAGAGAGTTTAGATAAGGAACAACTCCTGAGAAGCTTTTAGGATGGTGAAATGAGCATGATTAAACCGAATTATATACTGAATAAGGAAAAAGTGTTCTTGGGATATATTTATGTAAAAATTTGCCTTTTAATGTAACGGCACCACTTAGTTCCGGAACTCCAAGTTAAGCGTACTCAAGTGGAAACATCACTAAGACAAGTAACCTTTTGAAAAATTATGTCATTAAAAGCATGTAGAACCATGTCGTTTAAGCCTTTTCCTTACCCAAATTGATGATTTAGGGCTAAATTAGATTTCAATAAAAAAACCCTAGACCCTATTTTCATTTTAAAATAAAAAAAATGTAGGTCATTGAGAACTTGCTTTTGAATTTTGCAATGAAGAATAGAAACAAAAGAAGCAACTCACAATCGTCTCGACAAATCACTCAAATTTTCCCAATTGCAAGACTCCTCACCTGTAGCAAGAGAGAATGAGATGGAGTGAATAATGTAACTACTAAACCGCCATTAATTCATCTTCTTATGTCGTTGTTTAGGGTTGGCCTGCTATGTCATTTGGTCGTTTTTCCACTCTAAATCTGAATCTCTTTAAAGCCACATTGGACATGCCATTATTATAATAAATTGGGTAGCATTCGTTCTCGGAGAAATGTCATTGGAGCAACTCAAGATAACATTTTTTCAAAGTTACGACACTTACATGATCAATTGAAAAAAATATGATATTAAAATGAAACCGTTTAAAAATCACGGCACTGATGGTGCCGGTTTTTCGAAATTAAGCTAATAAGCTATGCTATTGACTATTAAGACAAAAGACAAGTAAGCAAGCACTTTTCAGGATGGGAACAATGCATCGGGGAGCGCAACCCTAAAATTTAATCATACATTTTGGAACTTGACGTGCCTAAGTTAATTAGGCAAACGAAAGTTACCGAAGATAACTGTTGTTGTCTCGGTAAGGTAAAGCAGTAGTAAGACAACTTAACAAATAGGATGTACCACCAAATGATGATGCTCACTAACAATATTTTTAGCTGTTGTGCGCTCGATTTCGGGGATGACGCACTGAAACCAAGATTAGACATGTGCTTAAGATTAGATTAAAAAAAGGAGTTTTGTTAACCGATGTCTCGGACTGTTGCTCAATAATTCATTTAAAATAATTCAATACTTAAGATATTAATTATATTATATATTATGAGAACAATCAGTGCATTGAAAATTGTAAGATTTCTTTAATCTGTCATGATGGTCCCATAAAATCTTATATAGCATCGTTCTAAGTCCTAAGTTCAAATTTTTTCAGACATTATTTGCCTCCCCAATTAAAATATGTTCATGCTCAGTATTATGCAAAAAGAGCATACTAAACAACTTAAACTTCCCAAAATATCTCTCGCTTATCAAGTGTCCATTCAAAAGAATATTCATAGTTTTGTCTCGGGGGCTCTGAAGAGAGGGTATGAGTAGGTTATGATTGATTGAAATCATGGTTGCATTGTAGATGATGCATATATAATGCCAGATTAGGTGGTATCGTTTACGGAAACCTAGCAATAGGAGGTCCGTGATCATGATTTTAGACTACATTTATACATTGTACCACTTTATTAATTATTCTCTACGTACACTCTTTTCGAGTTGCAGCACTAGGTTGATTTTATCACAAAATCGCACCTAAATCCGTATTTAGAGATATATGCGTTGCTTTCTTTATTTTAGCGATCTGTACACTTTTTAGTTTAAAAGATATAACATATAACTATTAAGCTATTAAAGTATAAGTCTTATTTTATTATTATCTCTGAAGTTTGACACTTCCCCATAATTAGTATATAATGCAAAGTGCCCTTCGGCGGTAGAAACTAATTATGATCACGCATGCATACGTTCAGGGGAAAATAGGGATCCTATGTGGAAAAGTGGTAGGTTTTGAAATGATCAATTCCAAAAGAAAGTTAGTTTTGATCCACAATTCTCGTACTTTTCGAACTGTTTGTTATGCAGTCAAATCCCTTAGGTTTTTCTGATCGAATCAAAACATTAGCATAGAACTGTTTGTTATACAGTTAATGAGACTTTGACATGGGGCCTATGACCCCTAGCTAGGGATCATGTCGGAGAAGGTCTTGGCTCTCTTCTTGTGGTGTAGGTACATAGTCTCGCCTGATCTTGTTTATTCCGTGTTGCCAATAAAATACATGACATCACCTATGACATCATCTATATAATTGATGTTGCCAACAAGTGACAAGAGGCAGGAGAATTACCAAAAAAGTTCTAAACTTATTGTAATTGTACTAATTCGGTCATAATTTTTTTAAACAATTTAGTCCTAAACCTTTTATAATTGTGCCAATTTAGTTCATTTGGCCAAAATTGGCCGGTCGGCGCTATGTGGATGTCAGCCGTTCGGCAAAAGCTGACGTGGCAATTATTCATTTATTTATATATATATTTTTTCGAATTTTTAAATATTTTTTGAATTTGTTATTTCTTTCTTTTTTCCACCTTCTCATTCCTCTAGGCAAGGGCTGGCGAGGTCAGCCTTGTCGGCTGGTGGCAAGGCTTGTCCCTGTCGGCCACCGACAAAGGCGAGCCTTGCCCGGTGCGACGAGGAGGCCGCCGTCGCCAAATTAGGCAAGGTTGAGCCTCACTGTCCCTAGGCAAGGAGCCTCGCCAACCATTGGTGAGGTAGACCCTTGCTTTGGATTTGGTGAGGCCAAGCCACGCTAGATATGGCGGGGCCTTGCCGACCCTCGCCTTTGGCCGGTCTTTGGAAGGAGAAGGTGGAAAAAGAAAAAGAAATAAAGAAATAAAAAATTCAAAAAATATTTTGAAAAATAAAAAAATATTAAAAAATTGCTATGTTAGCTTTTGCTGGATGGCAGGCATCCACGTCAGTGCTAACCGGCTAATTTTGGCCAGATGGACTAAACTGGCATAATTGTAAAAGATTTATGACTAAATTAGCTAAAAAAAAGTTTAGGACTGAATTGACACAATTATAATAGATTTAGGACTTTTTTGGTAATGCTCCCAACAAGAGGTTCAATCGCCAATTCAAGTAAATTAGAAGATTTAATTCTGAAAGTAAAAGTTCAGCTATCCGATTACGCGCTTCGCCTAAAACTCGGAGACTACACCAGAGAGGACTTGACCCTTGAATGAAGGAGAAAGTCAAAACCCTTGCAGCCGTCCCAGCGAAGGAAATCGTAAGGAAAAAAGATAATGAGGTTGTTGTGCAGGACGAAGGCGAATTGGAATCAGCAAGAAATTACGAAAAGAAGGGGAATATATTAGGGCTGAATGACATGCAAAAATGCCCTCTCTCTCTCTCTCGCTTTCTCTCTCCCCAACGCTTTACGTGAGTCGAGACTATGATCTTCGAGTGACACCGTGTCTCCTGAACTTTTTAACATTGGATCAAGAAATAAAAAAATCAAAATCGTCCAGGTTGAGATATATTAAGAATGAAAGATTAGAAGGGCACAATATTTACTTTGTTCTTAAAATGAATAGCAGAGCAAAGGAAAAATCATAGCGGAGTAGAATCGCCATTCATCATCATTACCAATTTTCTATTCTATTTTGCCTCCTATCCTAGCGAGTCTTGAGCAATCATGAAGGCGTTTGAAACGATTGCTTAAGAAAATCTTATTATCATCATTCACTTAATATATTTACTTCTTTAAAAAAATTTCTCGTTGTTATATGTTTTCAAGAACTCTACGCGTTCATAAAGTATAGATAGTGAATAAAATGAGACACTCATTAATAATTTTTCTTTGTCTCATAATTATGGTTAATTATCCTATATAAGAAGTAACTGATCAATATGATGTCGATGAGGTAAGTTTGTTAATCCTCAAATCATTTAACTTCTAGCAATTTGCTAATTTATTTATATTAAATTCCAGATAATTGGGAGAATCTTGTTCAACTCGCCTACTTAAATAAGCAGGGAAAATTGTCCAAAAAGTACTAAATCTATTATATTTTTAGCAATTTAGTTATAAATTTTTCAATTTTGCCAATTCAGTCATAAACATTTTCACTTATTGCCAATTGAGTCCATCCGGTCAATTTTGGATGTAAATTACTAAAGTGCATTGCTAGCACAGACATGGTACTTTTTAAATAATATTTTGAATTTTAAAATTGTTTCTACTTCTTCTTCTTCAACCCTCGCTAGCCATTGGAGAGGGCCACCGACCCTCACTAGCTTTGGGTAAGGGCATCATTCCCCTCGCTAGTTGTTTGGCGAGGGCCGCAATGCCCTTGCTAGTGAAAGCAAGGGTGCATGAACCCTCGCCCAAAAACAGCAAGGGCCATGATGCCCTTGTCAATTTTGGCTAGGTGAGGGTTGGTTGGCTCTCACCTATGGCTAGCCAGGGTCGCCAGCCACTAGTCCAAAAACCCAAAAAGAAAAGTGAAAAAAGAAGGAGAAAAAATCATAAAAATTCAAAATATTATTAAAAGGTGCAACGTTAGCGCCGGCCGTCTATGTTAGTAATTTTTTATTTATTTATCAAAATTGATCGGATGGACTTAATTGACAAGAGATGAAAAATGTTTAGGATTGACTTGACAAAATTAAACATTTTATGATTAAATTAGCAAAAATACAATATGTTCGGGATTTTTCCAACAGTTTTCCCTAAATAAGCATCGATACCACATTTTGGTATTTGTATGACTTCCATATACGATGTAGATACATAATGAAAATAAGAGAGATTTTAAGAAATATTCAAGGAAATTAAATTCTAAGTGACAATAAAGAAATGTTGACAAAATGAAAGGATATAAATTACAGATTGATGAGATATGTGTAAAAATCATGTTTTAATATGGTAGAATTTACTTGCGTCTCGGAAATTTAAATTAAAACAATTAAAATAAAAAATAAAGTAATGCTAAAATTAAAAAAATGTTAATGTAAGATACCTTAAATAATGGTAGAGAATCTATTAAAAGGGAATAAGATCAATCAGAAAATATTAATACAAGGTAAAAAATCAAAGTCCACTTGGATTAGTTCCCCACTCTAACTGCTCTTCCTCCCATAGCTAGAAAAAACCTGTTCTTTTATCCTCTCTCTCTCTCTCTCTCTCTCCACTTTTATATAGATTTTGTCTATAAGTTACGGGTCTTGTTTTATGTACTCCTGTTTGCCCATACATCACTGTCTGTCCTCTCATCCCTGCAAGGAAAAAAAATAATCACCAATAACATTTGGATATCTATTGACCCATTAAATCATGGGCTTTTCAAGAGGTATCTTTTACAAGTAGAAAAAAAAATAACGAAAATTTACTTATGGATTGAGATCTTTTAAACTTATATGATACATTTACAATGGAAGTTTTCTCTCTAGAGAAATTGACATGTCGGCATCAAGAAATATGGACGGATCGTGTCTATTTTCTCCTTCTTCTTTTGTCCTTCCCTTTTCTCTTATCTTCCTTTACATTTTTGCCCTTCCCCTCCCACACAAGCACAAGCACAATCATAGCTTGGTAACCCCTGCACAAAGTCACCACCAACATCGGTGCCCCATCGTTGTCGCGAAGCCGCGCGGCCCCACCGTGTGTGGTGTCGCCGTTAGGATCACCACAACCACCCCATGCGCGACCCTTCTCGCCCTCCATATCTCATCCTTGTCACACGCCCTCTTTCTTTGCTTAGGCATTGCTGCGGCGAAGGCCGTGGTCTTTGATTCACAAGGGATTAACACAGTGATCGCTGTTGAGCAAAGCTAGCCCCTATTTGTCGCAGAGGCGGAGAGGGTGAGATGGTGTAGTCAACGGTGGCGAGGACACAAAGGGGTGATGGGCAACGATCGAGTGAGCAACAGGGTGGCCCTTTGGTCTTCTCGGAGTCGCTACACACCATGTAGTTATACCTAAAGTTTAAGTAACAGCTAAAAAGGAAAAAATCGATGTGCATGCTAAAAATTGTTTTAGTATGTTAGTATTTAGGTGAAATCGTAAATCCTTTGGTACCACCACTAGGTGAAAAAGGTGGAGAATATTTCCTTGGACGTGAGGATTACTTGCGTTGCATTCAAAGGGGGGCATGCAACGCAATACGCAATAAAAAGCCAATTCCAAGCAAAAGTGGGACTCTCGTAAAGGTGTTTCTCTGACCCAAAAAAGAAAAAAGAAAGAAATAAAGAAAGATCTTTCTCTTTTTATTCTTATTTTTATCCTACACACTTTGGGTAGAATTTAGTTTACACAGATTCTCTTGTGCAAGTCCAATCTAGATAATCGACTTTGTTTTTCGAATGTTTTCTACAACATATGTATGCATACATTTAGGTCAGATTGTGTACAAAAGAAAGATCAATTTTTTTTTTTGAATTTTTTTTGAATTTTTTTTTATCCTCTTTAACTTTGGGAAGGCCACCCCCACAACCCACTTACGTGGAAGACATGACAAAACTATTAAAATGAGCCTACAGAAGGCATGTCCCTCCCGGAAATCCTTCTTTTATTCCCACTATCGAATTCAAAAATCACGCAGAGAACGTACCCAGCCATTTCTATCATAGTCATGTCTCCATCACAAGATTGCAAAAGCAAGAATGTCTATGAGAGAGAGAGAGAGAGAGAGAGAGAGAGAGAGAGAGAGAGATTACAAAAGCAAGAATGTTTATGAGAGAGAGAGAGAGAGAGAGGTGCTTTGGGTACCTTATCATCCAAGGTATATCAAAGCAAAGAGTGGTGTGAAAGCAAAATGGTTTTGTGTCTCTTTCTCTTGTTTACACAAGAGGTTGGTCTAGTTCTATTCTGTCACTTTTAGGCGAAGACAATCAAGGGTGTCCATTACAACTTTGAATGCTGCCAAAGGAGCTTCTGTTGCTTGAATTGTCAAAGATATTGGCCTTGGTCTTGCTATACCAAAAAAAAAAAAAAAAAAAAAAAAGGAAGAAGAAGAAATAGTTGAATGCTTGTTCCATCAACTAGAAATACAGAATATTAAATACAAAGGGTGCATTCGATTGACATCGTCTGAATTTGAAGTGGTTAATTAATGTTTTACAACGCTTCCTGAAATGATTGACCCATCAAGAAGCAAATAATTGCATTTTCAGACTCAGCAAGATCACCCAAATAGAAAGCCGCTCAACGGGGGCTGCTGGCGATAGTGAAAAAGCGCATCCACACCGGTCGGACAGGCAACGGTGAGCAGCGATTCCATTGTCCAGTTGGAACATACCTTGTAGTCAGCGATTTTGAAATTTTGATATCTACTTGGAACTTATCATGTTTAGTTGTGCCGGTTCCATAGGTTTTTTTTTGCACAACCCCAGTTTACATGCAATTGATGACATTTAAATGTGCGATCTTCGGTTCTTGAGTTGGACATCCCTAACATTCTACCCAATTACTTTAAATATAGAATTATAACGACTATTACTTTACCAGCAAATCCTACTTAATTTAAAATATTTGAACATCGGAAGGTGCTCAAGATGGCTAACAAGAGCCCATTTGTTCACAAATGGAGTTTGTAATTGTCATGGGTGTCGCATGAGCGTCAGCTACTACATACCGCCATTGTTATTAAAGGATGGGTGGTGATGCCATTTGTGTGTGTGTCACCCTTTTAAAATTTTTCAATCAATTTGTTGATGTGACGTCAAGTATTTGATTGTATTTTTTTGAACAAGTTTAAGATGTGATTATACCGTTTGAAAAATCGGTTCCACTTCCATTATAAATTTAGGGATTTCCGTGTTGGGGAATGCAACATATACACAAAGATACGTCATTAAAGATTTGATTACTACGTGATAACTTTTTTTTATTGGAATTTTTTATGGAATCGATTATTCAACTCACGGATGTCACTTATTTCACACTCAATTAAAGCTTATCACATAGTTCTATACATTCTAATGACGCTTGTACCGCGTCAGGCGCTTTTCTCTAGTGAATTCGCGAAAAGAAATCGGTACAAAAGAAAAGAAATCACATAAAAACATGAAAGGGCTCAGAGAATGATAGCATGTTTGACTAAGTTGGGTTGACGGGCTTTTTTAGAGGGGGGCAAAAAGAAGTAAAATGAAAACAGGAAGCAAAGTACACACATGCACTCCAACCCCAAGAATCAAAGATGAAACCCTGACAAATTTACAGCAGCGGCAAGGGAGTCGCCATGCACTCTTCCCTCGATTTCAACACTTTAAACAAAAGCAAAAGCGAGACCAAGACGAATGCCCCACTTTGTTTACAATCCCCACAAATTCACATGCATGGACTGACACTGGCACTCATTATACCCACATGCACATGCAAAAAATGATAACCCTCTAACCCTCTCTCTCTCTCTCTCTCTCAAGCAATGTCGTTCTGATGGAGCATTGATGATGATCATGATGATGGTGTTGATGATGAATCGATGACGAGATGAAGACAATTTCCTCCTCCCCTTTCTTTCCCATCCTCATCACCATTGCTTCGACCTGAGCTCCAACTATCTAGTGGACGAAAGGCAGTTAGCGAAAAAGAGGTCACTCTTTTTGGTCTCACGGGAATATGCAACAACATCAAAAAAGTTATATTGCTATGATACATATTGGTCCCCCTTTCCCTCTCTTTCTCTCTTTCTCTAGAGAGGATCCCATGCATGATATTTACGTATACAGCAAAGCATGCTTTTCACATCTATCCATCCTCATTTTGTGGGGAAGCTCTCGAGTGATGGTTGAACTTGTGGCATTTACTACTCGATCACAGACCTCAGAATAAATGAATCTTTCGGGTCCACACACCCACAAGTGCACGCACAGATCGACGTTTCCCATTGATGAATGCACAAGGTTTTGAAGCGTCCTTGACATGCTTTACTTGGCATGTGATGTCCAATTTATATATATATATATATATATATATATATATATATATATATGTATGTATGTTGTATGTTATATAGTATATGTATATGTATTCCTTAGAGTTAACATGGTTGGTTGGACATAAGGGATTTCCAACTTAGAAATTAGAGATCGCACGTGCAAGTCTTACAAACTCACCAGCCGCGTGCCAATTGCTCTTGCAAAAGCAACTTGCACAAGCTGAACTTTCAATTTAATTGGTTAATGGGACTTAGAGGGTGCTTTATAAGTCTTCAAGTAACCTGAACTCACTATCTATTGCTTGTATTCATCGTTGTCTATATTGCGATCTAAGGTTGCCAACCATAGGAGACCCTAAGGCCCTGTTTGGCAAAAAGTATTTCTGTTCTCCGGAACAAAATTTTTTGTTCTTTTGTTCTGGAGAACAAAAAAAAAAAAAAAAAAACGTGTTTGGTAAAACTTTTGTTCCCTAGGAATGCATTTAGAACAGAAACAAGAAATAAAAAAAAGTTGCTTCTTGTTCCCGGGAACAATTTTGAGAAACACTTATTTTTTCTTTCCTTCTTCTTCCTTTTGGCTGATCGCCAACCTCGGCCATGGCCGGTGACCTTGTTGGAGCATTGCTGGCCCTCGGCGAGGCCGAGCTCGCCCAGTCACCGGTGAGGCTCGACCTTGCCTAGGCGGCGCGAGGTCGGCCTCGCCGGGGCCGCGACACTCTAGCGAGGTCGCCAACCCTCGTTGGTCGGTCGCCGGCCATGGCCAAGGCCGGTGACTAGCCAAAAGGAAGAAAGAAGGAAAAAAAAAAAAGAAAAAAAAAAGGAAAAATATAATAACAATATTGAAAAATTAAAAAAATAAATAAATTTATACAAGTTTATCAAACACATTTCTATTCTTGAAATATAATTTTTTTTGCGGTTACCAAACGCGTTTTTATGCTCATAAATTATTCTCGGGAACAGAAATAGAAAAAACTATTTTTGTTCAAAAATTATTCTCTAGAACAGAAATGTTACCAAACGTGACCTAAGTTGCCAAAGGTTGGGTCATCACTTTCATCACTTGCTCATGACATTTGCGGTCATGATTTCATCTGTCTTTGCAGCGGGAGAGGGGTAAATTTGTCTAAACCTAAGGGTATTTGGCCATCTTGACTTCATAAGATCCACATCCTATGTAGTATTTATATGCCTGTATGTATAAATTAGTGAAAGAACGAAATATTTTTAAAGCGTGTAGTAAGATATGGGAAAAAGTACATAAAAAGTGTAGAAAAAAAGAAGTCATAAACCTATTATATTGATACCAATTTGGTTCTATACTTTTTAGTTATTTTCATATTAGTAGCAATTGAGTTCATCTAGTCAATTCAGGTCGGAGATCGTTAACGTGAACGCCAGCCGTCTTATGTGGCATAATTGACGCCGCTGTGGATAAATTTTATAAATTTTAAATATTTTTTCTGAACTATTTTATTATTTTATATTCTTTCTTTTCATTTTTATACACTTTGGGCTTGCAAGAGCCTTCATGTCCTTGCCCAAACCAAGTGACAATCTGGGCGAGGGCTTGATGCCCTTGCTTGTAGCTAGTAAGGGTGTAGAGGCCCTTGCCTTGCCCATAGGTCGTGTGTGGCTTGCGACCTTACTAGCCCACAGTTGGATAAAAAAAAGAAAGGAAAGAAAATAAAACGAAAAAAAAGTAATAAAATCCATGAACATTTAAAAATTGTTCACATTAGTGCCAGTTGTGCAACGTTTGATGGTCAGTGTCCATGTCAATTATTTTAAGCCTAAATTAGCTAGATAAACTGAATTATTACCAATGTCAAATGATTTATGATTAACTTAATATTAGTGCAATAGATTTATGACTTGTGAGATATGTGTCGAATTGTAGAAAAGGCAGAGAGAGAGAGAGAGAGAGAGAGAGAGAGAGAGTTGCTAATTTAGTGGGCAAGAAGAAAAATCAAACTTGGCAATCTCAATAAGCAAAATAATTCATCATTTAATCTAATAGATTGATTGTATCGTCCTATATTTCTAGGCAATATAGACAAAATTAAACGGGGAAAGTAAATCTAACTTGAAAGAAATAAGTCAAGATAAATATCATAAATCCTAGATAATTCCAAATTATCAAATTAAATAAGGAACCAAGTTAGTAAGGTGATTGGAGCATTTTACCTATTGGGTCATTTAGGGTTTGTTTGTTAACTTGCTAAATAATGATTGATTCTATTCTTTTGTTCCTGAGAACAAAAAAAGAATAGCAATCCGTTTGGTAAATTTTTTGTTTCTGGGAACAAACTTGTTCTCATGAATTTTGGAACAAGATCAAGAAATAAAAAAAAAAGTTGCTTCTTTGTTCTCGAGAACAATTATAGAATTAAGCCCAATCTATTTTTCTTTTTTCTCTTTTCTTTTCTTCTTTTCTCCTTCTCTCTTCTTCTTCCTCCTAGTCAGTCACCGGTCACTACTGGCCACCGCCATCGTCACCGATAGTTGCCAACGGTTGGCTAGGCAAGGTCTAATGAGCTCGTCGGAGGCTCGCCAAGCACTGCAGGCTTGCCTGGCCACCACAAGCCTCGGCCTCGCAAATCTAGGCTAGTCTCACTTGGCCACCAGCGAGGCTCGACCTTGCTCAAGCCTTGTGAGGTCAGCCTCACCCTGGCCTGGAGAGGCCCAGCCTCATGTCGGTGGCCTAGTGAGGCTCACCTGGCCACTGGCTCGCTTGGCCATTGGCGAGGTTGAGGCTTTGACAAGCTTGCCGGACCTCGCTCACCTAGTGTCGATGATCGGCCACAAAGAAGGAGGAAGAAGAAGAGAAAAGGAAAAATGAAAAAGTGAAAGATAAAAAAAAAATCTAATAAAAGTATTAAAAAATTAAAAGATACAAAAATTTTAAGAGTCTTACCAAATGCATTTCTATTTCAAAAATAAAAATTTTGAATAGTTACCAAACGCCCTCTGCTCAAAAATTGTTCTGAGAATAGAACAAAAAAGAATAATTACTGAGCGAAAATTGTTTCCAAAAATAGAATTGTTATCAAGCACACTTTTAGTAAAAGCTTGATCTTTATAGAGAGAGATCTCAAGAAAGAGCACAATCGAACTCATTAACATATTTAGTTGGAACAATGTTCATTCAAAAGCTTAACATAATGAGCAGGGGTCTCAATCTTACATTGCATCCTTGATATTGAATTTCTTTCACCAAACCTTTTTTCACTGGCACCTCAACACTATGCATAAAATTAGTATAAGCTCAGTCAGTAAGCAACATTTTTTCTCTCAAGAGAGCTAGAAAACGTAACAAAAATTAAATAATATCTATCCCGACATCCTCTTGATCCAATTATTATCCGCCTAATTAATTAGAATCGCTGTAATTAAGGAGGGAGAAGAGAGGAAAGCCAGTCACACATGTACCCTCTGCAAGAATCTTGAGGTTGAAATTTGGGTAGAAAAGTATCAGCATCAAAGTCCCCTTCTTTGCCATGCTTTATTTGCAAGCTTAAGTCATTCCATGCCCATGCACTGCCTTCATGGGCCACTCCCTCTCATTTTCAAACTCCTGCTCCTTTATCAGAAGAGCCATCATCCCATTTGTCACTTTCTTTTCTCCTTTTCCGCCCACTTTCCTGTTTTTTTTTTTTTTCCTCATCCACTATCAAGATTAGATAACAAAAGTGAAATATAATGCACTATGAGCTGAGAAGAAAATTGAACAATTCTCAGTAAAGGAAAGGAAAAAAACAAAAATCTTAAGCTACTTGAAAGATGGTGCAACATCACTAAAAACTACGAGAAATATATAAGAAACCCTAACCCCCATCTCAGCCAGGAACACATCTTATATTATAAAAGAAATACAGGCCGTTGGACTTAGATTGCATGAAGCAAACAAAAAATCACAAAGCACGACAAGTGAAGTCTCCCTAAAGACTTGCTCTGTTGTTAAGCGTATTCATCCACGTTGTTCAAGGTTTGAATTTGAATTACCATGGCTTGCATCCTCTTGAGTCACTCCTAGTAGCATTGATAAAAGTGCCTTCAACATGTTACTCATAATGTGTGCGATGAGAGAATTACAACACTCAAACGCTCATCGATATGAAAAAGAAAGAAAGATTTATTCATTTTATTTGATCCAACTATATCTACACTAACGTTAATTTATGTAACAAATATATAGAATGAAGCGGTAAGCTAAATGCAAAGCTTTAAATAAATGGATCATATTCAAAACGAAATAAAACTCTAACCCCTTTCATTTAGTGTATTAAGTTTATTCTTTTAAGTCGGCCCTCCCTAATAAAGATAATATATCTTAGTCTATACTCAGTGGCACATCATGGTCTAAACCTGTCTTGGACAAACTTTCAGATTTCGGTTGGAGAGTTCAGTGATTGACCTCTCCTTGAAAAGTCGCCTTGACGAGAGAGAGCGCATGTCTGGGATGGGCTGGAAAGAGGGTCAGCTTTTCAGGAAGTCATCAGTTTGTGGAATATCATTAATTCCCTCGACATTGCCAAATTTCTAACTGAAAAAACGAATATTGTGTACACGACAGCGGAGATAGGCCAATGGAGACAATCGAAATATATGATATTCATAATAATTATTAAATGTAAACATCGTCGCCTCTTGAAGTTGGTGGAACACCAGCTGCAGAATGAACATATACGCAAAGATACTCGACATAATATCTTCCAAATCATTTCATTTACTCATAATTATAGTCATTTTGATTGTATTTATAATTGGAAAAATTTAGAGCACAAATTGAGGTCCATAACTTCGTTCTCTTCTCTCTATTAATTTTTTTTTTTTTTTATAATTCATTTTCTATAGTTCAGAGGCATATGCGATGGGTGCAATGAAACAACCTATTGCCTTTTGGATAAGTTAATTTAGACCTTTTTGGCATTTGCAAGTAGTTCAAATGCAGAGTAGTTTACACGCAATTGCTGATATTTGAACATGTGACCTACGGCTTTTGAATTGAAATTCTCTCATGCAAGACCAACTACCTCAGCCTTAGAAGGCTAATTTTTCTATAATTTTCTGGAGAAAGAATGAGAGGAGGGAGATTGAAGGGGCATCATATACATTTCAATATATATGTACAGTTATATATTCATGTGTTTACATATGTAAATATAAATATTAGACGATGCAGAGTCCGTATAGTTGTTGCAGGGAGGGTGGGAGGCACATGCTGTGGAAGCGAATGTGCAAAGAAGTCCCACGTCGCAGTGTTTCGGTTCTCGTAATTATGGGGAAACACCATCATGCATGCCAAATTTGTTTATAACCACCCAATTAAAATAACCTACATTGTTGTAAGTGCTTCCTTCAGTTCATTAATTAATTTATTAGTTAACCGTGTTAATGCCAGGCAAGTGTGTCATCTTGCAGAGGTCAGACATAAGGGCCCCATCTTTTCCCAATGAATAGTATTAGTTGCACAAAAAGTTTATATATATATATATATGAGTCTTGTTAATTAGTGCTTGCGACCCAAATTAAGACCATTAAAATAGACAATAACCTCTATAAATACATTTTGAAATTTATAAGGGAATAAGTCTCAAAAAAGTAATGTGCATCGAATAGATATATTAACCTTTCAGTAGATGAGTTAATCCTTAGGGATGCTTTTTGAAGTTTTCCTTTATGAAATAGGTAGTCATGTTAGCAAGTGCCTCTCGAACGACTATTAAGCAGGCTCAATTTAAATTTTGCTTAATTGATTGTTTGTCTGCGCATCTAGGCATTTATTAACAAAATCCTTACAAAACTAAAGGTATGTTTGGAATGACTTTTATTATTATTTTTTTCTTTTTATGATAAAAATCTTGCAATTCACATCCTTTTTCTTTTCTTTTCTTAAATCCGAACGCTAAAAATTTCACATAATGAAAATAACGACACAAATTTATATACGATGTTCTCATTATTCTAGTATCTTTTTTTTTTTTTTCTCTTTTAGCTAAATTGAAGCCTAAATTTTACGTTAAATAATAATTTTTATTAGATTTAGTTATGATTTTTTTTTTTTTGGTAAAGCTCATTTATAACTTGTCATAGCATTACTCTCTTTAATAGAGAGCAGCCAAAAAATTTAATGGCCAAGATGCAAAGAGAAAGGCATGCCCATTTTCAAATGCTAAAAAAAATCCCCCTGTCAGTTGACTGTAATTCCTAAGGTTAACGCCCGTACTTTATTCCCAATTTCGTGTCATAAATAAAAGCAACTTTTCCTCTTTATCCAGACATCGGAACAAGAGTACCAAAACATAAACACCCATTAGCAACCATGACACGAGTGGAAAATGAGGAGAAGTCTAGAGGCAAGTTAGAAATCATGTCAAACTTTATTAAAATATCGAATTTATACGGATGAAACTGTTTTTCCTTCTTAAAATATCCATTTCCTCTTGATGGTGCGATGTTGACTCGAATAGGAAGATCTTGAATGAAGTCTTGACGGCTCAAAAGCTTTTGTGTTCTTGATGCTCATAGTTGAAGATCTCGATCCTTGGAAAGTTTCGAGTTCAGCAGATGGAGATTGATCGGGCCTGGAGCTTTCACCATGTACAGAGATTCAACTCAAGTCGGTGAAGATTGCTTGGGCCTTGGAGATATAGAGATCCGACAGAGCAATTATATTTGTGTTGTGCAGCTTGGAGCTTAATCCTGAAAGACATTATCGATCGGTAATGTTCTCTCTATATATAAGACTTGAAGTAAAGAGCACCCCCGTTGATAGGACCCAATAAGGGGTTTCGGTACAAGGAAATTGCATTCCTTGAATAACGAAAAGAAATGGGTTCTTTTCTGTTGAGTACAACCAAAAAAAAAGAAAAAAAAGTGGGAATGGACGAAAAGCAACACAGCAATTTTATAGGAGTTCCAGATCCGCGGTCAAAATTTTTCTGTAGAGCCATAGCCATTGCTCTATTTTGAGGGAGCCCATTAGCATCTCACCACCAATTGCAATTCAAACTACTAAATTAACATCATGGGAGAACCAAGATTTCCATAGATATAAGAATCACTTTAAGTGGTGGTATTTAAGCGAGACTTCAAATTGTCGGCGAGTAAGTCTTGAAGAGGCCTATGCATCAAAGAAAGAGCTTGGCATAGAACATACGCAATGCAGAAGAGAAAAGGAATGTGTCCCCCTAGCTTCTTGAACTTGAAAGGCGCATACATGGAGATGTCATAAGGCGTGTTTTTTGGGTAAAATAGCACGAGCTCTACTTCTCAAAAAAGGATTGTCGTTTAGGGCTAAAAGGGACCTTTTCGTGATATTCCAAAAGGCAAGAACCTCAAAAGGTAATTTTGATTCTTGGGATTTAGCCCTACACAAGCCATTAGCTGGAGCCTCCCCAGATATAGTTTTTTCCCCAATTTAATACAGGTGGAACATTTTATTTCCGTCTGAATAAAGTCAAGAACTTTATATTACTAGCTTTCGACCATCCTTTCGAACATATAAATGACAACGTACTTGTTAATTAATATTCCATTTAACTCACTGACCACCATTCTCTCTCTCTCTCTCTCTCTCTCTCTCTCTCTCTCTCCCCTCTCCACAAACTTCCAAACCAAGAGAGAATTGATGGAAAGGGAGATTCATCGCAAGTTTTATTCTCTTTGTTGTCCTTTGATAAGTCCACGATGAAACAGCAAACAATCGCCCTTATCTGCTCCATCAGCCCTATTCTTGATCCTTCCTCTGATTTCGACAGTCCCAAGAAGACATGCTTTTGGTGAACCACAAACACATCCCTCCTCACCGTTTCCCAAAGTGCAGATTCAAGAATCCTCGGCCCCATGGCTGACCTTGAGATCAAGAACAGCGAGACGAAGTTCGCCCGTCACGGAACAGGCTCACTTTCCACCGGGTCCCTCTCGGCTTCTCCAATATGACCATGGTTCCTG